>NC_083324.2:44940623-45297790 GCF_963455315.2 Globicephala melas | reverse complement strand
AGGCTAGACTCTCACTCCATTTTACATATAAACACAAGGTACTTATTGTACGGGTCTGACAATACGAGTTTTCCAGGAATGCAACCGCCAAGTAAAGGAAGAGAAGACTGGGCTTCATTGTGCTCTAAGAGTTGTTCTCACTAAGAGCTGTTCAATGTTTTGGAAAATCACCTACGACAATGCTGCCGTGAACCTGGGTCGGTGATGCAACCGGCATATATATCAATCTATGTTTAAAGCTTTCACATTCCCAGAATTTATATTTATAGGTACAACCTTTAGACTATGTCTTCTTATCTTTCGGTGTGATTGTGCTGGAATGTACACACAGTATTCCAGCACACATAGTATTTTATTATATGTGTCTTTATTTTTGTTTTACGTTATAACTAGAACATGATTAAAAAAAACCGTGTGTCCTAAATTTCATTTTATAATAGTAAGGGAGGCATTAGAAAATATTTCTTGTAAAAAGGAGCTGTTGGGTATGATAGGGTGATGGGTATATTGGGATTTAGCTAGTTCTTGAAGAGTCTTCATAAAACTCACATACAACACAGATGCCTCCAACCCTGTGAACTGTGACAGGGGCGGTGATTAGGGAGTGAGTTTGGAGAAAGCCCTGCATCGCAGGCTGAGCTCTCCGCTGTGTACCTATTAGCCTTGAAGGCCTGGCTGGTGACGGATGCACAGACTCCCTAGGGATCTCTAGGGGTCCACTTTAATAGGCAGATGCAAATGCCACGGTTTTGCCTGTTCAGGGTCTGGGTGGCCCTGAGGAACAAGGACTCCTCTGGATGCCGTCCCCGGAGGGAGGTTTAATTGTCTCTTTGCAACCCTGCCAGTCCCATAGATTTACTCAGGAAACCCAACCCCTGAGCTAAAGTCAACTCCAGCTGGGCCAAACCCAGCCCAGCCCAGGTCCGAAGGTTCACAAGTTCCCAAGAAGGGGGCCTGGGAAGAGGAGGTGGAGGGACATCCCCACCTGGGGAAGAGCCTCGGGCCTCTGAATGCTAAAGTGGGCCAACAGCGGGGAGGGGATGCCATCTGGGGCTGCGGTAGCCAGGTGGCACCTGCAGCTGAAGGCTGAGAATGCCTGGATCTCCGTGGCCTGGTCAGAGTGCACAGCCTCCCTGCCTTGGGGACCTCATCCGCTACCACTCATCCTATCCTGAGTCTTCTGTGGCCTCACTCTGGCTCCCAGTCTCTCCTCCATTCCTGTGCCAGCAGCTCTGGAGGCCATGTAGCTGCTCTTCAGGCCAGTCAAATCCTGCTAGTGATTTAAGACCCTGTTCATAATATCATCAGCAAACATTTATGTAGCCTTTATATATGGGAGACACTGTTCTACCCTCTTTACATAAATAACTTATTTAACCCCCTCCCATTTTACAGATGAGCAACTGAGGCACAGAGCAGTTATGTAACTAGCCCCACGTCACGTCGCTGGCGAGGCGGACAGCCTGTTCACACGTTCCATCTCCAGCAAACCTCTTGCACTCTGCCTGGTCTGAAGGGCTCAGTGCCATTTCCAGGAATCTTGCATGGCTGCAGTGTGTATAGCCCTGACAATGCTGGGCACACCCTGTCTTGCAGGCCAGCTATTGTGTTTGGGTACTTGCCAGGCTTCAGGCTTTCTGGATCTCCAGCGGCGGTCCAGATCAGGAGTGGATTCAGAGCTGGGTCTCTGGCCCTGAGTTCAGCTTCACCAGAAGAGGCACAGAGGGGAGGGAGGCTGGGCTCTGCCCTCAGGGCGGCCATGCTTGGCCTTAAGGAATCTCAGCACCACCAGGCCTGGGTTGTGAACTGTGCTGGGGTGCAGGCCAGCAGGCAGCGGGGGAGCCAGGGAAGAGGGGCTGGTAGGGGACACGTGGTCAGGGAGGCGTCCTGCTGGAGACAGCAGGGTCGGGAAGCTGAGATGGGGTGACAGGCAAGAAAATGCTGGGCTCCTGGAGGGCCTGTGGTTGTGAGCTGGGCCTGAGAGTATCCCCTGTGTGTCTGCCCCAGGGAGGCCACTCAGGTCCCACCGCACACGTCATCAGGCCCACAGAGGCCCAGGGCCCAGGCTGGCTGAACATGCCCACTGGGTGCTGCCACCTCAACAGGAAAGAAAGCCCAGCCTGGGGTGGGGGATGGCGAGGCAGGAGTGGGGGGCCTCTGCTTGTCGTTTTATAGACGTGTGTGCACAGAGAGACACGCACACTGACAAGCACTCCCAGGCACACAGACTCACAAACACACACGCACATATACATACATGTACACTTACTTGGACATGGAGAAACCAGACACAAGCAAACGCAGGCACAGAGAGACACACACAACTCACAGACACACACGTACAGACATGACTGAGCGTGCCACAGACACACACACACACACAGCACACCAGGCAGACACATCCAGGCAGGTCCAGGCTTACACAAACACATGCCTCCAACACACAAAGACACTCAGAGTGAGGCACGGAGCTATACACCCCAGAGGCACAGCCATAGCCCTAGACAGACAGGGGCCAGGAGCACACAGCTGGATGTGCGTGAACATGTGCAGAGCCTCACAGGGTCACGGGCAGACTCACCGCCCACAGACCCATACATGCCCTCCTCTGGATCTCGGGCCAGCTGCCTGGTGACAGGGTGTTGGCACCTGCCATGCACCCTGTGCCAGCAATGACCTCATTGGGATCACGAGGGTGGCCTGCCCTTGGGGCCTATAGTCTGGGGTCTGGGCCTCTCTGGGTTGCGCATGCTCCCGGATCCACTGTGGAGCCTTTCCGAGGCCTGTCTGCAGCCTGGTCCTGCCTCCCTGCCCTGGCAGGGGGGTGGGGCATAGGCAGCAGGCAGGTCCGGCCACCCCTCTGCCCAGGCCGCAGTCTCAGGGCCCTGGGAGACAAAGGGCCGGCCCTCCTTGCGAGCTGGGAGAGGCAGAGGCCCTCCGTGATGCTATACACACGCTCACTGCCTCTACGGGAGGCAGAGAGCCTGGGCGGCAGGGCCCAGGAGGAGGGGCCCAGGACGGGGTGCATAACTGCCAGCCTCAGGGAGATGGGGGCACTGGGAGGCAAGAAGAAAGATGCTCCCTGCTCCTGAGCCAGGCTGCTACGTAACTGTAAGCTCGGCCTCGGGGAGGTGACCTCTGGGAGGGAGGCCCAGAGCTGGTCTGGGCTCCCCACTGCTCCAGCCCTCCCCCTCCCTCACAGGGAGCCTTGAACGCCACAGCCGCTCCCCACCTGCCACGGGCAGTAGGCCTGGGCGTGTCCCAATTTCCCAGCCTCTCTGCTTCTCCCAATCCTGCCCACCCTTCTGAGTCTGGCTCGGGCTGCAACTTTTGAAGGAAGCCATCTACTTCCTTCCGTTCTCACCCCAGGGCTGCTGAGCCAAAGGCGGGGAGCACAGGATCGGGGAATGAAGACCAGAAGGTGCTGCCATTTGATCTGATGGCCTCGACCTGAGAGTGGATCTGGGCTCACGGTGTGAGGGAGGGGGGCTCCTTGGGGGCTCCTTCTTGCCACTGGGGGCCTCACCTGTTGTTTCATTCTCCAGCTGGGCCTCCTTCAGGCACTGGTTGTGCTGTACCTTGATCATCTGCATATAGTCACACTCCTCCTGCTGCAGCCCGACTTCCCAGCCGCCCTGGGGAACAGAGACAGGGAGGGGGACCCGTCACCCTTATCCACAGCCTACTTGTTATCCGCGGACTCCAGGAGCACAGCGCCAAGCAAGGCCCAGTCACCGGACTGATCCAAGTTCCAGACTAAACCCCAATCCCAGCCCCAGAGTGAATTCGACCTTAAACGGAAGCCTGACCCTGACCTAGATCTGACCCCAAACTCTTGTCCATTGTCCCCAAAGCGGGGTCTGCCTTGAGGGCCCTGTCATGGTTTCCTGGTGGCCCTAGCAGTACCATGGCTGTAACAACACTGTCTCTTTGTGGGTGGTACGGCTATGGACAGAGGTTAGAGGGCCTCTCCTTAGAGCCCAGAGCTGGCCCACTGGACTTTCCAGTTTGGGTTGGGAGCCCTCAGTCACTGCTTCCGACTCCATGGATGAGTGGGGCCCAGGAGGTGTCACCTTGTTATGAGCTGGACCCTGGCTTCCTGTTCTTGGAGCCAGGCCTGGGAGGAATCCAGGAGTCTGGCTGCATCTTCCAGCCTCTGTCCCCATTCTAGGAGCCTGTGCTCAGTCCCCCTGGGTCACCAGGCTGGGAAGGGAATTCTGGGCCTCCTTGGCCAGACCCCCCCCCCGCCCCCACCTCCTTAGCTTCTGAATAATTCAAGCTCTGTCAGATCTAATGAGGGTGAGGGAGGTCTCAGGAAGTACAAGAGGCCCCTTTAGGATGGCTGGAGGTAAGGAAAAGGGATGGGAAAGCCCAAGCTTCTCCCCTCCCCTCCCCTGTGCCCTGGCCAGGGATTAGGGGTGAGATCTGACCTGTGTGCCAGGGAGACATTGGCATTGGGTCTGACATGTGAGTAGGGGTGATAGCTGCCCAGGAACAGCCAGAAAAAGCAGGTCTTGGGAGCCACTGGGTGAGGAAGGGGGGTAAAGCCCTCCGTGAAGGAACCACTGGGCTGGTGGCAGCTTCTGCCTGTCTCTTTGGCTTTAGGGAAGTGGCTGCCACCTCGCATCAGCTTCCTCATCTCTGCCCGGGGAGAAGAATGTCACAGTCCCAACAGGGCTGTGGGGAGAGGCCAGCAAGATTGCTCCAGAATCAGAGTTTATCAGCGTCTCTTCCACTTGTCCCCCCCCACCCCGGGACATGGTCTTCACCTCCCTGGACCTCAGTTTCCTGGTGGGCTAAATAGGCCTCAACCACCTCCGTTGCTGACCCACAGTGGGGTTTCCCTTATTTCCTTCTTTTAAGGGGTCCCCATCTGGCGTTGTTCTAAACAAGTCAATCCCATTGTAAGCATGTGACCCCAAAGAGGGACCACCCTCTTAAATCTCATATCTTTTCTTTTTTTTTTTTTTTTGGCGGTACGCGGGCCTCTCATTGTTGTGGCCTCTCCCGTCGCGGAGCAGAGGCTCCGGACGCGCAGGCTCAGCGGCCATGGCTCACGGGCCCAGCCGCTCCATGGCATGTGGGATCTTCCCGGACCGGGGCACGAACCCGCGTCCCCTGCATCGGCAGGCGGACTCTCAACCGCTGCGCCACCAGGGAAGCCCCCTCATATCTTTTCTTTTAAACAGTTATATGAACAAGCGTATCCTGCTCCGTAATAGATCTGTGTTACTTTCCATATGCCACGTTTGAAATGACTTTCCAGCTAATATCTTTACCTTAATTGGCTGGTAGCGTTAATGGTCCAAGATGGAACCCACGTTCACTATGTGGCTTCCAGGCTCATGGCACACGGGCGAGTGAGGTCTGGGTGCTGGGGTCACATGCTTCCCCTCCTGCCCAGAAGGGACGGAAATACTCATGGTGCTTTGTCTTAAGGGATCTGTGTCTCGCTCATCCTGCTGGGGCATGGGAAGAGGGGTGGCCAGAGGGATCCCAGAGGTGGCCTCTGGGAGAGGAGCCCAGGGATTGGCCACCCCAGTTTGTGTCCCACCGTTGGTCTCTCTTGCTTGCTTGGAGCATGTTTCTCCCCAAGGTAACTTCCCAGCTTGTTGTCCTCCAGCAACAGGGTTTGTTCCGCCTTCTGGTTCTCCCCTGGCCTGGCCTGCTTCTCCTGCCCATCACCCCACAACATGAAAGCAGAATGGGTAGTAGTAGACATCTGTGTTGCTGCCTTCTACCATCCTTCACCTTCCTCTGACGCCATGTCCTCACCTCTACCTGGAAAACCACGTCCTTCCCCACTCTTAGTCTATGGGGTTCTGATGAACCCTCTTCCAGGGGATCAATATACGACCAGATTTAAGCCAGTCAAAGTGTTCCTGGCCATAGTCCCTGGCACATGGCCTAATTCAGGCTCCTCAGAGCCAGGAAGCTCATTCCTGGGACCTTGGATTAAGCAATTAGGCAAGTGGATTTGTTCTTTCCCACTGGACTGGAAACCTCAAAGGACGCAGGGGCTAGAACTACTGCCACCACCTTGTTGCCAAGTATAGCACAATGATAAAGCCACACAGTTAAAGGAAGGATAAAGAGGTAGAGAAAAACTGGATCCCCTTGACATTGTCTGAGCCCCTGAAGGCAGCCATGCCTGAAATCAGCCCTGCTTCCAGGAACATGACTCAATAACTTTCTGTACGGCTTAAGCCCGTTGAGTTTTCTGTCCTTGTAACCAGGAGTCCAGACGTGTGCTCTGAAGACAGGACAATGGATGCCCTCATTTGCTGAGCCCTCTTAAGCCTGGGCTATGGCCATGCTGTTTGCCGGGACACGGTTATTTTCCAGTCACTGAGGGCATCATAGGGCTCCTGGTGGCTTCTGCCTGCTATTTTCTGAGGGTGAAGGGGTGTGGGGTCACCTTCTCTAGGCAACTCTGCTCCCCCAGCAGCACAGCCACAGTGTCTCTCCTGAGAGGCAGTGTGTAGAGGAAGGGCAGGAGCCCTTGGGATAACCTGGGAGCCTGGGGGTATCTCTGAATAAAGTGAGGGTGGTCTAGAGCACAGGTCCCCAACCCCCTGGGCTGCAGGATTAAGAACCGGGCCACACAGCAGGAGGTGAGCGGCGGGCAAGCAAGTGAGGCTTCGTCTGAGCCCCGTTGCTCACATTACCGCCTAAACCATCCCCCCCATCCCTCACATTACTGCCTGAATCATCTCCCCCACCCCCGCCTCACCCTGTCCGTGGAAAAATTGTCTTCCACGAAACCGGTCCCTGGTGCCAAAAATGTTGGGGACCACTGGTCTAGAGGATGAGTTCTGCTTTCACCACAGTTGGGTGCTGGGCCCCATCTGGAGAAGGGTAAAGGAAATAGAAACCCAAAGAGGGACTGGAGGTCACTCAGCAATGCACATTTCCAGAGGGACCTAAGTCTCTGGCCACTGGTCTGGACTGCATCAGTCCCTCTCCATGGCCTTGTCTTGGGCCATCTGGTCAGCCATTGCCCTTTGGAGGACAGGGCCGGGACAGCTGTCTCTAGCCCTTATCACTGAGGAATTTGGGCAGACTATGGACTTCCTCTTCTACATACTTCCCTATTCTAAACATCCTCATTATCCATCTGGACTCCAGACACACAAAATTAGAAAATTCCCAGCCAGATGTAGCCAAGTCTAATGGTCCCAGGGAAGGGTTCCAGGGGAGGATAGAGCTGGTGTGTGGGCTTCACAGAGAATGAGCAGTAGTGGTGGGCCTCTGATGTTGCGTAAGAGTTTGACAATTAGAGGTAGAGTAAGAACATTCCAGAAAGTAGGAGCAGTGTGTGCAGAAGCGTGGAGGCATGAAAATGCCTAATACATTCAAGGTTGCAAGAAGCCCGATGTAGCTGCGGCAAGGGGTGCTGGAGGCATCAGGAGACAAGTTGGGAGACGCAGGCAGGGGCCAGGCCTCATCAGCTCTGCCTGGACTAGTGTAGTAGCTTTCATTCCCACCACCTGCAACCTGAGGGATCTTTGTAAATTGTGTATCCCCATCCTCGTTCTCCTGCATCAAATCTCTGATGGTCCTAGGAGTCAAAGCCCAGACATCAAAACTGGCATTCAAGACCCTTCCTAATCCCACCACTGCCTAGGTCTCCCAACTTGCCTCCTGCCACCTCACGTGGAGAGGAGGAAGCAGGCCTCAAAGTCAATCTCACCTTGCAGTTGGTTTAAGATGAGAGTTTCAGGCTAGACTGGACCCCCAAAACCTTCTCTGTGACAGCAGTTCCTGAGCCCAAAAGAAGGGACTCAGGCAAGAGTGAAGAAGTCCATAGCATTCCTTCAATCCTGATCCTGTGTCTCCTGCCATTTTGTTGGCCGGATGTGGGAGGTGACTGACTGGGGGTTTGTAGGAGAGTCCTGAGTATCAGGCTGGGGGCGTGGATTCGCCAAGTCTTGTTAATTCCACTTGCTCAGTAGGCCTCTTCCTTTTTATTCCCACCGTGAGGGGCTTGGGAGAGGCCCTGCTTCCTCTTCCTGACGTGAGGCTGCCTGAGATATAGGGCAAAGGCTGCGGTTCTGGGGGAAAGGGTGAAGATGCTGAGAGTTGTAGCTCTTAGATGCTAGGGGCTCAGAGAGACGGGGTGAGGCCAGCTCAGGTGTTGTGGGCCATACGCAACCCCCTCAAGGGAAGCTTGAGACCACAGCTACCGGTCTTGAATCAGAACCTCCAGCTTCATCCCAGGGCCAGAGAACTATGGCTGCAGAAGCCACGGGAGACGGAAGCAGGGCGATGGGTGCGCGTGAGTCCCTCTGAGGAGCAGCTAGTCTGTGAGAGGGGTCTCGAATGCAGCAGGCTGGAATAGGTGAGACAGCAGAAAGAACTTCCTGCCTGTAAATTACCAAGCACTGTGGGCCACCATGGATGATTTGCGCTTCCGAGGTTTGTCAAAGGAGGGCTCTTTTTTTTTTTTCCTGCTAGGGATGGTTGGAACAAGCTGGGGAATGGGGAGTAGAGAGCGGGGGCTCGGGAGGGTCACATTTACCATCCTCCCATTACCATCCACGATTTATTTAAGCTCCTCCCTGCCCCCCACTGAAATAAGGGGGCAACAAAGAGTCATGAGGGGAAACTGAGGACCCAGAGAGAAAGCAGTGTGATCAAAGGCACACAGGACTGCAACCCAGCTTCCCCTGCTGCCCCCTTCATTTTGGCTTTTGTGTTTGAATCGGTAAGGAGATGGAGATCTTGTAGCCGAGGAGGAGGTGAAGGGGAGAGGAGAGAAGGAGTAAAAGGAGGAAAGAATGGGGGCAGGCATAGGAAGGTAAGGTAAATCATGGGATCCAGCAGTCACGGAAAACAGGAGAAACATGCTCCTGGCTTTGCAGAGGGCACTAAAAGAAGTTGAAATTATCATCTTAGTGGGAAGAGACACAAGGGAGTCTGTTGGGCTGATGGGAATGTATAATAGCTTGATCTGGGTGGTGGCTACACAGGTGCACACGTGTGAGACAATTCCTTGAGCCATCACTTCAGATTTGTACATTTCACTAGTTAAAAACTGCCTCTAAAGTCCCAGGGCGTCACGTGACATGCCATAGCCACTTTGGAAGAAGTAGCTCCTCTTCTAAGACAGCAGAGCCTAGTTAAGTCCAAAAGTTCTGGAATCATACTGTCTGCCACTTTCGGGCTGGGCGACCTTGGGCAAGTCACCTCACCTCACCTGTAAAATGAGGACAATGACAGCACCACCTACATCCAGGGTTGTGTTGGGTCACATGTAAGGGACACGAGGGGATTGCCAAGGGTTAGCAGTTGTTGCCAAAGCCCCAGCCCAGCCCAGCCCCTCATGCCTGGCTGCCTTGCTGTCTACGCCCGGACCCAGCCTAGCGCCAGCCTGAATGCCCTGCGGAACCCCAGGCAGTCTGAATGTCCTGCCCACTGACAAGTGGCAGCAGTGCCCTCCAGAGGAAAGGTCTCAAGCCTGGTTTTCCCCTACCCCGTACTGCAGTCTGATTTCTCTCCCCCTCCCTGTATTTTGACATCCTTTTGCCAATAGTCCAAAGCCTCCTGTCTCTGCAAGTCCTGGGGAAGGCTGAGCTCTGGTGGTGGGGTGGGGTAGGAGGATGGAGTGAGAATTGGTGTTGGTGGATGGGGGGTAAGAAAAAGAGTGGAGACATAGGGCTTGGGATGCAGGCTTGGGTTTGGAGCAAGAAAGAACTTTCCTCAGCTTAGGGTGGTACCAGGGCAAGGGCTCTCATTATTAGGAGAATGCAAGCAAAGGCATTCAGCCTGGGGTTAAGCCTGGTCCCTCAAGAGGCCCTTCTTGCAAGGTTTACTGAGGGGCATGAAGCCTTACAGGCTTTCTTTGCAGAGGATCGCCACAAGAATGGCCAGCAAAGCCGGGGCGGCAGAGACTCAGGTTTAAATTCTCTGTCCTTTGAAAGTCATCCTGGGCACCACTGGGGAAAGACACTCAGTTTCAAACATGGTGTCTGTGGGTGATGTTGATGTCGGGTCACCGGCAGAGAGCAGGGCACCGACACAGGGAGCCATGACTCCTCGATACGTCGGCTAGTGACCTCTTCTCCTCGTCTGATGACCCCCTGGGCAGGAAAAACTTGTTTTTAAGATGGTGGGAGGCACTTCCTGGGAGATATGGACCTTCACATCATGAACCACATGAGAGGAGGTGCATACAAGATTGGGCCCTGTCCAGTGAAGCCCAGCTTCCTGCCCACCCACCCTGCTCCAGACCTCCTGCTCATCCCCTCGCCCACCTGCCAGCTTGCTGTACAGTCCCATCATGGCACAGGCAGGAAAGGTCCTCGTAGTAGGTGCAACCCTCCCACCTTGATAATATCACCACTCATCTTGTGATGCTGGATTAAATGCTGCTGGGGGATATCTGAATATCGACTATTAAGGAATCCCTGTTAATTTTGTTAGGTGCGATAATGGTATCATAGTTACATAGGAAAATATCCTTTGATTTTAGAGATGCATCTTAAAATAATTTGTTCTATGATGTCTATAATGTATTTTAAAATAGTTTGGTCAAAAAAAGCAAATGATGCAAATATTAATGGTTAAAGGTTAATAATTTTCAAATCTAGACATTGGGAGTGGACAAACACAGGACATTCCTATACTGCCTGCCATTTTGCTGACATCACTCCAAGAAATGGGTATTTCCATGTTCATTATACTATTCACTCCACTTAAAAAAAATATGTTTGAAAATGTTCACAATAAAAGTTAAAAAAAAACCCATAATGTGATGGAAAGATTAAATTGTATTTCTTTTTCTTCTGAAATACATCGAAGGTATGTGGGAGAGTTTGCATGTATTGTACATTTTCCTGGGTGCAAAGAGAACAGCTTTGTGTTGGGAAAGTCAGAGAGGGGAGGGCTGAGTCTGGGAGGATGATGACAAAGAGCAGGGAGAAAGGGACAGGGCTCTGTCTAGTCCCCTGGCCCCATTCCTGCATCCACGTCCAGGGGTGCCACAGCGAAGGGCCCCTGCGAGTGGCAGGCTCCACCCAGGCTGGGTTGCCATGAGGCTGCCTGCGTGCAGGGAGGCCCATCATCCGTTGCCTACCTGGGCCTGGAGTCTCACCCCCCAAACTGTCTGGCCGCCCATGAGGAAGCACTACTCCCTGTCCCCAGTACTCCCGCCTGCCCTGGAAGCCCCTGGGCAAGGGGGGCAAGAGAGGGCTGAAGAAGGGTCCCTAGGGCTCCCAAGCTGGGGATCAAGAGGAAAGAAAGACCTGTCACATAGTTCACACAGCACTTTCACCTCCTTCAAGTCTCACTGAAGTCCTGACTGGACGGCCAAGCCCATTTCACAGTCAGTCGTGATGCTGGGGGTGGGTGGGTGGGAAGACTCTGCCCCAGCCAGGGTGGAGCTGGCCTCTCTTCCCATTTCTCTTGAATCTTGGGCCAAGGGTTCTCACCCTCCCTTTTGTGATGGGGAAACAGAGGCCCTTCCAAAGAAAGGAAACATGCTCTCCAGGTCAACTGGCCATTGCCATGGAGTGAGGGGAGGACCCAGCTCAGGCTCCTTATCATGGAAGCTCTAGAAACGTCAGGAAAGATGGAGACTCAGGGGAGCATGGGAGGGTGGAAACCTCTGAGGGGAGCTCGCTCTTCCAGCGCAGTCCCTGGGGAGCCCTGGGCAGGCCTAACTGACGTTGTCCCTTGACTTAAGGAGGAGACCTGACCCCTCTGTAGCTGTGTTTCTTAAAGCCCATAGGGTGGCTTGCTGGGGGCCGGGAGGGCTGGGTAGCCATGGACAGCTTCTGGAGCAGCTGGAAGCAGAGGGCTGGGGCAGCATGCCTACGGCAAGGTGAAGCCTTCAGGAGCAGATGGCCAGCAACCCGCTTCAGAGAAGAATCAGAGGAACCAAGTGTCCCCCAAGCCCAGGGCCACCCCAGTCTCTGGGGGGAGCTGAGGGCTTCCTCCACTTTCTGGGGTCAGGCTCATTGGTCCTGCCAACAGAGGTTGTTTTATGGTCTCAGGTGGAAGGTTGGACCATTTGGCTGAACTCTTCAGGGACTGCTCTTCCTCCTCCAGGGAGCCTTCCCTGACTGCTCCTCTCAGCAACCCTTGCCCCATTTCTGGGCAGCTGCACCCCACACCCACCTGGGCTGGTTCTCCTGGGTCACTGGCTCAGCTCTCCCCTACCAACTGGAGAATCTTCCCAGGGCAGGGCGTGGGTCTGCTCCTTCTCTATGACACCTCCTGCCCCTGCTCTGGGCTGGGTACTGGCCTGAGCAGTTCTGCTACCAGTGAGGAGCCCCTGTGCCTGCTGTCCAGGGGGTGGGAGTAGTGGAAGGCCTGGAGGGTGGTCTTGGGGCGGACTTCCTCTTCTGAGACACTGGAGGTTTTCTTTCCTTTTCTTGCTTCCCTGTTCAGAGATTTCCTCTTCACAGACTGAGGTCAGGGCTCCATAAACAGGAGTGATAAGGCCTTGGGCTTTCAAACTGAACTTTGCAGCTACCATTTTATGACTCTGGTAACGTACTCCCACCCCTGCCACCCCCACCCCCCCGCCAAGTCTGGCTGGAGTAGGATTGCCTGGTGTCAATTCCTTATGGGAGCAAGTGCTGGCTGGTGGGGAGGAGGGAGAAATAGAGAGGGAAATGGGGGCCCCTCATTCCAGCCTGCCCTCATCCACTCCTGGGTGAGTCCCTTCTGCTCTCATCCACTCCTGGGTGAGTCCCTTCTCCCTCTGTGGGCCCAGCCCTGCACTGGGCTGTAGGGAACATGGGAGGGTGAGAGACCTTAGCCCTTGATCCCATGGGATGGTCAAAAGAGCCCAGGCTGGGAGGTGAGTAGGGTTGAAGGGTGGGGTCAGAGGGGGAAGGGCTGAGTGGGCTGGAGCAATCAGGGAAGGCTTTCTGGAGGAGCAGCTCAAGTTGGGAACTAACCAAACAAAATGTGGAAAGAACAGGGGAGGGTAGGCATGGGAAGAGCCAGGCTTTGTACTTTCTCAGGAGGTGGGGGGCAGATGTTGCACGACAAGGGGCCCCACTGAAATCACTCTGCCCCTAGGCTGAGAAGCCTCCAGGGATGGGAGAATGGGGTGCCAGTGGCGGTCTCAAGATCCCTGGCTCATCCAGGGAGAATTTTTTTGTTTTTTTTTTTGCGGTACGCAGGCCTCTCACTGTTGTGGCCTCTCCCATTGCGGAGCACAGGCTCCGGACACGCAGCCTCAGCGGCCATGGCTCACGGGCCCAGCCGCTCCGTGGCATGTGGGATCTTCCCAGACCGGGGCACGAACCCGCGTCCCCTGCATCGGCAGGCGGGCTCTCAACCACTGTGCCACCAGGGAAGCCCCTCCAGGGAGAATTTGAGTGGTTGGAGCCCAAGGGTGGAAGAGCCCGAGGGTTGCTGGTGAGGCCTGGAGGCTTTGTGACACTGAGAGGCTGTAAGTGGTGCCAGAGCTACGGCCTCAGGGCCAGAACTTGGTGGGGCTTTGAGTGCTCAGGAGGTGGGTCTCACCACGGCCATCAGTGGGAGGAGAGGAATTATGCCAATTGTCTTAAGGCCTGCTCCCAGGACAAACGATGAGCACCCCTTCCCGGAGTGTGCAAGACATTAGCTAGATGGAACAGAGATTCCTGCCCTGGTGGAGGTGATGGTAAGGGAGGTAATCATGGGATAGAAGAAACTAGATGACCAATATACTCCATCCACCCACCAGCCAACTTGGAGCTGGTGCCAGACCTGGAACCCACAGGTTTTAGGCCCTGTCCAAGCAGCAACTGCAGATTCCTCAAGTCCTGGGGTAAGGGTAGAAAGAAATCAACCTCAGCCCAGGTCTGATGGGTGGGGGACAGGTGTGGCTCTGTTATCTTTGGGCCTCACTTTGCCCATCTGTAAAATGGGCTTGGGTAGTCTTCAGGTCTTCCCTGATCTTACAGAGAGATGACTCATGCATCTCCTGCCTCAACCAGAATCTGCCCTGCAGCCCAGGTAAGCCACACCCCCAGGCACACACATGGGCACACCCACACATGGGGCACGAGGGCACACATGCACCAGGGGCACACACACACCCATATGGAGATGAAGCAGAAGTGGGAGGAAGAGGGTGGCCACTGTTTGTTGGTTGTTTGTTCCCTGGTTAGCTTTCCCCATGCACATGTCTGGCCCTCCCTGAGAAACACCACTCCAAATCCTTACTGCCCACCACCTTCCACCTTGAGCTCCATACCTTTCAGCTCTGCTCAGTGGGAGGGCACAGAAGGGTCTGCCTGCCAGCCACCTGATCCCAAAAGCCCCTTCCCGGGTCCCAGGGTCCTCCGTGTTTGGTCTGCTGCTGAATGTCACTTCTACAAGTAGCTTAATGCCCCACAGACACCTCCGGTGGGGCACAGCACACAACGACGACCCTCACAGCCTGCCTCCAACCTCCTGTCTAGCAGACCTTCCATTTCAGTGGACCACAGTCCCCGACCCTGCATCCACTGACTTCCCCAACCCACAGGTACTACACGGAAGGCAAGTTTGGAGTCCGCCCTTAACCGTCTCCCCTCCACCGGTGTCCCAGATCCCGGCGCTGAGCGGGCTCCAAACAGCGCTAGAAGGGACTAGGCTCGACGGAGACCCCACCCCGCCCTCGGGTCTAGATCCGGTCTGGGGCGCAGGGGAGGCGAGACACGGTGCTCCGCGCCCCTTATCCCCTCCACACAGACTTGAGCACACGGCTGGGTTCCCGTCACCCTCGCTCCACCCCCAGCTGCCGGGACTCTGGGCGGCTCGGCGGACACTCACCGCTGGCCCGAGGGCGCAGGCTAGGGCGCCGACCAGCACGCAGAGCCAGCGGGCGGGCGGAGGTCTAGGAGGGCGCATGGTCCGCCCCGGGTCCGCGGCGGGCGGCCCGGCGCCGGTAAAGGGCGGGCGGATGGGCGGCGTACCGCGCAGCGGACGTTGGGGAGACTGACAGAGTGGCGCTGCTGCGGTGCCCCTGCGTTAAGAGGCCCCGCTCGGAGCGAGGGCGGGCCCCGGGGGCTCGTCTGACGGGCGGCGGGTGCAGCCAATGGCTCCGCAGAGGCGGGGCGGCCGCGCAGGTGTGGGGCGGGGCTGGGGGAAGCCCCGGCGAGTCGGGTGTCCCAGCGCTCCCTCCGCCAGTCTCACACGTCAGTCCTCAGAGGCGAGGTGTGGGCAGGCCTTCGTCCCTTCGGACCGCATCCCCGGAAGACCCAAACCGTCGCATTCTTTTCTGCTTGGCTCACGACGTTTCCAAGCGCCAGGTTACGATCTCCCACTCCCACACGCCCCCTTAGCCCCACCCCAGGGCGCTCTGCTCGTCCAACTTCAGAGCCACCTCCTCTAGGAGGTCCCCCCGCCAGCCTCCCCATTTTCCACTTCTGCGCCTCGGAGGGCTGGTGCAGGCGGGCCGGATTAGGAGACAGCACAAATCACTTCTGATTCTCTAGGCTGAGGGCGCGACCTGCCTAGGGTCCTGGGCTGCAAGTGCCCCAGATAGGTGGGGCTCACTGTTTGATCCATTTTCAGTCACCCCAACTCATCCCTCGCGCCGGAGAGGCCAGGCTAAGGGAAGCTAGGGCGCGAGTGAGTCCCGACGCCGGGTTCCTTGGTGCCTCCCCTGAGCCCCGGCGACCCGGCAGGGCGCGCTCGGCACCGGCTGGGCTCCCGGACCATTCACGGCCAGGCGGGGGCGGAGGGTCGTGCTTCAAGAAGGATGACGAGTCGGCTCCCTTGCGCGTCTGGGCCGGGGCACCTCGGGAAGGAGGCAGAGCTGAAGTTCCAGCGCCCCCACGCGGGAAGGGAAGGTCTGTTGCCAGCGCGCGGGCCCGGTCTGCGCTCTTCCGACCTAAAACAACCAGAGCCCTCCTCCTCCAGCCTTCCCTATTTTACGTACTGGGAAACTGAGATACGGAGAAAGGCCCGGAGCCGGCCTCTGATGCCTCACTTCCAAGGTTCGGCGGGGGACATCGGGCCAGCCCTCCTCCACCGTGCATCCTCAGAGCTCGGTTTATTCTTCCTTAGAATAAGGGGCAGGTTCACTGGCTCCGCGCCCTAGAAGGGCGCCTTCTTGTGGACCAAATGCAGGTGGCTGCCTTGCCCTCTTTCCGAGGGTTCGAGACTGGTGCAGTCGAGGCTGGAGGTGGCGGTGGTGGCAGTGGGGTAGGGTGACTGATGGGTGACTGTGATAGGGGGATGAGGGCAGGCGATGTTCAGTGGAGAGGCGGAGAGGGCCGCGCGTCCCTGGGCGCCTGCGGAATGTGCGGCTGCTTGAAGGAGGTCTTACTCCAGGCTCTGGCTGATCAGCAAGTGCGTCAGAGTTCCCTGAGGGCGCACCCTGCTCTCCCTCCCTGCAGCGCGGGGTACTCGGGCCGCTGACCTTCTAAAGGTAGGATGGAATTATGGAGAGACAAGGGAAAGCCAGGAAGGGATGAGCGCCGAGCCGCTCCTCGATTTCGGCTTATTTGGGGTGCTAGCATTTGCTTCCTATTCTCCCTCCCTCCCTCCTTCCCTCCCTTGCACAATCATTAAGAGTTTGCTGTGTGCCAGGCTCTGCGCTTTGCACTGGGGCACAGAGATATATAAGACAGTGGCACCTGTTGCCTGAGGAGGACCTGGGGAGCTATTGTACTCCCTCCAAATTTCTACCTCCTTCCAGATATAATCAGTAAGCCTGGACATAAGCCCTTCCCCAGACAGGAGAACTGTGGAGATGCCCTTGCCCTGGCCATTCTGGGGTTTGAACTCGCTTTCTCAGGGGAGGAAGTGTTTGAAGAATCACAAGCCATCTCCTCATCCATTCTCACTTCTGGAGGCCAGGTTAGGCTCAGGAGTCAGAGGTCCTTGCCTCCCTCTGCGACCCTGCCACTACTCCCTCTCAGGCCTCAGTGCTCTAGCAGGGCAGTGGAATTTTGTCCTCATTCTGGAAAGTCACCTTTGCTTGGCACAGTGACCCAGGAATCCTAGATATGAATGGCAAATCCATGAGCTTTGGATCTCATAAACCTTTGCCCACTCTACACACACACACACACACACACACACACACACACACACACACACACACACACCATCTGATCAGCTGCAGAAAGCTGATGAAATCCCACCATTAAAGCATGTCCTTTGGCCTGTTAAAGTTCTGCTCTCTCTGAGGACAAGTATCTTGGTTACTTGAGGGTGCATTTGAGGGAGGTGAGGATTGGAGAATAGGAGAGAGCCAGACCCCACTTTGCCAAGTAACCCTTGGCCAGGCCCAGAAGGGGGCAGATGGAGGAGGGGTGGGAATCAGCTGGGAGTGGCTGCCTCTCCCCTTGTTCTGGAGGGTGTCCACACGACACCCCCTCCTTAGCTTGAGGACTACACGTGGGCAGGCTGGAAGCAGCGAGAGTGACTGGCAGGGCCCCTGGATGCCCTTGCACCCAGGGTGACTGAGGAATAGTAGTTTCCATGCAGATTCTTTGCAATGAAAATTACTTCTTTGTTCTTTCAGAATCGTTCTCCTGGGAGACCCACCCTTCCTTACCTATCAAAAGTCACAAAACAACTTCAGAAGTAAAAGAAGCAGGAAAAAGAAAATAGCCAAAACAAACCAATACCTGAACAATTCAACCAAGAGTATGTTTGACCTTGTTTTGACGAATTGTTACCGCATGTCCTGTTCTATGTCCTGAGGCACTGTGGGGATCACCTGGGGGCCTACTCCTGGGGAGTTCTTGGAATCTGATGAGAAAACCATCCTTTCACCTGTCTGATGATCTGGGAAAGCTTCTGGGGTGGGAGTGGGATATCAGAAACAGGGGGTGTGTGTGTGTTGGGGGGGGCACAGAGGCAGACTATTTGAGGGGGTGGGAAACAGTGACTTGGATCTCCATTCTCCACCCCCCACCCCGAAGCCCGAGTCCCTCTGGAGTTGACCTTTGCCTCATCAGTCCAGGTTTGGGGAGGGGGCCACAGCCACCTCTTGCTCTCTGCTCCCCCATGTCCTCTTGAATGGATTCCTCCAAGGGTATTCTGTTCTGAAGTCTCTCCTCCTGGATCCCTGGAACCAGTGTCCAGTCTCTGGCCCAAGCCCCACCTCCCTTCTGGATGCAGGAAACAGAGGGGTGCAGAAGGTGGGGGGAAAGACAGAGAGGCAGAGTCACTTGCCTTCCCCCGTGATGACAGGCGAGGCAGGAAAGAGTCAGCAGTTACTCATTTGGAGACTGCGTGGCTTCCTGGCTGCCTGCCTCACTCTTGCTGTGGGTGCCACCTTGCCTCCCCCAGTCCTTCTCCCACCTCTTGAGTCGTGCACTCACTGCTTCAAGGCTCCCAGCTGAGGAACTCAATGACGGTGAGGTCTGCAGTGGAGTGGGAAGGGCAGCTGGGGACCACGGTGTGGTCTTGGCCTCCTTGGCAGGGACCTGGCCTGGGGAGTCACTGCTCAGGATGCCCCTTCCGGAGCCATCCACATTTCTGTGTGGATGCAAGCAAGATTTGCCCTTTCTGGGCTTCTGAGTTGAAGACACCTTAGGTCTTTATTCATCGAGTGGGGCTGGCAGCTCCAAGGATAAGAGGTGCTCATCACCTCCCCAGGCCTCTCCTTCTTTGGGGCCGGTTCTTCCTGTGAGAAGATGTTTCTTAACTCCAAGCCATGGTTTGGTGGAGGGCAGGAGAGGCCTATTGCTTAGAGAAGCAATATTCCTTTCATCCTTTCTGTAACTGCTTGCAGTGAATAGCATTCCTTCATCCCTCTTGTATCACCGCCTCCACTGACCTGGCCCTCTGATGAGCACTGGGGATGCTGCAGTGACTTAGACATTGGCTGCCCCTCTAGGACAGCCTACCACTGCTTCAGAGGGCACTGGAGGGATCTTCTGGTGATGCTGCAGCTGCACTAGCTAAAAAACAAGAGTTCATGGGAGTGCAGGTGACGGAGGGAGAATTGTTCTGACTTGAGAGATGGGGAAATGAAGCCCAGGGACGGGTTTGGAAATGGCCAGCATCACTCCTTGGTCCTGGAGGCTGGGCTTAGAGCTCGGGAGGGGAGGGGGCAGAGGGGAGGTGATGGTGCCAACTCTAGGTGCATCAGTTCAGGCCCTCTAGTGATCAGATGCTAAGACGGAGTTAGTATTATCGGAAGTTTATTGGATGGCAGGGGGGCCCTGTGAAAGACAAAGGAGGAAAAGGCAGGACCCAGCAGGGAGAACCTCAGACTGCGACCCAGCTCTGACAGAGCCTCTGCTAGCCTGACCCGGAGCTGCAGAGCAAAGGTGACACGTGGACGCCTTAGTAACCCTACTCTGCACAGTCAGTGTCTGGGGGCCATCTGGGAAGAGCAGAACCCTCACCTCAAATGCTGTGGTGCATCCTGAAAGCGCTACTCAGAAAGCCTGTCAGCTCACTGCATTCCCCACAGCTGAATGGCACATTCTTTCTTGACAGGAGATCCAAGTGAGGCATGTCTACGGCTACCACAGGGGGGAAACTGAGGCGTGGAAAATGAAGGCCGGGGGAGAGCTCCTGCTCCAGGAGACAGAGAAAGAGGAGCCTAAGGTCCTACCCTTGGGGAATGCCTATTCTGGGCACAGACAGGGATGACTTAAGAGGGAGCTCCTTTCCTCAGAATCCCAGGGCTCATTATGAGGGGGTCAGCGGTCTGTCATCAGGCGGCTTGGCATCGTGGTACAGCAAGTCTGGGAGACTCCAGAGGTGAGGACTCCCCGCCTCCCCCATTTACTCTCTAACAGCAGCCACAGTTTCTTGGTCAAATGCCTACTGCCGTATCTGTGTGCGCATGTGCGTGTGTGTGTCCGTGTGTAAGAGCACGTGAGTGTGTGTGCTGTGTATGGGTGTGAGTCAGGACAGACGCATCTGCTCCCAGCCGGGTCTGAGAGCAGGGCGTGGCCAGCGTGTATTGGGAGGAGGCTGAGTTAGGGGCAAGGCTCTGGGTGATTAGTGGCAGAGAGGGAATGAGTCACAGGGAGGGTGCCCAGGACCCCAACACCAGGCTGTGTCTCAGAGCTCATTCCTGAGGCAATGGACTCTGTGGCCCTTGTAGCACCCCGACCCCAGGAGGAGCTCAGCCTAGGTCCACAGAAGATCTCAGTTCCCACGCTCACCTCTCCACTCCCAGCCCCGGGTTCCTGTGAATTGTTGTGTAGCTGGCCTTGGACAGAGATTCTGGACAAGGAAGATAATGTTAACGGGACAAAACAGACCTGGGGATTAAGTAACATAATTGATGCCATCAGAGACTAGTGTGTGTGTTAAAAATTTAAGGCCATCGACGGAAAAAGATGGAAGTCTCAATGGAACTCCCAAACAACTAGAAGAAGGAAAAATAACACAAAGAAAACTCCGTCAATGTGGGAGATTAGAAACAAGAATACATGATACATAGAAGCATAAAATCAGATATCAGGAATAATCACAAACATTAATCATCACAGTAAATGTGAAAGGAGGAGAATTTAAGATGGGAAATTTAAGAGGAATAGTTCGTACTATTAGAACATTCAATCTATCAAAAAGATGAAATAATCATGAACATCTAAGCATCTAATGATATAGCCTCAAGATACATGAAGAAAGGATGAATTGTCAAATCTACAGTCAGAGTGGAAGACCTGAACACCCTTCCCTCAGGAGTTCCATTCAGCTGTCAAAAAAAAAAAAATCAACTAGAACCACATTTCCCAGCAGGGATAGCTATCTCAAAATATGGTATTGAGCAAGAAAAGCAGGTTGCAGAATGAGGTGTACAATACAGTGTTCCTTATATAGAACTTAAAATCTGCAAACAATACTATGTAACTTTTATGGATACAAAAATATATAGAAAAAGTCTAAAAAATGTCCAGGAAAGATAAACGTCTAAGTCCTGTTTTCTCTCTGTAAGGCAAGGGAGGGGAAAGGGATAAGGGAACTGTATTAGTTTTCTGTTGCTGTGTTACAGATTACCACAAACTTAGCATCTTAAAGCAACACCCATTTATTACCTCATATTTTCTGTAGGTCAGAAGTCCAGATATGGTCTACCTAGGTCCTCT
Source organism: Globicephala melas (assembly GCF_963455315.2). Lineage (NCBI taxonomy): Eukaryota > Metazoa > Chordata > Mammalia > Artiodactyla > Delphinidae > Globicephala > Globicephala melas. The sequence goes on along the minus strand of NC_083324.2, from coordinate 45,276,791 downwards.
GTGGAAATCAAGGTGTTGGCCTCCTACTCTCCAACCTCAGCAGGCAAGTTGAGTATTATTATTGTTTTTTAACTTGTTAAGAAAAGCTTCAAAATATACAAAGTGGATAAAATAGCATAGTGAACTCCCACGTATCCCCCATCACTTTGTTTTCTCTGTGTCCCCACCCCAGCCATGATCATTTTAAATCAAATCACTGATCTATCATTTTATATTTAATATAACTCAGTAGTTACCTCTACAGGATAAGCACTCAAAAAAAAAAAAAGAAAGAAAGACCCACAATACTATCATCACATAATACCATTTTTATGCTCACCACACCTCCCCACCTGCCAAAATTCCTTAACAGCGTTAAATAATGTCATTATTTAATTTTCTTTCTTTGCCTTATAAATACTTCTATTTTCTACCAGTTGTTTGTTTAAATAAGGCTCACATATTATAATTCAATATAGAGGCTCCCTCATCTCTCTGCCTCTCCTTTCCTCACAAGTTCTCCTTGGAAGAAATTGGACTGGTCCTGTTCACTGGCTTCCCACAGTCGGAGTTTTGGTGATTGCGTTCTGTGGTGTTATTTAACTATTTCTCTAAGACTGATTATTTTAAAACACATCTTAAAACATACATGAGGTGATTTGCTCCTTAGTTCAAAGTGCTTACAAATCCTGAGTGAGACCCCCATCACCTCCCCTTTACCTCTCCTCTGCTTCTCCCACTCTTGTCTCCAGCCACCCTGGCCTCCCTGCTAGTCCAAGAACTCATTCCTGGCCCACTCTTTTTTAAAAATTGAAATGTAGTTGATTTACAATGTTGTGTTAGTTTCTGGTGTACAGCAAAGTGATTCAGTTATACATATATTCTTTTCCATTATAGGCTATTACAAGATATTGAATGTAGTTCCCTGTACTATACAGTAGGTTCTTTTTTTTTTTTTTTTTTTTGGTATGCAGGCCTTTCATTGCTGTGGCCTCTCCCGTTGCGAAACACAGGCTCCGGATGCACAGGCTCAGCGGCCATGGCTCACGGGCCCAGCCACTCCACGGTATGTGGGATTCTCCCAGACCGGGGCACGAACCCGCATCCCCTGCATCGGCAGGCAGACTCTCAACCACTGCACCACCAGGGAAGCCCTACAGTAGGTTCTTGTAGTTTATCTATTTTATGTATAGTAGTGTGTATATGTTAATCCCAAACTCTTAACTCATCCTCCCCCACCTTCCCGTTTAGTACCCGTAAGTTTGTTTTCCGATTCCTAGCCCACTCTTGCTCTTGGGTCTTAAGTCCCTCTGCTTGGAATGCTCTTCTTCCAGGTATCACCATAGCTCCTCACCTTTCTCCTTAAGGCTGACTCCCTTACTTCATACTCTAAACTGCTTCCTCCCCTCCGAATCCTGGACTGGGCCCCCTCACCCTGTCTACATCTTTTCCCCATTGTGCTTATCACCTCCTAGGTTACAATGTCCTTTAGTTATTTGTGAACGTACTCTATTACACATATTGGCTGTTTCTCTCTGCTAGAATAGAAGTTCCACGAGGGCAGGGATTTGCAGGTGTTTTGTTCCCCAATGTATCTCAAGTCCCCGGAATGGTGCCTGGCACATGGCCCTCTATTGGTGTTTATTGAATGAACAAATAAGTGAATGAGTCTTCCTAAAACCCATAGCTGACGCCGCCCTCCCTTTGTCCCAGGATTCTAATGCTGCCCTCTCACAAGCTCTGAGGGAAGCTCTCCCCAGCCCCTCCTTAGTCTGGTCTTGGATATGCTTCCCCACTCCTGCCCCAGCCTTGGGCTCTGCCTTGTAGAACATCAAGCTCTTTCATGCCTCCCTGGCATTGCCTGTGCTGTTCCTTCTGTCAGGAATACCCTCCTCCACACGTCTCTCAGGGGAGACTTTGTCATGCTTCAGGGCTTGAGTCCATGTCAGTCACTGCCTCTGGGAGGACCTGGGATGATAGGCCCAGAGTGGTGATGATTGGGTAGCAAGAGAGCTGGAGCTCCTCCTGCAAGCCTATTCTGCTTAGACCTATCTTTGACTCTAGGCCAAATCTGACCCTTGATCACAGGCTGATCCCTAATGACCTAAGGCCTCCACCCAGAGTTACACATGATCTTAGACTGATCCCTGCCTCTAACCTGACCCCTGACCCTTATCATGGGTCTCAATTAAAACTAACCTTTGATCCTGATCATGGGCCTCAATCCAGAGTGACCCATGACCCCAGGATCATACCTAACTTCTGAATATGGGCATCAGCCTAGCCTGGCTTCTGACCCCAATCCACCTTGCCTGTCACAGGGAGTGAGAATGTGTGGCTGGCTCCCGTCAGGCAGTGCCTGAGTCTCCAAGTCCACGGTCCCTAGAGAGAGAGGCCAGGGCCTCAAGGCTGGGAGTCTCCAGGACACCTGGGGGAAGTTCTCACTTCTGCCTGTCTTCTTCCCATCCCTCCCTCTGGCTCCCAGTCCAGTGGGTGCTGCCCCAGACTGAGGGGAGACACCTCCCTATCTCAGGGAGCCCCACTATGAGGAAACACAGCCCTGCTCTCCAAGAACCACAGTCTGAGGGGGAGATGCAGCCCTCGCTCAGGGAGCTCACTCTGAGGAAACCCAGCCCTGCCCTTGAGAAGCCACAGTGAAGGGGAGATAGAGCACTCCTTCAGGGAACCCGACTCCGAGGGGAGACCCAGGCCTGTCCTCAAGGACCTCCAGTCAGAGGGGAGACACAGCCCTAAATCAGGGAGCATGACTCTGAAAAAACACAGCCTTTCCCTCGAAGAGCCCCAGTCTAAGGGCGGAGACGCAGCCCTGCCTCACGGAGCCCGGGAGGGGAGACACAGCCCTGAGGGGACACACAGCCCTGCTCTCAGGTCTCTTGACTTTGTGGCCAGGCACCAGGGGATGGGACTAACTGGCCAGAGCAACCCACACTTCTTTTTGCTCAGATCTGGGTAAAAATAGCCTCAGCTGCCCATGCCTCTCTCTTACTTCCCCTTTATCCTGACCCTGCTCAGGCCCAAGTCACTTGTCAGCTCCCCCTGCCCTCGGCCTCTTCTTGCCTGGGTTGGGACAGGGCCCAGAAAGATGGGGCCAGGGGCCCAGACAAGTTAAACAGTTCTGCTGCAGCCCAAGTGAATCCTGACACCCGTTGCTGCTTCTGGGTAGCCACTCTGGATTGGCTGTTGGCTCTCTTGCCTCTTGATATGAGATAATTTGCTCCAGATATGAGATAATTTATCCACCCTTGAGGTGTGTAGACATCTCTGTCCTCTGCCTTGAAAGGGGTGAGGAGGCAAGGAGGAAGTTCAGCCCCTGCCCTTGGAGCCCTCAGAGTGGTTGAGGAGACCAGAATCTTCTGCACGGATGAGTTAGGGTGTGAGTGGAGGCCACAGGCTGGACTTAGGCTCTCTGAGTGATGCAGCCCAGAGGTGGGGCTCAGTGGGAACAGTGCTCTGAAGGGGCCGGAGCACTAGGGAGGGGAAGTCTGGAACTGGTGGTGGAGGCGGGATTGTGTGTGTGTGTGTGTGTGTGTGTGTGTGTGTGTGTGTATAACCTACAGCTGGGGAGCAAGAAGGGAGTAGAGGGTAGAGGCCTTGCAGGCTAGAGCCAAGGCCACATTTGAGGACAACTGGGCACCACCAGAGGACCAGGAGAAAGGCCTTGGCCCAGGAAAGTACACAACTGTGTGCATTAAAGAAATGTCCCATCGCTGGTCTCAGAGAAGCATCAACTCATGGGGAAGCTTGGGCCTGAGGATCCCTTAATCTGCGACCAGAGTAGGGTTGGGGTCGTGGCCTTCCCTCCATGTGGAGGGGCTGGATGTGTTTCATCATGGCCAGGGTGCTCTAGCCTGGCGCATGCTGGCCACTCAGCTGTTGCAGACTCTTCCTTAGTCCTCCTGACGTCACGGTGAAAAATATATCCATGCAGAACACGTGCCCTTCTGGTAGCACCGTCTTGATTACTGGGGTGGAAACTACTGCTCCCCTACTCTTGGCCCACATGGTTCAATGGTGGAGTGGGGGTCAGCCTTACTCTGGCTCCAGTAGCGGGTACATGCCTTAGGCCTGACCAGTGAGAGCCTTGCTGATGGTCACATGCCTCAAGCTGAGCCAGTGAGCACCAGCCCTGGAACTTTTGCCAGAACTCTGGGAAAAAAGTGTGTTTCTCTGCTAGCAAGCCAGGAAAACATAAGCCTGCTGCTGTTGTGGCCACATTGACCTGCCTGAGATTTGAGCCAGGACACAGGATATCAGACCCAAGAGATGATGAGAGACATATCTGCTGACATTATCTGAGTCCCTGGATCCAGATGCACCTAAGGCGGACTTTTTTTTCCTTGAAACCTTTTTTTTTTAAAAAAATTGGGGTATAGCTGTTTTACAATGTTGTGTTATTTTCTACTGTCCAGCAAAGTGGAGTTCCCTGTGCTATACAGCAGGTACCTAAAGCCGATTTGCCTGTGGACTTTTTAGTTTCTGAGCTACAGCTCCCTTCTTTGCCTAAGCCAGTGTCTGCTGGCCTTCTGTCACATGAAATGGAAGCACCCCTTCTCCCCACCAGAGCCCAAGCTGTTCGGGGAGGCCACCTTCGGATCACGCTAAGCACCTCCATTGTGGATATGCAGAAGCCCAAATCTGACCTCTTTAGGTGAGGCTTATGTTTTAAGTCCTTCTGAACGCATCTTCTCCATCAAAATTTACTTGTCCCATGTCCCATCCCCCTGACTTTTCTCCTGCCCAAGAGCTGGCTAATCTGATTAAACAACTAATCACACATGTAGACCCTGGCAAGCATTTGCTCAAAGAGCCTTTTCAAGAAGGAGAGATTCTAATCTCGAGAATCTTGAGCTCCCTGTGGACAAGGTTTCCAGAGAGACTTTGGGGACCTGTCTCATTTCACTGGTCAAGCTGCCCCTTGGGAGTCCTCGATTCTTCACCTCTGGTTGCCTGCAGTGGGGAGTCCCAGCCTCGGGCCATGTGGCAGCATCACCACCAGGTGGCAGTGGCGCCAAGTTCCTGAGGCCTCAGGACGCCGCTCAGCCCAGTTTACTTGATGTAAATAGAAAGAGGAGGGTGTAAGGAATGGAGCCCCGGCTTTGGAGCCATCCAGATAAAATGAGAATTACTGCTCTGCTACTTAGCGACTCCAGGCCGTGGACAAGGGGCTAGAATTGTTCCTCAGTTTCCTCCCTCAGACTCAAAACTAATTGTGTCACTGCAGCAGCTTTTAAACTAAGCCCCACTCTCCCAGAATCTTAACTTCTTGAGGGCTTTCATGTCTCAGGCCTGCTCTAAGATCTTTACATATATTATCTCATTTGCTCCTCAGAAAGATTGTGAAGCACGTGCTATTATCGTCCTTATTTTCCAGATGTGGAAACAGAGGCACAGAGAGGGTCAGGAGCTTGTCCAATGTCACCCAGCAGAGCTGGCATTTGAACACAGGCAGGCTGGCTTCAGAGCCTCTCTTACCTAACCATCATGCTATTCCACGTCTAACACCAATGTGTGTTACATTCTACTCCCACATGACTGTCGTTGGCCACAGCCTGTGGCAGAGACTGAGTGTTGGGAAGATAGTAAAATCAGAAGAAATACAAAGAGAGATGCTTCATGATCAGGTCACCCCAAATCCTTGCCAGTTTTCCAGAGTTCATGACCTGGGGACTTAAGACTCTGTTGGGAGAGTCTTCTACAAGGCACTGATGTCTTTCGTACCTGGAGAGAACAGCTTCCACCACCCCTGCAAATTCCTTCCACTCCAGATCACAGGGTCTCTGTGTCCTGGCTTAGAGTATATGGGGATTTGTGAGGGAGGCATTGCTGGTTCTCTTCTGGGGCCATTATTCCCTTTTGTTCCCATCCTCAGTGTCTAAAGCTCATCTTTTTTTTTCTTTTTTTTTTTTTTTTTTTTTTGCGGTATGTGGGCCTCTCACTGCTGTGGCCTCTCCCGCCATGGAGCACAGGCTCCGGATGCGCAGGCTCAGCGGCCATGGCTCACGGGCCCAGCCGCTCCACGGCACGTGGGATCCTCCCGGACCGGGGCATGAACCCGTGTCCCCTGCATCGGCAGGCGGACTCCCAACCACTGCACCACCAGGGAAGCCCTAAAGCTCATCTCTTAATCCTCCTTCCTGTGTCCTGGTGTATCCCTGCATTCCCGGGAGGCCAGGGCTGACAGGAGGGAAGGCTGGAGACCCCGAGCATCTTTCGGTCTGGGCTGGCATTCTCCACAGTCCTGGGAGTGTCGTTGCCCGGGCTGCCCTCAGTCATAGACCTGCAACAGCGTCCTCCTGCTCCGGAATTCCTTAGGCCAAGCCCATGGAGGTTGAGAGTGCGGGTTCCGGAACTAAACAGCCGGCCTCACGCCTCAGTTCTGCCACCTGCCAGCAAGGTGACTCTGGGATACTCACCTAACTTCTTTGTCTATATTGCTTCATCAGGAAAATGGAGATAAAAAACACCTACCTTACGGGGCAGTTGCAAGGGTAGAGAGGCTGACAAAGGAAAGAATAACGCATTTAGAAAGGATTAAGCATAAAAGTGCACCAACTGGCACAGGGCTTGATCCATGGGGGTTTTTGCACAGAGGCACATGTATGGGGTGTGTGTGTGTGTGTGTGTGTGAAAATCTGGTCTGAGTCCCACCATCAATCTGCTCTGATGCTCTGAAGAAAGGGGTCCCTGCAGGTGGCAGCTGTGTTCTCCTCATCTGATTTCTGAAACCTTACCCAGAGGCTGGCTCTGGGGCTCCCTGGGATGCAGACCAAACATTTTCCTTCCCCTGCTGCTGGTCACGGGGTGGCGATGCACCCCAGGCTGCTGTGTCCTGCGGCCCTTCCTTGCCTGTGTCTCCCTCTTCAAGCTCAGAGTGAGGGGGCCTTTTAGATTCTCCCAGTAGTAGGGCTGCCAGATTTAGCAAGTAAAAATACGGGTCACCCAGTTAAATTTGAATTTCAGGTAAACAATGAGTGATTTTTTAGTCTGTCCCTAGTATTGTGTTTTATCTGCAACCTTAGGCGTGGACCCCATGCCTGTCTGAGGTCCCTATCCTATCCCCCTGGTCCCTAGGTCCCTAGGAAATGCCCCGCAGTTTCCATATAGCGGGTGGTGGAGGAGCAACGCCATTTCCAGGGAAAGCCCCAGTGTCCACCTCCCTTGCTGCCCACATGACCCCCAGAAGCTGTCCCTTCCTTAATCCTGGGACCCTCCTCTCCTTTGGGGCAGGGAAAACTGGCTCTGAGCTATCACAAGTCTTCAAAGTTTCTAGATGATCTGTAAATTTCATGCCAAGTCCTTCAGTTTCTTACAACTCAGAATGACTTTTGACATTTAAAAGCCAAGCCAAAGTTTTGAGTTTCTTGTTCTCTCATCCTGCCCCTGTGGGAGGTCTTAGCTATTGGGCTAAGAAAGAACAAGGACACACGAGGAGATGCAGCTAATATTTCCACGTGTTCCCCAGCAACACACAGAGGGTCTCAGTGAAATCTCCCCAGTCTCAGCCCTATTCCCATCCCAACCCTGTTCTTTGTTTCCATGGCCACTGGGGTGCTGGTCGTTCCAGGTGTCAGGCTATTAAAGGACAGGTGTACCTGGTCCATTCATATCCTCCTCCCTTGTCACCTGTCAGAAAATACAGCAGTCAGTTCTCGGAGCTGCTTCCCAGAGGGGACTGTCATTGTGTCTGTTCTATCAGTCAAATGCATCGCATCAGAGAATCGTAGCCCATCTCTCTGCCATGAGCTCGGGAGGGAGAGAAGACAGAGGAGCCTGCAGAGACTTCTGAAAACTGAGAAGTGCTTTATCACAGCCAAGGACACCCTCCTGGTAATGTTGCCTCAACATCCCCTTGTCATTCAAACATCGCTGCCCAGTGAGCTGGGAACCTGCACCGCCAGGCTCAGGAGACTGAGGGGACCTGGGCATGACGTCCCCACAGGGCACAGTGAGCCTGCGAGACAAAGGGAAATGGGAATTTAATTCTGGAAAGAGTTCTTCCTCAGCCATCAGGCTAAAAATGCACTCATTTGTGTAAGACACAGGCCTCAGTCACTGAAGAAAGTGAATGTGTGATGAAGGGAAGCGTCCTACACTTGGCAGACTTGCTGAGAATTCACACTTCCTGAGTCAAAGCCACTGACATTTCAGAAGAGCCAAATTTAATCAAGGCGTTTTGAAAGATCCAGACTGAATCAGAGAGACATGAGGCCCTATTATCAGCAGGAATCTCGATGACTACTTGGAACTGTGTTTGCTGGGAAGTATAACTTTCTCTTGAAAGTGATGGCAACATCGATTTTGTAAGAGGGCCTGTTTTTTGGGAGGGGTATAATTGTTTTACAATGTTGTGTTAGTTTCTACTGTACAGAGAAGTGGAGTTTCCTGTGCTATAGAGCAGGTTCTTATTAGTTATCTATTTTATACATATTAGTGTATATATGTCAATCCCAATCTCCCAATTCATCCCACCACCACCCCCGCTGCTTTCCCCCCTTGGTGTCCATGCGTTTGTTCTCTACATCTGTGTCTCTATTTCCGGAGGGCCTGTTTTAAGTCAGGTCATTAGCATCAAATATGGAAAGAATAGTTATGCCTGAGATGCCAGGTTTGCCCCAAGATGCAGCTTGGAGTGTCTTGGGAATACCATGGGCAGAAGTTTTGCAAACTTGAGGATTGTAGCCTTGAGGATTATGGGTTCAAGGGAAACCTCATTTAAAGGCTGAAATGCAAAACCTGAAAACGAGCTGCTCTGAGAAGGCCTGGAGGCCTTCGTCTGTCCCTGTCTGATATTTGCCACGTCTGTCTGTCTGTGTAGTATTTCTCCCCCTTCTAGAATGTAAGCTCCACAAGACCAGGAGTTTTTTAAATATAATTTTTAGAATCAGAAAAAGAATGAATATATGTATATGTATAACTGAATCACTTTACTGTACACCTGAAACTAACACAACATTGTAAACCAACTATATGCCAATAAAATTTTAAAATAATAATAAAATATAACATAATTTTTTTTAAGTTTGCAGTTATTACAAAATATTGGCTGTATTCCCCATGTTGTATAATGCATCCTTGTAGCCGATCTTACACCCAAATGTCTGTACCTCCCTCTCTTTCACCCCTGTATTGCTCCTCCCCTCTTCTCTCTCCACACTGGTAAACCCTAGTTTATTCTCTATAACAGTGAGTTTGCCTCTTTTTTGTATATGCACTAGCTTGTTGTACTTTTTTTTTTTAATATTTATTTATTTGGTTGCGTTGGGTCTTAGTTGCGGCACACAGGATCATCGTTGTGGCGTGCGAACTCTTAGCTGTGGCATGTGGGATCTAGTTCTCTGACCAGGGATCGAACCCGGGCCCCCTGCATTGGGAGCACGGAGTCTTAGCCACTGGACCACCAGGGAAGTCCCATGTTGTATGTTTTAGATTTTACATATAAGTGATATCATACAGTATTTGTCTTTCTCTGTCTGACTTATTTCACTTAGTATAATGCCCTCCAAGCCCACCCATGTTGCTGCAAATGGCAAAATTTCATTCTTTTGGTTTGGCTGAATAGTATTCCATTGTAGGATTTTTTTTTTTCCTGATTTGTTCATTGCCATATCCCCAGTGCTGTGAACATTGTCAGGCACAGGGTAGCCCTTGGTATGTATTCACTCAATGAATGAATGAGTGAATGAATGAATGAAAAGACCTCTGAGGCCAAGCACATCTCATCCTTTAATACTATTACTAATATTACTATTAGCATCCACTTATTATGTGCTCTATCCTGTATTCTTACAGCATATTTAGCAGCTCATACACCTGATCTTATTCAGTCTTACTCAGTCTTCACAATAAGCCTGTATAGTAGGTATTTAAGTTCCTACTTTACAGGTAAGGAAACAGAGGCTTCGAGAGATTTCCACATGGCCAGTAAGTGATGGAGCTGGTATCAGCACAGGCCTGTTTGGCTCAAAGACTGAGGTACCCCACTGCTCTCTCGCTTTCTCTTAAAATAACAGCCTTATCGAGATACAATTCAATAAGACTCAACAGGGCCCACATCTGGTCCACAGGACACACACACACACACACCCCCTTGATTTCCCAGGCAGGAGTACTACTCCAGGCCATGTTGTTCCCCAGCTCAGAGAACCCAAAAGCCTTCTGAATGTTCCCACTGAAGCCCTCTCTCTAGACCAAAAGCAATGGAGGTAGCATTCCATCTAAACTCTTGAAGTCCCAACACAGTTTTCTCCAAAGAATTCCTCCTCAAATCATATCTCGTTCCATGCTTTCATCTTGCTTGACATCCTTGATCCAGCTGAGGGTTCCCACTTACTTGGTAAGTTTGTGTATGGGAAGGCTGTGTCTCAGATTGACTTGGCTATCTTGTGGTTAACATAGTGAAGCATCTTCTGAAACTGAGGCCAGAGGAGCCCCGTTTTAACATCCTTCTAAACAGGCACCAAGATCATACAACTACTCAGGGTTTCCTTTCCTTTTGTCCTCCTGCCTGGATATTGGGAGCTTCATGGTTCGTAGAGCCGAGTTCCATTAGAGTAGAGTAGAATCAGAAGTAGCAAAATGCTGTTTGCCGTGAATTTATGGAGAGATGTTACTTTCAGATCCTGTTAACATTTCTGTCTTCCCAGAGCTACCTGGAGAGGGTCCAGAGAGGCTCAGATGATGATTACCTCCACCTGACTTCCTTCTTCCTCTTCTTTCAACTTATTTACTAAAAATACTTCACACCTTGGAGGAAAGCCCCAGAGGACTGGAGTTGGTGGCAACGTGGAGGAAGGTAGATGAGTTGGATACGTCTCTGGGATCATGAATCTTGGGTGGAACCGAGGTTTTTACTCAGAGCTTTTATCTGTTTATCCCCAAGAATCACTAACATCCACCAGATTTCTAGGAAGCCTGTATTTAAATTCACAAAAGCAGGTCTTCTGTGTCTTTCTACCCAGGAGCTGTACGGAGGAAAAAATGAGTGGGGATTTGGAATAGATATTTCAAAGACTTGCAGTCCCTGATGAGATATATTTCCAAATAGTTCTCTAGTTCTCCAAAGCGTTTATGACTTCTTTTACACACACACACACACACACACACACACACACACAAATTCAGGCATTTGATGTTTCTGAAACCCAGCCCGAGGCAGAACCTTAAACATATCTCAAGTTGTGATCACAGAAGCAACAGGCTCCCACTGGGGTTGAGGTTCTGAAGGGCATTGCATGTTAAATTTATCAAAGCCACAGCAACCAGATCTTTATAAATAATTCTGGCATCCTTCATTGCTCCTTTTTTTGCCATCAGCCTGTGGGGGGCAATTAGTTTTCATAGAAAAGAGAAGCTTCTCACTTACACCGTTGCATTCACAGCACTTTTGTTTTTATGAACACTTCATTTCCTCAGTCTCCAGATGAACTTCTGCAATATTGGAAATTTCTTATTTATGAAAACCCTGTAAAACTGTTATGTTTCAGTTGAACTTAAGGTTTTTCTATCCATTTGCGGGGTCACGTTCTGACAAACTGCGGCCCCTCTGTTTGCTGGGCACTAATGGAAGGGGAAGTAAAGCCCACGCAGACATGTCTCTGGAGATGAGCTGGAGAAATTCACAGAATTGAAAACAGACAGAGTTCAGTGAGAAGAATTCTGACACAGAGGCCATGCATGGAAAGCAGGTAGAGGAAAGGGGGAGGATACCAAGAAGGCTGGTTAGGTTTGGAAGGATGTGTGGAAGTCAGACATACCAAGAAAGAAGGAAGGGTTTTCCAGGCACAGGGAACAGCATGTGTGAAGGCACGGAGGTCTGAGACAAAGAGGACCTTGCCCACTTCTGGTGGATTCTGGGGAGGCGGCAAGATCTCAGAAGGAGGAAGTTTATGCAGTGTGTTTGGGCAAAATGGGCTTGATCCCTGGTGTGTTTGAGAGTAGTACTATATGACTCCAGATGAGTCATCTATTTAGAAAATAGATAAATTAAAAGCTTAAAATATGTTTTTGCCAACAGTAGAATCTTATTAATAAAATCAAAATTTAAAGAGAAGAAAAGGAGACTGATTTTGAGGAAAACAAAACTCAAAACCACCAGGAGTGAAAGTAGCCAAGGGACTTCCCTGGTGGTCCAGTGGTTTGCCTTCCAGTGCAGGTGGTGTGGGTTCGATCCCTGGATGGGGAACTAGGATCCCACATGCCTCACAGCCAAAAAAAAACCAAACCAAAACATAAAACAGAAGCAGTACTGTAACAAATTCAATAAAGACTTAAGAACGGTCCACATCAAAAAAATCTTTAAAAAAAAGTAACCAAAAGAATAATTTCTTGATTAGACTTGGAAATGGTAACATGTATGTAGTATGTAATACATATATTTATAAAATAGCTACATACAGACGTATATATTATATATAAAATGCATACATATATATTATATACGTGTTTATATATAATGTGCATATGGTATGTATATATATTAGTCTGTGTTTTAAAAGATTGGGGTATAAGTTACACACAGTGCAGTTTTAAAATCTTAAGCTTGATGAATTATTTTTTATTGAAGTATGGTTAACTTACAGTGTTGTGTTAGTTTCTGGTGTACAGCAAACTGATTCAGTTACACCTATAAATATATATCTATAATTTTTCAGATTCTTTTCCATTATAGATTAATGGAAGATAGTGAATATAGTTCCCTGGGCTATACAGTAGCTCCTTTTTGTGTATCTATTTTATATATAGCAGTGAACACATCCATTTTTATAGATGGGGAACCGGAGACTCGGATGCAGCCTGAGTTAGTAAATTGGAGGAGCCAAATCTCATCTCAGGTCTGCCTGGCTTTATCGCGTGGCACAGCGTTTTTCACAGGGCTGAAGAGAATTCACCTAAATCTGGGGTCTGGGTGGCTGAAGCCTCTTTCCACTCTGGCTTGCTAGAAATCACCATTCTGTAATCTGCAAAACAATGACATGCGTATCGTTGAGGCCTAAGAATGATCTTGCTTAAAGTTGCGTTTAATGACAGTCATAGCAGTGAACATTTTGATTTCAGAATACCTGTGTTGTTAAGTACTGACGTCCAGAATGTGGACCGCGGGTTAGGCTGCTTTAATCAGACGTACACGATTCACCTATTGTAATATGATATCACAATGTGCAACTCTGTGGTACCTGATAAACATCACTGGTACATGTAAGTGAAGGAGACGTGTATTGGAAAGGGTTTATTTATACAGGAGTCTGGGATAAGCAGAGGATTAACTGTAGGGATGAAGAGATTTCCTGAAACTGAAAGGCCGAAACAAGTCATAAAGAACACTTGCATAGTGACATTATTTGTTTAACTGGTAGCTGCATGAAGGGCCATCAGGCTATCCAATGAGTTAATGAAGATTATTCATCTGAGCACTTTCTGTTGCATGTGACTCAAACTGCTTTAAGCATGAACTTACAGTTTTTTTTGGGTTTTTTTGCGGTACGCGGGCCTCTTACTGTTGTGGCCTCTCCCGTCGCGGAGCACAGGCTCTGGACGCGCAGGCTCAGCACCCATGGCTCACGGGCCCAGCCGCTCCGCGGCATGTGGGATCTTCCCGGACCGGGGCATGAACCCGTGTCCCCTGCATCGGCAGGCGGACTCTCAACCACTGCGCCACAAGGGAAGCCCGAACTTACAGTTTTATTTACTAAACCATCCAAAGATAGATATGACAGGACTTCAAGGCTGAAATGTCGGGTTCAGGATCTGGTTTCTCTCATAATTTCTGGGCTCTGCTTACTTTATGTTGAGTCCATTAGCACAAAGACCCTCCCCTGTGATCCCAAGATGGCAACTGGCAGCTCCTCGCTGCTGTGGCTATAGCATTCCTGTTCCACATCAATAGGAAAGAGTAAATGGCCTTCCTTTAATTTTCACTGAGACTTTTTGGTCCTAAATGGGTTCATGTGTCTATCCCTTGACCAGTCACTGTAGCCAGGAGTATGGGATGCACTGCGTGGTTCAGCCCCATGTCACATGCTCCAACCTTGAGTACAGGGACTGGAAGTAGGTGGACCCCGAAAGAAATAAATGTGGCATTATCAGAAGTGCTAATGAATGCTGGGAAGCAAACCAGCAGAATTCCATTTTGGTCTGCTCCAGGACACTCTAAGGTGGATTCAAGGAAGTGATTCAGGGGTCTGTGGATTCCCTGAAGTTGTCGGTACTTTGTGTAGGTAGTTTGTGTTTATGTCCATTTTTTAAAAATGTATTTATTTTTGTCTGCATTGGGTCTTTGTTGCTGTGCGCAGGCTTTCTCTAATTGTGGCGAACAGGGGCTACTCTTCGTTGCGGTGCGCGGGCTTCTCATTGCGGTGGCTTCTATTGTTTCGGAGCACAGGCTCTAGGCACGTGGGCTTCAGTAGTTCTGGCTCATGGGCTCTAGAGCACAGATTCAGTAGTTATGGCACATGGGCTTAGTTGCTCCGCAGCATGTGGGATCTTCCCGGACCAGGGCTCGAACGCGTGTCCCCTGCATTGACAGGCGGATTCTTAACCACTGCACCAGCAGGGAAGCCCTATGTCCATTTTTTTAGAGAGAGGATCCATAGCTTTGATTAGATTATCAAAGGCCAACCCAAAGAATTGCCTCTGCTAAGATAATGGTGAATACTGAACCAGACTGAACTGCTTTTTAAAACTGAGTCTTCGTGTTTATACAGTCTTCTTGAATGCTTTCAGTATAAGATGTAGAATCTGCTTTCCAGCTGCCTTTTATCAAATATGTTGAACCCATCGGGATTACCAGAGTTAATAAATACTGATTAAAATTTAGTTTATAGGGCTTCCCTGGTGGCCCAGTGGTTAAGAGTCCGCCTGCCAGTGTGGGGGATGCGGGTTCGAGCCCTGGTCCGGGAAGATCCCACATGCCGCGGAGCAACTAAGCCCATGAGCCACAACTACTGAATCTGTACTTTAGAGCCTGCAAGCCACAACCACTGAAGCCCCTGTGCCTGGAGCCCATGCTCCGCAACAAGAGAAGCCACCCCAATGAGAAGCCCACGCGCTGCAACGAAGAGTAGCCCCCACTCGCCGCAACTAGAGAAAGCCACGTGCACAGCAACGAAGACCCAACACAGCCAAAAATAAATAAATAAATTTATTTTAAAAATTTACTTTATATCATTCCTTCAGGTTCCAGATGTTGTAGACCCCTTTTCCCTCCCAAGAAAGTCCTGTTTCTGGGGCCACAACAGAGCCTGCCCTGAGCTCTGTCACAGAGGTTGAGCTCATAGCCCTGCTGGGACCCAGCCGCCACCCACTCTCCTCAGACCCTGCCTCAGCAGCCCCTGTTTGCCCATCGATGAAGAGCTGCTCATTCTGGGTGAGGAAAAGGCCCTTTGGGAATTATTTCCCTATCATGATTCCAAGGCTTCATGCAGGCTGATATTTTCCTGCTAATCCCAGGCTACATGCATTGTTGACACCAGATAATGTTAGTCTTCTGGCTGATACAGTGGTGGATGAGCAAACACTGGGCGGCTGGTAGAATCCCCGACTTCCTGAGTGTCTGCGATCGTGGATTCATTGAAGTTTAAACATATAGAGACCTACCCTGCCCTTGCCCTTTGCATTTGCCAGGAGATGAGGTTATCCGTGAATGATTGCTCTAAATAGCTGCCCCTCATTTCCCCCCTCACTTGTACTTTGGCTTTTAATGGGGTTCATAGCCTGGCATTTTGCTGATTTCCCCCATCTGTGACCCACAGGCCAGCCAAGGGATGCTTAGAATTTAATGTACACACAAGGGACTTCCCTGGCGGTCCATTGGTTAGGATTCCGCGCTTCCACTGCAGGGGGCACAGGTGCAATCCCTGGTCGGGGAAATAAGATTCCACATGCTGTGTGGTGTGGCCAAATAAATAAATTAATTAATCAAAATAAAAAAAAATAATGTGCACACGAATCACCCAGGGCTGTTGCTCAAATGCAGATTCCGATTCAGCAGATCTGAGGTGGGTCTGAGATTCTGCATTTCTGACATGCTCCCAGTGACACCCATGCTTATCGAAGGTCCTCACGTCTAAGAGCAAAGGGCTAGGCCAATGGCTTTCAACTCTGTCTGCACACTGGAGTCACCTGAGGATTTGCAGAAATACCGATGCTTGGGTCCTACTTTCAGATGTTCATAATTACCTGGTTTGAGGTGTGACTCCCCAGATGATTCTGACGTACAGCCAGGGTTGAGATCCAACGGGCTGATGCCCCAGCCTTCAGCCTCTGCCTGTTAGCTCCCCTCACTATCAGTCTGGCTCACTTATACCACCTTTGAACTGCACTCCTGGATTGCCCTTGGCATCCATGGAGAGCTTATTACGGATTAGAACTTTCCACATAACCTGATGAGGTCAGCACTACTTCTAGCCCCATCTTGCAGGCAGAGAAACTGAGATTTGGAGAGTGAAGTTTCTTGTCCTAGGTCACACAGCTATTAAGCAGCAGTATAAGGACCCCCCCAGGTCTTCTGTCCCTGGAGCACAAAAGCAGCAGGGCGTGGGTTTAAGAGGATGGCCTCTGGAGTCAGACAGACCTGGGGTCCACCACTCACTATTGCTGTGAACGTTGGCAGGTTACTCTGAACCTGAAAGCGTTGGGTCCTCCTCTGTAAAATAGAGCCCCTTCTCAGGGCTGTCAGGAGCATAAAATGAAATGACCAGTGTCAGCCATGCCCCCAGAGCCTGGGCCCCAGGAGAGGTTCTGGCAGTCTCCACACCATAGTCCTTCCCGTGGGCCCGTCTGCTTTGGCACTGGGCACAGACTTCTAGATTGTAACTCATCTTTTCTGTGCTCACAACAACTCTTCAAATGGAAAGCAATTTCCTTCAAGGCAGAAAGGTGCACGTATGAGTAAGGACTGGGTGTGAATGTGAGTTTTCTGGATTCATGGCCTCAAATGGGTCTCCCTTTGCCCTAAAAGGCCTTGCTGGGGGAGGTAGTGGGTTCACCAGTGTTTGTCTTTTCTCTCTGACCTGATGGAGGGACTGAAGACAACTCAGCCTGAATCCCCCAAACCATAGGCCAGGCTGGCTATGCGGCTTGTTCCTCCCCATGGTGGCGGCAGGAGGGATGAGGAAGTCGGGGCTGCATCGCCTGTGTATCTCATGTATGCTGGGAAGTACAATATTAGAAGCTCCTCACCCAGGACTTTTCCAGTTTTTTTTTCTTTTTTACATCTTTATTGGGGTATAATTCCTTTACAATGGTGTGTTAGTTTCTGTTTTATAACAAAGTGAATCAATTATACATACACTTATGTTCCCATATCTCTTCCCTTTTGCGTCTCCCTCCCTCCCACCCTCCCAATCCCACACCTCCAGGCGATCACAAAGCACCGAGCTGATCTCCCTGTGCTACGTGGCTGCTTCCCACTAGCTTTCTACCTTACCTTTCGTAGTGTATATATGTCCATGCCTCTCTCTCGCTTTGTCACAGCTTACTCTTCCCCCTCCCCATATCCTTAAGTCCATTCTCTAGTAGGTCTGTGTCTTTATTCCTGTCTTACCCCTAGGTTCTTCATGACATTTTTTTTCCTTAAATTCCATATATATGTGTTAGCATACGGTATTTCTCTTTCTCCTTCTGACTTACTTCACTCTGTATTACAGACTGCAGGTCCATCTACCTCATTACAAATAGCTCAATTTCGTTTCTTTTTATGGCTGAGTAATATTCCATTGTATATATGTGCCACATCTTCTCTATCCATTCATCCGATGATAGACACTTAGATTGTTTCCATCTCCGGGCTATTGTAAATAGAGCTGCAATGAACATTTTGGTACATGACTCTTTTTGAATTATGGTTTTCTCAGCGTATATGCCCAGTAGTGGGATTACTGGGTCATATGGTAGTTCTATTTGTAGTTTTTTAAGAAACCTCCATACTGTTCTCCCTAGTGGCTGTACCAATTCACATTCCCACCAGCAGTGCAAGAGTGTTCTCTTTTCTCCACAGCCTCTCCAGCATTTACTGTTTCTACATTTTTTGATGATGGCCATTCTGACTGGTGTGAGATGATATCTCATTGTAGTTTTAATTCACATTTCTCTAATGATTAATGATGTTGAGCATGCTTTCATGTGTTTGTTGGCAATCTGTATGTGTTCTTTGGAGAAATGTCTATTTAGGTCTTCTGCCCATTTTTGGATTGGGTTGTTTGTTTTTTTGTTATTGAGCTGCATGAGCTACTTGTAAATTTTTGAGATTAATCCTTTGTCAGTTACTTCATTTGCAAACATTTTCTCCCACTCTGAGGGTTGTCTTTTGGTCTTGTTTATGGTTTCCTTTGCTGTGCAAAAGCTTTTAAGTTTCATTAGGTCCCATTTGTTTTTTTTTGCTGTTGTTGTTTTTATTTCCATTTCTCTAGGAGGTGGGTCAAAAAGGATCTTGCTGTGATTTATGCCATAGAGTGTTCTGCCTATGTTTTCGTCTAAGAATTTGATAGTTTCTGTCCTTACATTTAGGTCTTTAATCCCTTTTGAGCTTATTTTTGTGTATGGTGTTAGGGAGTGTTCTAATCATATACTTTTACATGTACCTGTCCAGTTTTCCCAGCACCACTTATTGAAGAGGCTGTCTTTTCTCCACTGTATATTCTTGCCTTCTTTATCAAAGATAAGGTGACCATATGTGCGTGCGTTTATCTCTGGGCTTTCTATCTTGTTCCATTGATCTATATTTCTGTTTTTGTGCCAGTACCATACTGTCTTGATTACTGTAGCTTTGTAGTATAGTCTGAAGTCAGGGAGCCTGATTCCTCCAGCTCCATTTTTCGTTCTCAAGATTGCTTTCGATATTCGGGGTCTTTTGTGTTTCCATACGAATTGTGAAATTTTTTGTTCTAGTTCTGTAAAAAATGCCATTGGTAGTTTCATAGGGATTGCATTGAATCTGTAGATTCCTTTGCGTAGTAGACTCATTTTCACAATGTTGATTCTTCCAATCCAGGAACATGCTATATCTGTCCATCTATTTGTATCATCTTTAATTTCTTTTATCAGTGTCTTATAATTTTCTGCATACAGGTCTTTTGTCTCCTTAGGTAGGTTTCTTCCTAGATATTTTATCCTTTTTGTTGCAATGGTAAATGGGAGTGTTTTCTTAACTTCACTTTCAGATTTTTCATCATTAGTGTATAGGAATGCAAGAGATTTCTGTGCATTAATTTTGTATCCTGCTACTTTACCAAATTCATTGATTAGCTCTAGTAGTTTTCTGGTAGCATCTTTAGGATTCTCTATGTATAGTATCATGTCATCTGCAAACAGTGACAGGTTTACTTCTTCTTTTCCAATTTGGATTCCTTTTATTTCCTTTTCTTCTCTGATTGCTGTGGCTAAAACTTCCAAAACTATGTTGAATAAGGGTGGTGAGAGTGCGCAACCTTGTCTTGTTCCTGATCTTAGTGGAAATGGTTTCAGTTTTTTACCATTGAGGATGATGTTGGCTGTCAGTTTGTCATATATAGCCTTTATTATGTTGAGGAAAATTCCCTCTATGCCTCCTTTCTGCAGGGTTTTTATCATAAATGGGTGTTGAATTTTGTCGAAAGCTTTCTCTGCATCTATTGAGATGATCATATGGTTTTTCTCCTTCAATTTGCTAATATGGTGTATCACGTTGATTGATTTGCATATATTGAAGAATCCTTGCAGTGCTGGAATAAACCCCACTTGATCATGGTGTATGATCCTTTTAATGTGCTGTTGGATTCTGTTTGCTAATAGTTTGTTGAGGATTTTTGCATCTATGTTCATCAGTGATATTGGCCTGTAGTTTTCTTTCTTTGTGACATCTTGTCTGGTTTTTGTATCAGGGTGATGGTGGCCTTGTAGAATGAGTTAGGGAGTGTTCCTCCCTCTGCTATATTTTGGAAGAGTTTGAGAAGGATAGGTGTTATCTCTTCTCTAAATGTTTGGTAGAATTCACCTGTGAAGCCATCTGGTCCTGGGCTTTTGTTTTTTGAAAGATTTTTAATCACAGTTTCAATTTCAGTGCTTGTGATTTGTCTGTTCATATTTTCTATTTCTTCCTGATTCAGTCTTGGCAGGTTGTGCATTTCTAAGAATTTGACTATTTCCTCCAGGTTGTCCATTTTATTGGCATAGAGTTGCTTGTAGTAATGTCTCATGATCTTTTGTATTTCTGCAGTGTCAGTTGTTACTTGTCCTTTTTCATTTCTAATTCTATTGTTTTGAGTCTTCTCCCTTTTTATCTTGATGAGTCTGCTAATGGTTTATCAATTTTGTTGATCTTTTCAAAGAACTAATAATTTATCAATGGTTTGTCAATGGTTTATCAATTTTGTTTATCTTCTCAAAGAACAAGATTTTAGTTTTCCTGATCTTTGCTATCGTTTCCTTCATTTCTTTTGCATTTATTTCTGATCTGATCTTTATGATTTGTTTCCTTCTCCTAACTTTGGGGTTGTTTTGCTCTTCTTTCTCTAATTGCTTTAGGTGCAAGGCTAGGTTGTTTATTCGAGATGTTTCCTGTTTCTTAAGGTAGGATTGTATTGCTATAAACTTCCCTCTTACAACTGCTTTTGCTGCATCCCATAGGTTTTGGGTCATCGTGTCATCCATTGTCATTTGTTTCTAGGTAGTTTTTTATTTCCTCTTTGATTTCTAAAGTGATCACTTCGTTATTAAGTAGTGTATTGTTTAGCCTCCATGAGTTTGTATTTTTTTACAGATCTTTTCCTGTAATTGATATCTAGTCTCATAGCGTTGTGGTCAGAAAAGATACTTGATACAATTTCAATTTTCTTAAATTTACCAAGGCTTTATTTGTGACCCAAGATACGATCTATCCTGGAGAATGTTCCATGAGCATTGAGAAAAATTTGTATTCTGTTGTTTTTGGTGGCATTTCCTATGGATATCAATTATGTCCATCTTATTTAATGTATCATTTAAAGCTTGTGTTTCCTTATTCATTTTGGATGATCTTTCCATTGGTGTAAGTGGGGTGTTAAAGTCCCCTGCTATGAATGTGTTACTGTCGATTTCCCCTTTTATGGCTGTTAGTATTTGCCTTATGTATTGAGGTGCTCCTATGTTGGGTGCATAAATACTTACAATTGTTACATCTTCTTCTTGGATCGATCCCGTGATCATTATGTGGTGTCCTTCTTTGACTCTTGTAATAATCTTGATTTTAAAGTCTATTTTGTCTGATATGAGAATTGCTACTCCAGGTTTCTTCTGATTTCCATTTGCATGGAATATGTTTTTCCATCCCCTCACTTTCAGTCTGTATGTGTCCCTAGATCTGAAGTGGGCCTCTTGTAGACAGCACATATATGGGTCTTGTTTTTGTATCCATTCAGCCAGTCTGTATCTTGTAGTGGGAGCATTTAATCCATTTACATTTAAGGTAATTATTGATATGTATGTTCCTATTCCCATTTTCTTAATTGTTTTGGGCTTGTTATTGTAGGTCTTTTCCTTCTCTTGTGTTTCTTGCCTAGAGAAGTTCCTTTAGCATTTGTTGTAAAGCTGGTTTTGTGGTGCTGAACTCTCTCAGCTTTTGCTTGTCTGTAAAGGTTTTATTATCTCTTTCAAATCTGAATGAGATCCTTGCTGGGTAGAGTAATCTTGGTTGTAGGTTTTTCTCCTTCATCACTTTAAATATGTCCTGTCACTCCATTCTGGCTTGCAGAGTTCCTGCTGAAAGATCAGCTGTTAACCTTATGGGGATTCCATTGTGTCTTATTTGTTGGTTTTCCCTTGCTGCTTTTAATATGTTTTCCTTGTATTTAATTTTTGATAGTTTGATTAATATGTGTCTTGGCGTGATTCTTCTTGGATTTATCCTGTATGGGACTCTCTGTGGTTCCTGGACTTGATTAACTATTTCCGTTCCCTTATATGGGAAATATTTTCAAATATTTTCTCAGTCCCTTTCTTTTACTCTTCTTCTTCTGGGAACACTTTAATTCGAATGTTCGTGCATTTAATGTTGTCCCAGAGGTCTCTCAGACTGTCCTCAGTTCTTTTCATTCTTTTTTCTTTATTCTGCTCTGCAGTAGTTATTTCCACTATTTTATCTTCCAGGTCACTTATCCATTCTTCTGCCTCAGTTATTCTGTTCTTAATCCCTTCTAGAGTATTTTAAATTTCATTTATTGTGTTTTTCATCATTGCTTGTTTCCTCTTTAGTTCTTGTAGGTTCTTGTTAAATGTTTCTTGCATTTTCTCTATTCTACTTCCAAGATTTTGGATCATCTTTACTATCATTATTTTGAATTCTTTGTCAGGTAGACTGCCTATTTCCTCTTCATTTGTTAGGTCTGGTGGGTTTTTACCTTGCTCCTTCATCTGCTGTGTGTTTTTTTGTCTTCTCATTTTGCTTATCTTACTGTGTTTGGGGTCTCTTTTTTGGAGGCTGCAGGCTTATAGTTCCCTTTGTTTTTGGTGTCTGTTCCCATGGCTACAGTTGGTTCAGTGGGTTGTGTAGGCTTCCTGGTGGAGGGGAGTAGTGCCTGCGTTCTGGTGGATGAGGCTGGATCTTGCCTTTCTGGTGGGCAGGTCCACGTCTGGTGGTGTGTTTTGCAGTGTCTGTGGCCTTTTTATGATTTTAAGCAGCCTCTCTGTTAATGGGTGGGGTTGTATTCCTGTCTTGCTAGTTGTTTGGCATAGGGTGTCCAGCACTGTAGCTTGCTGGTCGTTGAGTGAAGCTGGGTCTTGGTGTTGAGATGGAGATCTCTGGGAGGTTTTCGCCGTTTGATATTCAGTAGAGCTGGGAGGTCTCTTGAGGACCAGTGTCCTGAGGTTGGCTCTCCCACCTCAGAGGCACAGCCCTGACTCCTGGCTGGAGCACCAAGAGCCTTTCATCCACACGGCTCAGAATAAAAGGGAGAAAAAGTAGAAAGAAAGAAAGATGATAAACTAAAATAAAATAAAGTAAGATAAAATAAAGTTAATAAAATAAAAAATAGTTATTAAGAAAAAATTTTTAAAAACAAAAAAAATTTAAAAACGGACGGACAGAACCCTAGGACAAATGGTGAAAGCAAAGCTATACAGACAAAATCTCACACAGAAGCATACACATACACACTTACATAAAGAGGAAAAGGGGAAAAATAATATATCTTGCTCTCAAAGTCCACTTCCTCAATTTGGGATGATTCATTGTCTCTTCAGGTATTCCACAGATGCAGGGTGTATCAAGTTGATAGTGGAGATTTAATCCGCTGCATCTGAGGCTGCTGGGAGGGATTTCCGTTTCTCTTCCCTGTTCGCACAGCTCCTTTGGTTCAGCCTGGGTTTGGCTCCGCCTCTGCGTATAGGTCGCCTGAGGGCGTCCGTTCTTCACTCAGACAGGACGGAGTTAAGGGAGCAGCTGATTCGGGCGCTCTGGCTCACTCAGGCCGGGGGGGGGGGGGGGGGGGCACGGAGTGCGTGGCGAGCCTGCAGCGGCAGAGGCCGGCGTGACGTTGCACCAGCCTGAGGCACGCCGTGCGTTCTCCCGGGGAAGTTGTCCCTGGATCACGGGACCCTGGCAGTGGCGGCAGCAGCAGCCTTTGCGTCTCATGCCTGTCTCTGGGGTCTGCGCTGTTAGCTGCGGCTCGTGCCGGTCTCTGGAGCTCCTTTAAGCAGCGCTCTTAATCCCCTCTCCTCGCGCACCAGGAAACAGGTAAGAAAACGTCTCTTTTCTCTTCGCCAGCTCCAGACGGTTCCGCGGACTCCCTCCCGGGAAGCCGTGGTGCACTAACTGCCTGAAGGCTGTGTTCACGCCGCTAGTCCTCTCCCTATGATCCAACCGAAGCCCGAGCCTCAGCTCCCAGCCCCCGCCGCCCCGGTCGTTGAGCAGACAAGCCTCTCGGGCCAGTGAGTGCCGGTTGGCACCGATTCTCTGTGCGGGAATCTCCCCGCTTTGCCCTCCGCACCGCTTTTGCTGTGCTGTCCTCCGCCATCCGCTGTCTCCGCCCGCCAGCGGGCTTCCTGGTGTTTGGAAACCTTTGCTCCTTCACAGCTCCCTCCCACTGTTGCAGGTCCTGGCCCTATTCTTTTGTCTCTGTTTATTGTTTTTACTTTTGCCCTACCCAGGCGCGTGGGGAATTTCTTGCCTCTTGGGAGGTCTGAGGTCTTCTGCCAGCGTTCAGTGGGTGTTCTGTAGGAGCAGTTCCACAAGTAGATGTATTTCGTATGTATCTGTGGGGAGGAAGGTGATCTCCGCGTCTTACGCTTCTGCCATTTTCCTCAACTCCTCTATGTGGGGCCTCTTCTGTGAGGTGGTTCCTGTTTGGTTAATCATCCCCTTTGTGATGTGGGCACTTTGGTGTGAGGTGGTTCCTGCTTGGTTCCTCATCCCCTTTGTGTTGGGGGCTTTTGGTGTGAGGTGGTTCCTCATGCGTTCCTCATCCCCTTTTTGTTGTGGACCCTTTGGTGTGCGGTGTTTCCTGCTCAGTGCTTTATTCCCTTCGTAATGTGGGCCTTTGGGGTATGTTGTTTCCTGCTGTGTTCCTCATCCCCTTTGTGATGTGGGCTGTTGTTGTGAGGTGATTCTGGTGTGATTCCTCATCCCCTTTGGGATCTGGGCCCTTTGACGTGTGGTGGTTCCTGTTGGGTTCCTTATCCCCTTTGTGATGTGGGCCCCTTGGTGTGGAGTGTTTCCTACTTGGTTTCTCATCCCCTTTGTGATGTGGGCTTTTAGGGTGAGGTGGTTCCTGCTGGGTTTCTGATTCCCTTTGTGATGTGGGCTCTTTGGTGTATCATGGTTCCTTGTTGGTTCCTTATCCCCTTGTGATGTGGACTGTTTGATGTGAGGTGGTTCCTCCTGGGTGCCTCATACCCTTTTTAATGTGAGCTTATGGGGTGATGTGTTTCCTGCTGTGTTCCTCATCCCCATTGTGATGTAAGCTTATGGTGTCAGGTGGCCCCTTCTGGGTTCCTCATCCCCTTTGTGATGTGGGATTTTGGTGTGAGGTGGTCCCTGCTGGGTTACTCATCCCCTTTGTTTTGTGGACCCTTTTTTGTGAGGTGGTTCCCAGTGGGTTCCTGATCCCTTTTGTGATGTGGGCTTTCGTTGTGAGGTGGTCCCTGCTGGGTTCCTCATACGCCATGTGATGTCACCTTTTGTTTTGTAGTGGTTCCGACTTGGTTCCTCTTCCCCTTTGTGATGTGGGCCCTTTGGTGTGAAGTGGTTTCTGCTGGGTTCCTCATCCCCTTTGTGATGTGGGTCCTTTGGTGTGAGGTGTTTCGTACTTGGTTCCTCATCCTTTTTCTGATGTGGGGCTTTGGGTTAAGTGGTTCCTGCTGGTTTCCTCAGTCCGTTTGCGATGTGGGCTTTAAGTGTGAAGTTGTTCCTGCTGGGTTCCCCATCCCCTTAGTGATGGGGACCCTTTGGTGTGAGGTGGTTCTTGCTGGCTTCCTCATCCCCTTTGTTATATGGGCCCATTGGTGTGTGGGCTTGCTGATGGGTTCCTCATCCCCTTTGCGATGTGGGCTTTTGGTGTGAGGTGGTTCCTGATGGGTTCCTCATCCCATTTTTGATGTGGACCTTTGTTGTGAGGTTGTTCCTGCTGTGTTCCTTATTGTCTATGTGATGTGGGCTTTTAGTGTGACGTGATTCCTGCTGGGTTCCCCATCCTCTTTGTGATGTGGGCATTTATTGTGAGGTGGTTCCTGCTGGGTTCCTCATCCCCTTTGTAATGTGGGCCCCTTGGTGTGAAGTGGTTTCTGCTTGGTTCCCCATACCCTTTTTGATGTGCGCCCGTTGGTGCAAGGTGGTTCCTGCCGGATTCGTCATCCCCTTTGTGATGTGACCTTTTGGTGTGAGGTGGTTCCAGATGGGTTCCTCATCCCCTTTGTGTTGTGTACCCTTTGGTGTTAGGTGCGTCCTGCTGCGTTCCTCATTTCTTTTGTGAAGTTGGCTTTTGGTGTGAGGTGTGTCCTCCTGTGTTCCTAATACCCTGTGTGATGTCATCTTTTGTTTTCAAGTGTTTCCAGCTTGGTTTCTCATCCCCTTTGTGATGTGGACCCTTGGGTGTGAAGTGGTTCCTGCTGGGTACCTTATCACATTTGTAATATGGGCTTTTGGTATGAGGTGGTTCCTGCTGGGTTCCTCATCTGCTTTGTGATCTGGGTCCTTTGTTGTGTGATGGTTTATGCTGGGTTCCTCATTCCTTTTGTGATGTAGACCCTTTGGTGTGAGGTGGTTCTTGCTGGCTTCCTCATCCCCTTTGTTATATGGGCCCGTTGGTGTGAGAGCTTGCTGATGGGTTCCTCATCCCCTTTACAATGTGGGCTTTTGGTGTGAGGTGGATCCTAATGGGATCCTCATCCCCTTTGTTATGTGGACCCATTAGTGTGAGCTTGTTCTTGCTGGGTTCCTCATCCCCTTTTTGGTGATGGTTCTTTGGTGTTAGGTGGTTCCTGCTGCTTTCCTGATTCCCTATGTGATGAGGGCTTTTGGTGCGAGAAGGTTCCTGCTGGGATCCTCATCCCCTTCGTGATGTGGGGCCTTGGTGTGAAGTGGTTCCTGCTGAGTTCCTCATTCCCTTTGTGATGTGGGCCCTTTGCTATGAGGTGGTTCCTTCTTGGTTCCTCATCCCCCTTGTTAATGGGGCCCTTTTGTGTGAGGTGGTTCCTGCTGGGGTCCTAATCCACTTAATGTTGTGTTTTTTTTTAACATCTTTATTGGGGTATAATTGCTTTACAAGGTGTGTTAGTTTCTGCTTTACAACAAAGTGAATCAGTTATACATACATATATGTTCCCATATCTCCTCGCTCTTGCGTCTCCCTCCCTTTCACCCTCCCTATCCCACCCCTCCAGGCGATCACAAAGCACCGAGCTGATCTCCCTATGCTATGCGGCTGCTTCCCACTAGCTATCTACCTTACGTTTGGTAGTTTTATATGTCCATGCCTCTCTCTCGCTTTGTCACAGCTCACCCTTCCCCCTCTGCGTATCCTCAAGTCGGTTCTCTAGTAGGTCTGTGTCTTTATTCCTGTCTTACCCCTAGGTTCTTCATGACATTTTTTTTTCTTAAATTCCATATATATGTGTTAGCATACGGTATTTGTCGTTCTCTTTCTGACTTACTTTGCTCTGTATGACAGACTCTAGGTCTATCCACCTCATTACAAATAGCTCAATTTCATTTCTTTTTATGGCTGAGTAATATTCTATTGTATATATGTGCCACATCTTCTTTATCCATTCATCCGATGATGGGCACTTAGATTGTTTCCATCTCTGGGCTATTGTAAATAGAGCTGCAATGAACGTTTTGGTACATGACTCTTTTTGAATTATGGTTTTCTCAGCGTATATGCCCAGTAGTGAGATTGATGGGTCATATGATAGTTCTATTTGTAGTTTTTTAAGAAACCTCCATAGTGTTCTCCCTAGTGGCTTTACCAATTCACATTCCCACCAGCAGTGCAAGAGTGTTCCCTCCTCTCCACACGCTCTCCAGCATTTAGTGTTTCTAGATTTTTTGATGATGGCCATTCTGACTGCTATGAGATGACATCTTATTGTAGTTTTGATTTGCATTTCTCTGATTATTAATGATGTTGAGCATTCTTTCATGTGTTTGTTGGCAGTCTGTATATCTTCTTTGGAGAAATGTCTGTTTAGGTCTTCTGCCCATTTTTGGATTGGGTTGTTTGTTTTCTTGTTATTGAGCTGCATGAGCTGATTGTAAATTTTGGAAATTAATCCTTTGTCAGTTGCTTCATTTGCAAATATTCTCTCCCATTCTGAGGGTTGTCTTTTGGTCTTGTTTGTGGTTTCCTTTGCTGTGCAAAAGCTTTTAAGTTTCATTGGGTCCCATTTGTTTATTTTTGTTTTTATTTCAATTTCTCTAGGAGGTGGGTCAAAAAGGATCTTGCTGTGATTTATGTCATAGAGTGTTCTGCCTATGTTTTCCTCTAAGAGTTTGATAGATTCTGTCCTTACATTTAGGTCTTTAATCCATTTTGAGCTTTTTTTTTGTGTATGGTGTTAGGCAGTGTTCTAATT
The DNA here is from genome assembly GCF_963455315.2 of Globicephala melas. Taxonomy (NCBI): domain Eukaryota; kingdom Metazoa; phylum Chordata; class Mammalia; order Artiodactyla; family Delphinidae; genus Globicephala; species Globicephala melas. The sequence goes on along the minus strand of NC_083324.2, from coordinate 45,248,774 downwards.
GCATACTTTTACATGTACCTGTCCAGTTTTCCCAGCACCACTTACTGAAGAGGCTGTGTTTTGTCTACTGTATACTCTTGCCTCCTTTATCAAAGATAAGGTGACCATATGTGTGTGCTTTTATCTCTGGGCTTTCTATCCTGTTCCATTGATCTATATTTCTGTTTTTGTGCCAGTACAATACTGTCGAGATTACTGTAGCTTTGTAGTATAGTCTGAAGTCAGGGAGCCTGATAGCTCCTCTAGCTCCATTTTTCGTTCTTAAGATTGCTTTGGATACTCGGGGTCTTTTGTGTTTCCATACAAATTGTGAAACTTTTTGTTCTAGTTCTGTGAAAAATGCCAGTGGTTGTTTGATAGGGATTGCATTGAATCTGTAGATTGCTTTGCGTAGTAGACTCATTTTCACAATGTTGATTCTTCCAATCCAGGAACATGCTATATATGTCTCCATCTATTTGTATCATCTTTAATTTCTTTCATTAGTGTCTTATAATGTTCTGCATACACGTCTTTTTTCTCCTTAGGTAGGTTTCTTCCTAGATATTTTATTCTTTTTGTTGCAATGGTAAATGGGAGTGTTTTCGTAATTTCACTTTGCGATCTTTCACCATTAGTGTATAGGAATGCAAGAGATTACTGTGCATTAATTTTGTATCCTGCTACTTTACCAAATTCATTGATTAGCTCTAGTCGTTTTCTGGTAGCATCTTTAGGATTCTCTATGTATAGTATCATGTCATATTCAAACAGTGACAGCTTTATTTCTTCCTTTCCAATTTGGATTCCTTTTATTTCCTTTTCTTCTCTGATTGCTGTGGCTAAAACTTCCAAAACTATGTTGAATAAGTGTGGTGAGAGTGTGCAACCTTGTGTTGTTCCTGATCTTAGTGGAAATGGTTTCAGTTTTTCACCATTGAGGACGATGTTGGCTGTCGGTTTGTCATATATGGCCTTTATTATGTAAAGGAAAATTCCCTCTATCTCTACTTTCTGCAGGGTTTGATCATAACTGGGTGTTGAATTTTGTTGAAAGCTTTCTCTGCATCTATTGAGATGATCATATGGTTTTTCTCCTTCAATTTGTTAATATGGTGTATCACGTTGATTGATTTGCGTATATTGAACAATCCTTGCATTGCTGGAATAAACCCCACTTGATCATGGTGTCCGTTCCTTTTAATGTGCTGTTGGATTCTGTTTGCTAGTAGTTTGTTAAGGACATTGCATATATGTTCATCAGTGATATTGGCCTGTAGTTTTCTCTCTTTGTTATATCTTTGTCTGGTTTTTGTATCAGGGTAATGGTGGCCTCGTAGAATGAGTTAGGGAGTGTTCCTCCCTCTGCTATATTTTGGAAGAGTTTGAGAAGGATAGGTGTTATCTCTTCTCTAAATGTTTGGTAGAATTCACCTGTGAAGCCATCTGGTCCTGGGCTTTTGTTTTTTGAAAGATTTTTAATCACAGTTCCAATTTCAGTGCTTGTGATTTGTCTGTTCATATTTTCTATTTCTTCCTGATTCAGTCTTGGCAGGTTGTGCATTTCTAAGAATTTGACTATTTCCTCCAGGTTGTCCATTTTATTGGCATAGAGTTGCTTGTAGTAATGTCTCATGATCTTTTGTATTTCTGCAGTGTCAGTTTTGTTACTTGTCCTTTTTGATTTCTAATTCTATTGAGTTGAGTCTTCTCTGTTTTTATCTTGATGAATCTGGCTAATGATTTATCAATTTTGTTTATCTTCTCAAAGAACAAGCTTTTAGTTTTATTGATCTTTGCTATCGTTTCATTCATTTCTTTTTCATTTATTTCTGATATGATCTTTATGATTTGTTTCCTTCTCCTAACTTTGGGGTTGTTTTGTTCTTCTTTCAATAATTGCTTTAGGTTCAAGATTTGGTTGTTTATTCGAGATGTTTCCTGTTTCTTAAGGTAGGATTGTATTGCTATAAACTTCCCTCTTAGAACTTCTTTTGCTGTATCCCATAGGTTTTCGGTCGTCGTGTCTCCATTCTCATTTTTTTCTAGGTATTTTTTGATTTCCTTTTTGATTTCTTCAGTGATCACTTCGTTACTAAATAGTGTATTGTTTACCCTTCATGTGTTTGTATTTTTTACAGATATTTTCCTGTAATTGATATCTAGTCTCATAGCATTGTGGTCGTAAAAGATACTTGATAGAATTTCAATTTTCTTAAAATTACCAGGGCTTGATTTGTGATGCAAGATAGGATCTATCCTGGAGAATGTTCCATGAATACTTGAGAAAAATTTGTATTCTGTTGTTTTTGGATGGCATTTCCTATGAATATCAATTAAGTCCATCTTGTTTAATGTATCATTTAAAGCTTGTGTTTCTTTATTTATATTCATTTTGGATGACCTTTCCATTGGTGAAAGTGGGGTGTTAAAGTCCCCTACCAAGAATGTGTTACTGTCACTTTCCCCTTTTATGGCTGTTAGTATTTGCCTTATGTATTGAGTGCTTTTATGTTGGGTGCATAAATATTTACAATTGTTATATCTTCTTCTTGGATCGATCCCTTGATCATTATGTAGTGTCCTTCTTTGTCTCTTGTAATAATCTTTATTTTAAAGTCTATTTTGTGTGATATGAGAATTGCTACTCCAGCTTTCTTTTGATTTCCATTTGCATGGAATATGTTTTTCCATCCCCTCACTTTCAGTCTGTACGTGTCCCTAGGTCTGAAGTGGGTCTCTTGTAGACAGCACATATATGGGTCTTGTTTTTGTATCCATTCAGCCAGTCTGTATCTTGTAGTGGGAGCATTTAATCCATTTACATTTAAGGTAATTATCGATACGTATGTTCCTATTCCCATTTTCTTAATTGTTTTGGGCTTGTTATTGTAGATCTTTTCCTTCTCTTGTGTTTCTTGCCTAGAGAAGTCCTTTAGCATTTGTTGTAAAGCTGGTTTTGTGGTGCTGAACTCTCTCAGCTTTTGCTTGTCTGTAAAGATTTTAAATTCTCCATCAAATCTGAATGAGATCCTTGCTGGGTAATCTTGGTTGTAGGTTTTTCTCCTTCATCACTTTAAATATGTCCTGCCACTCCCTTCTGGCTTGCAGAGTTTCTGCTGAAAGGTCAGCAGAAACTGATGGGGATTGGGGATTCCCTTGTGTGTTATTTGTTCTTTTTCCTTGCTGCTTTTAATATGTTTTCTTTGTATTTAATTATTGATAGTTTGATTAACATGTGTCTTGGCGTGTTTCTTCTTGGATTTATCCTGTATGGGACTCTTTGTGCTTTCTGGATTTGATTAACTATTTCCCTTCCCTTATATGGGAAATATTTTCAAATATTTTCTCAGTCCCTTTCTTTTACTCTTCTTCTTCTGGGAACACTTTAATTCGAATGTTCGTGCGCTTAATGTTGTCTCAGAGGTCTCTGAGACTGTCCTCAGTTCTTTTCATTCTTTTTTCTTTATTCTGCTCTGCAGTAGTTATTTCCACTATTTTATCTTCCAGGTCACTTATCCGTTCTTCTGCCTCAGTTATTCTGCTATTAATCCCTTCTAGAGTATTTTAAATTTCATTTATTGTGTTTTTCATCATTGCTTGTTTCCTCTTTAGTTCTTGTAGGTCCTTGTTAAATGTTTCTTGCATTTTCTCTATTTTATTTCCAAGATTTTGGATCATCTTTACTATCATTACTTTGAATTCTTTTTCAGGCAGACTGCCTATTTCCTCTTCATTTGTTAGGTCTGGTGGGTTTTTACCTTGCTCCTTCATCTGCTGTGTGTTTTTCTGTCTTCTCATTTTGCTTATCTTACTGTGTTTGGGGTCTCTTTTTTGGAGGTTGCAGGCTCATAGTTCCTGTTGTTTTTGGTGTCTGTCCCCAGTGGCTACAGTTGGTTCAGTGGGTTGTGTAGGCTTCCTGGTGGAGGGGAGTAGTGCCTGAGCTCTGGTGGATGAGGCTGGATCTTGTGTTTCTGGTGGAGAGGTCCATGTCTGGTGGTGTGTTTTGGGGTTTCTGTGGCCTTTTTATGATTTTAGGCAGCCTCTCTGCTAATGGGTGGGGTTGTGTTCCTGTCTTGCTAGTTGTTTGGCATAGGGTGTCCAGCACTGTAGCTTGCTGGTCGTTGAGTGAAGCTGGGTCTTGGTGTTGAGATGGAGATCTCTGGGAGGTTTTCGGCATTTGATATTATTTAGAGCTGGGAGGTCTCTTGAGGACCAGTGTCCTGAGGTTGGCTCTCCCACCTCAGAGGCACAGCTCTGACTCCTGGCTGGAGCACCAAGAGCCTTTCATCCACACGGCTCAGAATAAAAGGGAGAAAAATTAGAAAGAAAGAAAGATAGAGGACAAAATAAAATAAAGTAAGCTCAAATAAAGTTATTAAAATTAAAAATAGTTTTAAAGAAAAACTTTTAAAAACAAAAAAAATTAAAAAACGGACGGACAGAATCCTAGGACAAATGCTGAAAGCAAAGCTATACAGACAAAATCTTACACAGAAGCATACACATACACAGTCACAAAAAGAGGAAAAGGGGAAAAATAATATATCTTGCTCTCAAATTCCACCTCCCCAATTTGGGATGATTCCTAGTCTATTCAGGTATTCCACAGATGCAGGGTATATCAAGTTGATTGTGGAGATTTAATCCGCTGCATCTGAGTCTGCTGGGAGAAATTTCCGTTTCTCTTCTTTGTTCGCACAGCTCCTTGGGTTCAGCTTTGGGTTTGGCTCCGCCTCTGCGTGTAAGTCGCCTGAGGGCGTCTGTTCTTCGCTCAGACAGGACCGGGTTAAGGGAGCAGCTGATTCGGGCGCTCTGACGCACTCAGGCCGGAGGGGAAGGAGGGGCATGGAGTGCGGGGCGGGCCTACGGCGGCAGAGGACTGCGTGATATTGCACTAGCCTGAGGCGTGCCGTGCGTTCTCCCGGGGAAGTTGTCCCTGGATCACGGGACCCTGGCAGTGGCGGGCTGCACAGGCTCCCGGGAGGGGTGGTGGTGTACAGTGACCTGTGCTCACCCACAGGCTTCTTGGTGGCAGCAGGAGCAGCCTTAGCGTCTCATGCCCGTCTCTGGTGTCCGTGCTCTTAGCCGCAGCTGGCGCCCGTCTCTAGAGCTCCTTTAAGCAGCGCTCTTAATCCCCTCTCCTCGCGCACCAGGAAACAAAGAGGTAAGAAAACGTCTCTTGTCTCTTTGCCAGCTCCAGACATTTCCTCGAACTCCATCCCGGGTAGCCGTGGTGCACTAACCCCTTCAGGCTGTGTTTAATCCGCCAGTCCTCTCCCTGCGATCCGACTGAAGCCGGAGCCTCAGCTCCCAGCCCCCGGCCACCCCGGTGGGTGAGCAGACAAGCCTCTCGGGCCGGTGAGTGCCGGTCGGCACCGATTCTCTGTGCGGGAATCTCCCCGCTTTGCCCACGGACCCCAGTTGCTGTTATTAAGAAAGAAATTTTTTAGAAAAAAAAAAAACGGATGGACAGAAGCTTAGGATAAATGGTGAAAGGAAAGTTATACAGACAAAAAATTTTTAGAAAAGAAAAAAAGAAAACGGGCGGACAGAAACTTAGGACAAATGGTGAAAGCAAAGTTATACAGACAAAATCTCACACAGAAGCATACACATACACACTTACATAAAGAGGAAAAGGGGAAAAAATAATATATCTTGCTCTCAGAGTCCACCTCCCCAATTTGGGATGATTCGTAGTCTATTCAGGTATTCCACAGATGCAGGGTATATCAAGTTGATTGTGGAGATTTAATCCGCTGCATCTGAGTCTGCTGGGAGAAATTTCCGTTTCTCTTCTTTGTTCTCAGAGCTCCTTGGGTTCAGCTTTGGTTTGGCTCCGCCTCTGCGTATAAGTCGCCTGAGGGCGTCTGTTCTTCGCTCAGACATGACGGGGTTAAGGGAGCAGCTAATTCGGGCGCTCTGGCGCACTCAGGCCGGGGGGAGGGAGGGGCACAGAGTGCGGGGCGAGCCTGCGGCGGCAGAGGCCTTCGTGACATTGCACCAGCCTGAGGCGCGCCGTGCGTTCTCCCGGGGAAGTTGTCCCTGGATCACGGGACCCTGGCAGTGGCGGGCTGCACAGGCTTCCGGGAGGGGTGGTGGTGTACAGTGACCTGTGCTCGCACACAGGATTCTTGGTGGGGGCAGCAGCAGCCTTAGCGTCTTATGCCCGTCTCTGGTGTCCGTGGTCTTAGCCGCAGCTGGCGCCCGTCTCTGGAGCTCCTTTAAGCAGCGCTCTTAATCCCCTCTCCTCGCGCACCAGGAAACAAAGAGGTAAGAAAACGTCTGTTTTCTCTTTGCAAGCTCCAGACTTTTCCCCGGACTCCATCCCGGGTAGTCGTGGTGCACTAACCCCTTCAGGCTGTGTTTACGCTGCCAGTCCTCTCCCTGTGATCCGACCGAAGCCCGAGGCTCAGCTCCCAGCCTCCAGCCCCCAGCGCCCGGCCACCCCTGTTGTTGAGCAGACAAGCCTCTCGGGCCGGTGAGTGCCGGTCGGCACCAATTCTCTGTGCGGGATTCTCCCCGCTTTGCCCTCCGCACCGCTGTTGCTGTGCTCTCCTCCGCCACCCGCAGTCTCCGCCCACGAAGGGGCTTCCTAGTGTGTGGACGAAACCTTTCCTCCTTCACAGCTCCCTCCCACTGGTGCAGGTCCCGTCCCTATTCTTTTGTCTCTGTTTATTCTTTTTACTTTTGCCCTACCCAGGTGCATTGGGAATTTCTTGCCTATTGGGAGGTCTGAGGTCTTCTGCCAGCGTTCAGTGGGTGTTCTGTAGGAGCAGTTCCACAAGTAGATGTATTTCGGATATATCTGTGGGGAGGAAGGTGATCTCCGCGTCTTACGCTTCCGCCATTTTCCTCAACTCCTCTATGTGGGGCCTTATGTGTGAGGTGGTTCCTGTTTGGTTAATCATCCCCTTTGTGATGTGGGCCCTTTGGTGTGAGGTGGTTCCTGCTGGGTTCCTCATCCCCTTTCTGATGTTGGCCCTTTGGTTTGAAGTGCTTCCTGCTTGGTTCCTCATCCCCTTTGTGATGGGGGCTTTTGGTGTGAGGTGGTTCCTGATGCGTTCCTCATCCCCTTTTTGTTGTGGACCCTTTGGTGTGCGGTGTTTCCTGCTCAGTGACTTATCCTCTTCGTAATATGGGCCTTTGGGGTGTGTTGTTTCCTGCTGGGTTCCTCATCCCCTTTGTGATGTAGGCTGTTGTTATGAGGTGGTTCCTGCTTGGTTCCTCATCCCCTTTGTGCTGTGGGCCCTTTGGAGTGAGGTGGTTCCTGCTGGATTTCTCATATCCTTTCTGATGTGGGTCTTGGGATAAGTTGAACCTTCTGGATTCCTCATTCCATTTGCGATGTGGGCTTTGGTTGTGAGGTGGTTCCTGCTGTGTTCCTCATCCCCTTTGTGATGTGGACCTTTGGTGTGAGGTTCTTCCTGCAGCATTCCTCATCCCCTCTGTGATGTGGGCTGTTGTTGTGAGGTGATTGTGGTGTGATTTCTCATCCCCTTTGGGATCTGGGCCCTTTGGTTTGAAGTGGTTACTACTTGGTTTCTTATCCCCTTTGTGATGTGGGCTTTCACGGTAATGTGGTTCCTGTTGGGGTCCTCAACCCCTTGTGATGGGGCTTTGGGTTAAATGGTTCCTGCTTGTTTCCTCATTCCATTTGTGATGTCGGCTTTTGGTGAGAAGTTGTTCCTGCTGTGTTTCTCATCCCCTTAGTGATGTGGGCCCTTTGGTGTGAGTGGCTCTTGCTGGTTTCCTCGTCCACTTTGTGACATGGGTCCGTTTGTGTGAAGGCTTCCTGCTGGGTTCCTCATCCCCTTTGTGATGTGGCCTTTTAGGGTGAGGTGGTTCCTGCTGGGTTTCTGATTCCCTTTGTGATGTGGGCTCTTTGGTGTATCATGGTTCCTTGTTGGTTCCTTATCCCCTTGTGATGTGGACTGTTTGATGTGAGGTGGTTCCTCCTGGGTGCCTCATACCCTTTTTAATGTGGGCTTATGTGCCTCATACCCTTGTTAATGTGCCTCATACCCTTTTTAATGTGGGTGATGTGGTTCGTCCTGTGTTCCTCATACCCTTTGTGATGTAAGCTTATGGTGTCAGGTGGCCCCTCCTGGGTTCCTCATCCCCTTTGCGATGTGGGATTTTGGTGTGAGGTGCTTCCTGATGGGTTACTCATCCCCTTTGTTTTGTTGACCCTTTGTTGTGAGGTGGTTCCTAGTGGGCTCCTCATCCCTTTTGTGATGTGGGCTTTCGTTGTGAGGTGGTCCCTGCTGGGTTCCTCATACGCCATGTGTTGTCACCTTTTGTTTTGTAGTGGTTCCTGCTTGGTTCCTCTTCTCCGTTGTGATGTGGGCCCTTTCGTGTGAAGTGGTTTCTGCTGGGTTCCTCATCCCCTTTTTGATGTGGACCTTTGGTTGTGAAATGGTTCATGCTGGGTACCTCATCCCATTTGTAATATGGGGTTTTGGTGTGAGGTGGTTCCTGCTGGGTCCATTATCCTCTTTGTGATGTGGGCTTTAAGTGTGATGTGGTTCCTGTGGGGTTCCACATGCCCTGTGTGATGTGGTCTTTTGGTGTGAGCTGTTTCCTGCTGTGTTCCTCATACACGTTGTGACGTGGGCCCTTTGGTGTGAGGGGTTTCCTACTGGGTTCCTTATCCCCTATATGATGTGGGCTTTTAGTGTCAGGTGGTTCCCGCTTGGTTCCTCATCCCCTTTGTGATGTGGGCCATTGGATGTGAAGTTGATCTTGCTGGGGTCCTCATGCCCTTTGCGATGTGGGCTTTTGTTGTGATTTGGTTTCTGATGGTTTCCTCATATCCTTGGTCCCTCATTCCCTTTGTGATGTGGGCCATTGGGATTGAAGTGGATCCAGCTGGGTTCTTCATCCCATTTGCGAAGTGCACTTTTGGTGTGAGGTTGTTCCTGCTCGTTTTCTGATTCCCTATGTAATGTGGGCTTTTGGTGTGGGGTGGTTTTTGCTTCGTTCCTCATCCCCTTTGCAGTGTGCCCTTTAGTGTGAGGTGGCTTCTATTGGGTTCCTCATCGCCTTTGTGATGTGGGCTTTTGATGTGAGGTGGTTCCTGCTGTGTTCCTCATCCCGTATGTGATGTGGGCCCTTTAGTGTGAGGTGGTTTCTGCTGGGTACCTCATCCCATTTTTAATGTGGACCATTCGATGTGAAGTGGTTCTTGCTGGGTACCTCATCCCCTTTGTAATGTGGGCGTTTGGTGTTAGGTGGTTCTTCCTGGGTTCCTCATCCCCTTTGTGATATGGGCTCTTAGTGTGAGGTTGTTCCTTGTTTCCCCATCCTCTTTGTGATGTGGGTTCTTTGGTGTAAGGTGGTTCCGGCTGGGTGCCTCATCCCCTTTGTAATGTGGGCTTTTGTGGTGAGGTGGTTCCTGCTGGGTTCGTCATTCCCGAGGTTATGTAGGCTTTTGTTGTGAGGTGGTTCCTACTTGGTTCCTCATCCTGTTTCCGATATGCGGCTTTGGGTTAAGTGGTTCCTGCTGGTTTCCTCATTGTGTTTGCGATGTGGGCTTTTGGTGTGAAGTTGTTCCTGCTGGGAACCTCATCCCCTTAGTGATGTGGACCGTTTGGTGTGAGGTGGTTCTTGCTGGCTTCCTCATCTCCTTTGTTATATGGGCCCGTTGTTGTGAGAGGTTGCTGATGGGTTCCTCATCCCCTTTGCACTCTGGGATTTTGGTGTCAGGTGGTTTCTGATCGGTTCCTCATGCCCTTTGCGATGTGGGATTTTGGTGTGAGGTGGTTCCTGATGGGTTCCTCATCCCCTTTCTGATGTGTACCCTTTGATGTGAGGTGTTTCCTGCTGGGTTCCTCATCCCCTTTGTGATGTGGACCCTTGGGTGTGAAGTGTTTCCTGCTGGGCCCCTCATTACCTTTGCGATGTGCGGTTTTGTTGTGAGGTGGATCCTAATGGGATCCTCATCCCCTTTGTGATGTGGACCCATTCGTGTGAGCTTGTTCTTGCTGGGTTCCTCATCCCTTTTGTGGTGAGGGTCCTTTGGTGTGAGGTGGTTCCTGCTGCTTTCCTCATTCTCTATGTGATGTGGGCTTTTGGTGCGAGAAGGTTCCTGCTGGGTTCCTCATCACCTTTGTGATGTGGGCACTTTGGTGAGAGGTGGTTCCTGCTTGGTTCCTCATCCCCTAAGTGATGTGTGACTTTTGGTGTCAGGTTATTCCATTCTTCATGCCCTTTGTGATATGGGCCCTTTGTTGTGGAGTGGTTCCTGATGGGTCCCTCATCCCCTTTGTGATGTGCAGCCTTGGTGTGAAGTGGTTCCTGCTGGGTTGCTCATCCTCTTTGCGATGTGGTTTCTTTGGTGTAAGGTGGTTCCTTCTTGGTTACTCATCCCCTGTGTAATGTTGGCTTTTGGTGTGAGGTGGTTCCTTCTTGGTTACTCATCCCCTGTGTAATGTTGGCTTTTGGTGTGAGGTGGTTCCTGCTGGGTTTCTAATCCACTTTATGTTGTGGGCTTTTGTCATGAGGTGGTTCCTGCTTGGTTCCTCATCCTCTTTTTGATGTGGGCCATTGGGTGTGAAGTGGATCTTGCTGGGGTCCTCATGCCCTTTGCGATCTGGGTCCTTTGGTGTGCGGTGGCCCAGGCTGGGTTCCTCATCCCTTTTGTGATGTGGGCTATTGTTGTGATTTGGTTTCTGCTGGTTTCCTCATACCCTATCTGATGTCATCTTTTGTTTTGAAGTAGTTTCACCTTGGCCCCTCATCCCCTTTGTGATGTGGGCCATTGGGTTTGAGGTGGATCCAGCTGGGTTCCTCATCCCCTTTGTGATGTGCGCTTTTGGTGTGAGGTGGTTCCTGCAGGTTTCCCTAATCCCTATGTAATGTGGGCTTTTGGTGTGAGGTGTTTTCTGCTTTATTCCTCATCCCCTTTACGATGTGGACCCTTTGGTGTGGGTGGTTCCTGCTGTGTTCCTCATCCCATATATGATGTGGGCCCTTTAGTGTGAGGTGGTTTCTGCTGCGTTCCTCATCCCGTTTTTAATGTGGACCATTCGATGTGAAGTGGTTCTTGCTGGGTACCTCATCCCCTTTGTAATGTGGGCGTTTAGTGTTAGGTGGTTCTTGCTGGGTTCCTCATCCACTTTGTGATATGGGCTCTTAGTGTGAGGTGGTTCCTTGTTTCCTCATCCCCTTTGTGATGTGGGTTCTTTGGTGTAAGGTGGTTCCAGCTGGGTTCCTCATCCCCTTTGTAATGTTGGCCTTTTGGGTGAGGTGGTTCCTGCTGAGTTCCTCATCCCCGTGGTGATGTAGGCTTTTGTTGTGAGGTGGTTTCTGCTTGCTTCCTCATCGCTTTTATGATGTGGGTCCTTCAGTGTGAGGTGGTTCCTACGTGGTTCCTCATCCCGTTTCCGAAGTGGGGCTTTGGGTTAAGTGGTTCCTGCTGGTTTTCTCATTCCGTTTGCGATGTGAGATGTTGGTGTGAAGTTGTTCCTGCTGGGTTCCTCATCCCCTTAGTGATGTGGACCCTTTGGTGTGAGGTGGTTCTTGCTGGCTTCCTCATCCCCTTTGTTATATGGGCCCGTTGGTGTGAGAGCTTGCTGATGGGTTCCTCATCCCCTTTACGATGTGGGCTTTTGGTGTGAGGTGTTTCTTGCTGGGTTCCTCATCCCCTTTGTGATGTGGACCCTTGGCTGTGAAGTGTTTCCAGTTGGGTTCCTCACTCACTTTCACAATGTTGATTCTTCCAATCCAGGAACATGCTGTATCTCTCCGTCTATTTGTATCATCTTTAATTTCTTTCATTAGTGTCTTATAATGTTCTGCATACACGTCTTTTGTCTCCTTAGGTAGATTTATTCCTAGATATTATATTCTTTTTGCTGCAATGGGAGTGTTTTCATACTTTCAGATGTTTCATCGTTAGTGTATAGGAATGCCAGAGATTTCTGTGCATTAATTTTGTATCCTGCTACCTTACCAAATTCATTGATTAGCTCTAGTCGTTTTCTGGTAGCATCTTTAGGATTCTCTATGTATAGTATCATGTCATATTCAAACAGTGACAGCTTTATTTCTTCCTTTCCAATTTGGATTCCTTTTATTTCCTTTTCTTCTCTGATTGCTGTGACTAAAACTTCCAAAATTATGTTGAATAAGAGTGGTGAGAGTGTGCAACCTTGTGTTGTTCCTGATGATAGTGGAAATGGTTTCAGTTTTTCACCATTAAGGACGATGTTGGCTGTCGGTTTGTCATATATGGCCTTTATTATGTTGAGGAAAATTCCCTCTATGCCTACTTTCTGCAGGGTTTTTATCATAACTCGGTGTTGAATTTTGTTGAAAGCTTTCTCTGCATCTATTGAGATGATCATATGGTTTTTCTCCTTCAATTTGTTAATATGGTGTATCACGTTGATTGATTTGCGTATATAGAAGAATCCTTGCATTGCTGGAATAAACCCCACTTGATCATGGTGTATGATCCTTTTAATGTGCTGTTGGATTCTGTTTGCTAGTAGTGTGTTGAGGACATTTGCATCTATGTTCGTCAGTGATATTGGCCTGTAGTTTTCTTTCTTTGTGACTTCTTTGTCTGGTTTTTGTATCAGGGTGATGGTGGCCTCGTAGAATGAGTTTGGAGTGTTCCTCCCTCTGCTATATTTTGGAAGAGTTTGATAAGGATAGGTGTTATCTCTTCTCTAAATGTTTGGTAGAATTCACCTGTGAAGCCATCTGGTCCTGGGCTTTGGTTTGTTGGAAGATTTTCAATCACAGTTCCAATTTCAGTGCTTGTGATTTGTCTGTTCATATTTTCTATTGCTTCCTGATTCAGTCTTGGCAGGTTGTGCTTTTCTAAGAAGTTGTCTATTTCCTCCAGGTTGTCCATTTTATTGGCATAGAGTTGCTTGTAGTAATGTCTCATGATCTTTTGTATTTCTGCAGTGTCAGTTGGTTACTTCTACTTTTTCATTTCTAATTCTATTGATTTGAGTCTTCTCTGTTTTTATCTTGATGAGTCTGGCTAATGATTTATCAATTTTGTTTATCTTCTCAAAGAACCAGCTTTTAGTTTTATTGATATTTGCTATCGTTTCGTCATTTCTTTTTCATTTATTTCTGATCTGATATTTATGATTTGTTTCCTTCTCCTAACTTTGGGGTTGTATTTATCTTCTTTCAGTAATTGCTTTAGGTTCAAGGTTAAGTTGTTTATTCGAGATGTTTCCTGTTTCTTAAGGTAAGATTATATTGCTATAAACTTCCATCTTAGAACTACTTTTGCTGTATCCCATAGGGTTTGGGTCGTCGTGTGTCCATTGTCATTTGTTTCTAGGTATTTTTTGATTTCCTCTTTGATTTCTACAGTGATCACTTCGTTATTAAATAGTGTATTGTTTAGCCTCCATGTGTTTGTATGTTTCACAGATCTTTTCTTGTAATTGATATCTAGTCTCATAGCCTTGTGATCGTAAAAGATACTTGATACAATTTCAACTTTCTTAAATTTACCAAGGCTTGATTTGTGATCCAAGATAGGATCTATCCTGGAGAATGTTCCATGAGTACTTGAGAAAAATTTGTATTCTGTTGTTTTTGGATGGCATTTCCTATGAATATCAATTAAGTCCATCTTGTTTAATGTATCATTTAAAGCTTGTGTTTCCTTATTTATTTTCATTTTGGATGATCTGTCCATTGGTGAAAGTGGGGTGTTAAAGTCCCCTACTATGAATGTGTTGCTGTCACTTTCCCCTTTTATGGCTGTTAGTATTTGCCTTATGTATTGAGGTGCTCCTATGTTGGGTGCAGAAGTATTTACAATTGTTTTATCTTCTTCTTGGATCGATCCCTTGATCATTATGTAGTGTCCTTCTTTGTCTCTTGTAATAATCTTTATTTTAAAGTCTATTTTGTCTGATGTGAGAATTGCTAGTCCAGCTTTCTTTTGATTTCCATTTGCTTGGAATATCTTTTTCCATCCCCTCACTTTCAGTCTGTATGTGTCCCTAGATCTGAAGTGGGCCTCTTGTAGACAGCACATATATGGGTCTTGTTTTTGTATCCATTCAGCCAGTCTGTATCTTTTGATGGAAGCATTTAATCCATTTACATTTAAGGTAATTATCGATATGTATCTTCCCATTCCCATTTTCTTAATTGTTTTGGGCTTGTTATTGTAGATCTTTTCCTTCTCTTGTGTTTCTTGCCTAGAGAAGTCCTTTAGCATTTGTTGTAAAGCTGGTTTGGTGGTGCTGAACTCTCTCAGCTTTTGCTTGTCTGTAAAGATTTTAAATTCTCCATCAAATCTGAATGAGATCCTTGCTGGGTAATCTTGGTTGTAGGTTTTTCTCCTTCATCACTTTAAATATGTCCTGCCACTCCCTTCTGGCTTGCAGAGTTCCTGCTGAAAGATCAGCTGTTAACCTTATGGGGATTCCCTTGTGTGTTATTTGTTGTTTTTCCTTGCTTCTTTTAATATGTTTTCTTTGTATTTAATTTTTGATACTTTGATTAATATGTGTCTTGGCATGTTTCTCCTTTGATTTATCCTGTATGGGACTCTCTGTGCTTCCTGGACTTGATTAATTATTTCCTTTCCCATATTAGGGAAGTTTTCAACTATAATCTCTTCAAATATTTTCTCAGTCCCTTTCTTTTACTCTTCTTCTGGGAACAATTTAATTCAAATGTTGGTGAGTTTAATATTGTCCCAGAGGTCTCTCAGACTGTCCTCAGTTCTTTTCATTCTTTTTTCTTTATTCTGCTCTGCAGTAGTTATTTCCACTATTTTATCTTCCAGGTCACTTATCCGTTCTTCTGCCTCAGTTATTCTGCTATTAATCCCTTCTAGAGTATTTTAAATTTCATTTATTGTGTTTTTCATCATTGCTTGTTTCCTCTTTAGTTCTTGTAGGTCCTTGTTAAATGTTTCTTGCATTTTCTCTATTTTATTTCCAAGATTTTGGATCAACTTTACTATCATTATTTTGAATTCTTTTTCAGGTAGACTGCCTATTTCCTCTTCATTTGTTAGGTCTGGTGGGTTTTTACCTTGCTCCTTCATCTGCTGTGTTTTTCTGTCTTCTCATTTTGCTTATCTTACGGTTTGGGGTCTCCTTTTTGCAGGCTGCAGGTTTGTAGTTCCCGTTGTTTTTGGTGTCTTTCCCCAGTGGCTACAGTTGGTTCAGTGGGTTGTGTAGGCTTCCTGGTGGAGGGGAGTAGTGCCTGTGTTCTGGTGGATGAGGCTGGATCTTGTCTTTCTGGTGGACAGGTCCATGTCTGGTGGTGTGTTTTGCGGTGTCTGTGCCCTTTTTATGATTTTAGGCAGCGTCTCTGCTAATGGGTGGGGTTGTGTTCCTGTCTTGCTAGTTGTTTGGCATAGGGTGTCCAGCACTGTAGCTTGCTGGTCGTTGAGTGAAGCTGGGACTTGTTGAGAGGGAGATCTCTGGAAGATTTTCACCATTTGACATTCCGTAGAGCTGGGAGGTCTCTTGAGGACCAGTGTCCTGAGGTTGACTCTCCCACCTCAGAGGCACAGCACTGACTCCTGGCTGGAGCACCAAGAGCCTTTCATCCACACGGCTCAGAATAAAAGGGAGAAAAAGTAGAAAGAGAGAAAGATAGAGGATAAAATAAAATAAGGTCTGATAAAATAAAATAAAGTTATTAAAATAAAATTAGTTGTTAAGAAAATTTTTTTAGGAAAGAAAAAAAAAACGGACAGACAGAAAATTAGGACAAATGGTGAAAGCAAAGATATACAGACAAAATCTTACACAGAAGCATACACATACACACTTACATAAAGAGGAAAAGGGGAAAAATAATATATCTTGCTCTCAAAGTCCACCTCCCCAATTTGGGATGATTCGTTGTCTATTCAGGTATTCCACAGATGCAGGGTACATCAAGTTGATTGTGGAGCTTTAATCCGCTGCTTCTGAGGCTGCTGGGAGAGATTTCCGTTTCTCTTGTTTGTTCTCACAGCTCCCAGGGGCTCAGCTTTGGGTTTGGCTCCGCCTCTGCGTGTAAGTCACCTGAGGGCGTCTGTTCTTCGCTCAGACAGGACCGGGTTAAGGGAGCAGTTGATTCGGGCGCTCTGGCTTACTCAGGCCGGGGGGAGGGAGGGGCACGGAGTGCGGGGCGAGCCTGCAGTGGCAGAGGCTGGCGTCACTTTGCACCAGCCTGAGGCACGCCGTGCGTTCTCCCGGGGAAGTTGTCCCTGGATCACGGGACCCTGGCAGTGGCGGGCTGCACAGGCTCCCGGGAGCGGTGGTGTGGACAGTGACCTGTGCTCGCCCACAGGCTTCTTGGTGTCGACAGCAGCAGCCTTAGCATCTCATGCCCGTCTCTGGGGTCTGCGATGTTAGCCGCGGCTCACGCCCATCTCTGGAGCTCCTTTAAGCAGCGCTCTTAATGCCCTCTCCTCGCGCACCAGGAAACAAAGAGGTAAGAAAACGACTCTTGTCTCTTTGCCAGCTCCAGACTTTTCCCCGGACTCCATCCGGGGTAGCCATGGTGCACTAACCCCTTCAGGCTGTGTTCACGCCGCCAGTCCTCTCCCTGCCATCCGACCGAAGCTCCCCCGCCCAACCTGGTGGGTGAGCAGACAAGCCTCTCGGGCCGGTGAGTGCCGGTCGGCACCGATTCTCTGTGCGGGAATCTGCCCGCTTTTCCCTCCGCACAGCTGTTGCTGTGCTGTCCTCCGCCAACCGTAGTCTCCGCCCACAAAGGGGCTTCCTAGTGTGTGGAAAGCTTTCCTCCTTCACAGCTCCCTCCCACTGTTGCAGGTCCTGTCGCTATTCTTTTGTCTCTGTTTATCCTTTTTACTTTTGCCCTACCCAGGTGCGTTGGGAATTTCTTGCCTATTGGGAGGTCTGAGGTCTTCTGCCAGCGTTCAGTGGGTGTTCTGTAGGAGCAGTTCCACGAGTAGATGTATTTCGGATGTATCTGTGGGGAGGAAGGTGATCTCCGTGTCTTACGCTTCTGCCATTTTCCTCAACTCCTCTATGTTGGGCCCTTATGTGTGAGCTGTTTCCTACTTGGATGTTCATCCCCTTTGTGTTGTGGGATATGGTGTGAGGTGGTTCCTGCTTGGTACCTCATCCCCTTTGTGATGAGGACCTTTTGGGGTGAGGTGGTTCCTGCTGTGCTCCTCATCCCCTTTGTGTGCCCTGTGGTGTGAGGTGGTTCCTGGTGGGTTCCTCACCTTTTTTTTTTGGTCATTTTTTAAAGTAAAAATTGTATTGGAATACAGTTGATTTACAATGTTGTGTCAGGTTCAGGTATACAGCAATTTGAATCAGTTATACAAATTCACATATTCATATTCTTTTTGATTCTTTTCCGATATAGGCCATTATAGAGTACTAAGTAGCGTTCCCTGTGCTATACATTGTAGGTCCTTATTAGTTATCTGTTTTATATATAGTAGTGTGTATGTGTCAATCCCAATCTCTCAGTTTATCCCTCCCTCCCTCCCCCTTCCTGCCTGGTAACCATAAGTTTGTTTTCTACATCTGAGACTTCTCATTACCTTCTATTTTATATATTTATTTTTTTGGTACACGGGCCTCTCACTGTTGTGGCCTCTCCCGTTGTGGAGCACAGTTTCCGGACGCGCAGGCTCAGCGGCCATGGCTCATGGTCCCAGCCGCTCTGCGACATGTGGGATACTCCCGGACGAGGGCAGGAACCCGTGTCCCGTGCATCGGCTGACGGACTCTTAACCACTGCACCAGCAGGGAAGCCCTCATTACCTTTTATTTTATTTTACATCTTTATTGGAATATAATTGCTTTACAATGGTGTGTTGCTTTCTGCTTTATAACAGTGTAACTCAGGTATACATATACATCTGTTCCCATATGTCTCCCCTCTTGCGTCTCTCTCCCTCCCACCCTCCCTATCCCGCCCCTCTAGGTGTTCACAAAGCACCGAGCTGATCTCCCTATGCTATGCGGCTGCTTCCCACTAGCTATCTATTTTATGTTTCATAGTGTATATATGTCCATGCCACTCTCTCAATTTGTCACAGCTTACCCTTCCCCCTCCCCATATCCTCAAGTCCGTTCTCTAGTAGGTCTGTGTCTTTATTCCCGTCTTACCCTTAGGTTCTTCATGACATGGTTTTCTTTCTTAGATTCCATATATATGTGTTAGCATATGGTATTTGTCTTTCTCTTTCTGACTTACTTCACTCTGTATTACAGACTGCAGGTCCATCCACCTCACTAAAAATAACTCAATTTCGTTTCTTTTTATGGCTGAGTAATATTCCATTGTATATATGGGCCACATCTTATGTATCCATTCATCCGATGATGGACACTTAGGTTGCTTCCATCTCCTGGCTATTGTAAATAGAGCTGCAATGAGCATTTTGGTACATGACTCTTTTTAAATTATGGTTTTCTCAGGGTATATGCCCAGTAGTGGGATTGCTGGGTCATACCATAGTTCTATTTGTAGTTTTCTAAGGAACCTCCATACTGTTCTCCATAGTGGCTGTACCAATTCACATTCCCACCAGCAGTGCGAGAGTGTTCCCTTTTCTGCACAGCTTCTGCAGCATTTGTTGTTTCTACATTATTTGATGATGCCCATTCTGACCGGTGTGAGATGATATCTCATTGTAGTTTTGATTTGCATTACTCTAATGATTAATGATAATGTGCCTTTGGCAATCTGTATATTTTCTTTTGAGAAATCTTTCTTTTGAGAAATCTTTCATGGGTGTTGGCAATCTGTATATTTTCTTTTCAGAAATGCCTATTTAGGTCTTCTGCCCATTTTTGGATTGGGTTTTTTGTTTTTTTGTTATTGAGCTGCATGAGCTGCTTGTAAATTTCTGAGATTAATCCTTTGTCAGTTACTTCATTTGCAAATATTTTCTTCCATTCTGAGGGTTGTCTTTTCGTCTTGTTTATGGTTTCCTTTGCTGTGCAAAAGCTTTTAAGTTTCATTAGGTCCCATTTGTTTATTTTTATTTCCATTTCTCTAGAAGGTGGATCAAAAAGGATCTTGCTGTGATTGATGTCATAGAGTGTTCTGCCTATGTTTTCCTCTGAGAGTTTGATAGTTTCTGTCCTTACATTTAAGTCTTTAATCCATTTTGAGCTTATTTTTGTGTATGGTGTTAGGGAGTGTCCTAATCGCATACTTTTACATGTAGCTGTCCAGTTTTCCCAGCATTGAAGAGGCTGTCTTTTCTCCACTATATACTCTTGCCTCCTTTATCAAAGATAAGGAGCCCATATGTCTGTGCATTTATCTCTGGGCTTTCTATCCTGTTCCATTGATCTATATTTCTGTTTTTGTGCCAGTACCATACTGTCGTGATTACTGTAGCTTTGTAGTATAGTCTGAAGTCAGGGAGCCTGATTCCTGTAGCCCCATTTTTCGTTCTCAAGGTTTCTTTGGATATTCGGGGTCTTTTATGTTTCCATACAAATTGTGAAATTTTTTATTCTGGTTCTGTGAAAAATGCCAGTGGTTGTTTGATAGGGATTGCATTGAATCTGTAGATTGCTTTGCGTAGTAGACTCATTTTCACAATGTTGATTCTTCCAATCCAGGAACATGCTATATCTCTCCTCTATTTGTATCATCTTTAATTTCTTTCATTAGTGTCTTATAATATTCTGCATACAGGTCTTTTATCTCCTTAGGTAGGTTTATTCCTAGATATTTTATTCTTTTTGTTGCAGTGGTAAATGGGAGTGTTTCCTTAATTTCACTTTCAGGTTTTTCATCATTGGTGTACAGGAATGCCAGAGATTTCTGGGCATTAATTTTGTATCCTGGTATTTTCCGAAATTCACTGATTAGCTCTAGTAGTTTTCTGGTAGCATCTCTAGGATTCTCTATGTATAGTATCATGTCATCTTCAAACAGTGACAGCTTTATTCCTTATTTTCCAATTTGGATTCCTTTTATTTCCTTTTCTTCTCTGATTGCTGTTACTAACACTTCCAAAACTATGTTGAATAAGAGTGGTGAGAGTGGGCAACCTTGTCTTGTTCCTGATCTTAGTGGAAATGCTTTCAGTTTTTCACCATTGAGGACGATGTCAGCTGTCGGTTTGTCATATATGGCCTTTATTATGTTGAGGAAAATTCCCTCTATGCCTATTTTCTGCAGGGTTTTTATCATAACTGAGTGTTGAATATTGTTGAAAGATTTCTCTGCATCTATTGAGATGATCATATGGTTTTTCTCCTTCAATTTATTAATATGGTGTATCACGTGGATTGATTTGCGTATATTGAAGAATCCTTGCATTGCTGGAATAAACCCCACTTGATCATGTTGTCCGTTCCTTTTAATGTGCTGTTGGATTCTGTTTGCTAGTAGTGTGTTGAGGACATTGGCCTCTATGTTCATCAGTGATATTGGCCTGTAGTTTTCTTTCTTTGGGACATCTTTGTCTGTCTTTTGTATCAGGGTGAAGGTGGCCTCGTAGAGTGAGTTTGGGCGTGTTCCTCCCTCTGCTATATTTTGGAAGAGTTTGAGAAGGATAGGTGTTATCTCTTCTCTAAATGTTTGATAGAATTCCCCTGTGAAGCCATCTGGTCTTGGGCTTTTGTTTGTTGGAAAATGTTTAATCACAGTTCCAATTTCAGTGCTTGTGATTTGTCTGCTCATATTTTCTATTGCTTCCTGATTCAGGCTTGGCAGGTTGTGCATTTCTAAGAATTTTTCTATTTCCTCCAGGTTGTCCATTTTATTGGCATAGAGTTGCTTGTAGTAATGTCTCATAATCTTTTGTATTCTGCAGTGTCAGTTTGTTACTTCCCCTTCTTCATTTCTATTGATTTGAGTCTTCTCCCTTTTTATCTTGATGAGTATGGCTAATGGTTTATCAATTTTGTTTATCTTCTCAAAGGACAAGCTTTTAGTTTTATTGATCTTTGCTATCATTTCGTTCATTTCTTTTTCATTTTTTTCTGATATGATATTTATGAGTTGTTTCCTTCTCCTAACTTTGGGGTTGTTTTGTTCTTCTTTCAGTAATTGCTTTAGGTTCAAGGTTAGGTTGTTTATTCGAGATGTTTCCTGTTTCTTAAGGTAGGATTGTATTGCTATAAACTTCTCTCTTAGAACTACTGTTGCTGCATAGCATAGGTTTTGGGTCGTCGTGTCTCCATTGTCATTTGTTTCTGGGTATATTTTGATTTCCTCTTTGATTTCTTCAGTGATCACTTCGTTACTAAATAGTGTATTGTTTAGCCTTCATGTGTTTGTATTTTTTACAGATCTTTTCCTCTAATTGATATCTAGTCTCATAGCATTGTGGTCGTAAAAGATACTTGATACAATTTCAACTTTCTTAAATTTACCAAGGCTTGATTTGTGATCCCAGATAGGATCTATCCTGGAGAATGTTCCATGAGTACTTGAGAAAAATTTGTATTCTGTTGTTTTTGGATGGCATTTCCTATGAATATCAATTAAGTCCATCTTTTTTAATGTATCATTTAAAGCTTGTGTTTCCTTATTTATTTTCATTTGGATGATCTGTCCATTGGAGAAAGTGGGGTGTTAAAGTCCCCTACCAAGAATGTGTTACTGTCACTTTCCCCTTTTATGGCTGTTAGTATTTGCCTTATGTATTGAGGTGCTCCTATGTTGGGTGCATAAGTATTTACAATTGTTTTATCTTCTTCTTGGATCGATCCCTTGATCATTATGTAGTGTCCTTCTTTGTCTCTTGTAATAATCTTTATTTTAAAGTCTATTTTGTCTGATGTGAGAATTGCTAGTCCAGCTTTCTTTTGATTTCCATTTGCTTGGAATATCTTTTTCCATCCCCTCACTTTCAGTCTGTATGTGTCCCTAGATCTGAAGTGGGCCTCTTGTAGACAGCACATATATGGGTCTTGTTTTTGTATCCATTCAGCCAGTCTGTATCTTTTGATGGAAGCATTTAATCCATTTACATTTAAGGTAATTATCGATATGTATCTTCCCATTCCCATTTTCTTAATTGTTTTGGGCTTGTTATTGTAGATCTTTTCCTTCTCTTGTGTTTCTTGCCTAGAGAAGTCCTTTAGCATTTGTTGTAAAGCTGGTTTGGTGTTGCTGAACTCTCTCAGCTTTTGTTTGTCTGTAAAGATTTTAAATTCTCCATCAAGTCTGAATGAGATCCTTGCTGGGTAATCTTGGTTATAGGTTTTTCTCCTTCATCACTTTAAATATGTCCTGCCACTCCCTTCTGGCTTGCAGAGTTTCTGCTGAAAGGTCAGCAGAAACTGATGGGGATTGGGGATTCCCTTGTGTGTTATTTGTTCTTTTTCCTTGCTGCTTTTAATATGTTTTCTTTGTATTTAATTATTGATAGTTTGATTAACATGTGTCTTGGCGTGTTTCTTCTTGGATTTATCCTGTATGGGACTCTCTGTGCTTCCTGGACTTGATTAACTATTTCCCTTCCCTTATATGGGAAATATTTTCAAATATTTTCTCAGTCCCTTTCTTTTACTCTTCTTCTTCTGGGAACACTTTAATTTGAATGTTCGTGCGCTTAATGTTGTCTCAGAGGTCTCTGAGACTGTCCTCAGTTCTTTTCATTCTTTTTTCTTTATTCTGCTCTGCAGTAGTTATTTCCACTATTTTATCTTCCAGGTCACTTATCCGTTCTTCTGCCTCAGTTATTCTGCTATTAATCCCTTCTAGAGTATTTTAAATTTCATTTATTGTGTTTTTCATCATTGCTTGTTTCCTCTTTAGTTCTTGTAGGTCCTTGTTAAATGTTTCTTGCATTTTCTCTATTTTATTTCCAAGATTTTGGATCATCTTTACTATCATTACTTTGAATTCTTTTTCAGGCAGACTGCCTATTTCCTCTTCATTTGTTAGGTCTGGTGGGTTTTTACCTTGCTCCTTCATCTGCTGTGTGTTTTTCTGTCTTCTCATTTTGCTTATCTTACTGTGTTTGGGGTCTCTTTTTTGGAGGTTGCAGGCTCATAGTTCCTGTTGTTTTTGGTGTCTGTCCCCAGTGGCTACAGTTGGTTCAGTGGGTTGTGTAGGCTTCCTGGTGGAGGGGAGTAGTGCCTGAGCTCTGGTGGATGAGGCTGGATCTTGTGTTTCTGGTGGAGAGGTCCACGTCTGGTGGTGTGTTTTGGGGTTTCTGTGGCCTTTTTATGATTTTAGGCAGCCTCTCTGCTAATGGGTGGGGTTGTGTTCCTGTCTTGCTAGTTGTTTGGCATAGGGTGTCCAGCACTGTAGCTTGCTGGTCGTTGAGTGAAGCTGGGTCTTGGTGTTGAGATGGAGATCTCTGGGAGGTTTTCGGCATTTGATATTATTTAGAGCTGGGAGGTCTCTTGAGGACCAGTGTCCTGAGGTTGGCTCTCCCACCTCAGAGGCACAGCCCTGACTCCTGGCTGGAGCACCAAGAGCCTTTCATCCACACGGCTCAGAATAAAAGGGAGAAAAATTAGAAAGAAAGAAAGATAGAGGACAAAATAAAATAAAGTAAGCTCAAATAAAGTTATTAAAATTAAAAATAGTTTTTAAGAAAAACTTTTAAAAACAAAAAAAATTAAAAAACGGACGGACAGAATCCTAGGACAAATGCTGAAAGCAAAGCTATACAGACAAAATCTTACACAGAAGCATACACATACACAGTCACAAAAAGAGGAAAAGGGGAAAAATAATATATCTTGCTCTCAAATTCCACCTCCCCAATTTGGGATGATTCCTAGTCTATTCAGGTATTCCACAGATGCAGGGTATATCAAGTTGATTGTGGAGATTTAATCCGCTGCATCTGAGTCTGCTGGGAGAAATTTCCGTTTCTCTTCTTTGTTCGCACAGCTCCTTGGGTTCAGCTTTGGGTTTGGCTCCGCCTCTGCGTGTAAGTCGCCTGAGGGCGTCTGTTCTTCGCTCAGACAGGATGGGGTTAACGGAGCAGCTGATTCGGGCACTCTGGCTCACTCAGGCCAGGGGCAGGGAGGGGCACGGAGTGCGGGGCGGGCCTACGGCGGCAGAGTCCTGCGTGATATTGCACCAGCCTGAGGCGTGCCGTGCGTTCTCCCGGGGAAGTTGTCCCTGGATCACGGGACACTGGCAGTGGCAGGCTGCACAGGCTCCCGGGAGGGGTGGTGGTGTACAGTGACCTGTGCTCACCCACAGGCTTCTTGGTGGCAGAAGGAGCAGCCTTAGCGTCTCATGCCCGTCTCTGGTGTCCGTGCTCTTAGCCGCAGCTGGCGCCCGTCTCTGGATCTCCTTTAAGCAGCGCTCTTAATCCCCTCTCCTCGCGCACCAGGAAACAAAGAGGTAAGAAAACGTCTCTTGTCTCTTTGCCAGCTCCAGACATTTCCTCGAACTCCATCCCGTGTAGCCGTGGTGCACTAACCCCTTCAGGCTGTGTTTAATCCGCCCGTCCTCTCCCTGTGATCCTACCGAAGCCCGAGCCTCAGCTCCCAGCCCCCAGCCACCCCGGTGGGGGAGCAGACAAGCCTCTCGGGCCGGTGAGTGCCGGTCGGCACCGATTCTCTGTGCGGGAATCTCCCCGCTTTGCCCACGGACCCCAGTTGCTCTTATTAAGAAAGAAATTTTTTAGAAAAAAAAAAAAAACGGATGGACAGAAGCTTAGGATAAATGGTGAAAGGAAAGTTATACAGACAAAAATTTTTTAGAAAAGAAAAAAAGAAAACGGGCGGACAGAAACTTAGGACAAATGGTGAAAGCAAAGTTATACAGACAAAATCTCACACAGAAGCATACACATACACACTTACATAAAGAGGAAAAGGGGAAAAAATAATATATCTTGCTCTCAGAGTCCACCTTCCCAATTTGGGATGATTCATTGTCTCTTCAGGTATTCCACAGATGCAGGGTATATCAAGTTGATTGTGGAGATTTAATCCGCTGCATCTGAGTCTGCTGGGAGAAATTTCCGTTTCTCTTCTTTGTTCTCAGAGCTCCTTGGGTTCAGCTTTGGTTTGGCTCCGCCTCTGCGTATAAGTCGCCTGAGGGCGTCTGTTCTTCGCTCAGACATGACGGGGTTAAGGGAGCAGCTGATTCGGGCGCTCTGGCTCACTCAGGCCGGGTGAGGGATGGGCACGGAGTGCGGGGCGAGCCTGCGGCGGCAGAGGCCGGCTTGACGTTGCACCAGCCTGAGGCGCGCCGTGCGTTCTCCCGGGGAAGTTGTCCCTGGATCACGGGACCCTGGCAGTGGCAGGCTGCACAGGCTCCCGGGAGGGGTGGTGGTGTACAGTGACCTGTGCTCGCCCACAGGCTTCTTGGTTGCGGCAGCAGCAGCCTTAGTGTCTCATGCCCGTCTCTGGTGTCCGTGCTCTTAGCCGCAGCTGGCGCCCGTCTCCGGAGCTCCTTTAAGCAGTGCTCTTAATCCCCTCTCCTCGCGCACCAGGAAACAAAGAGGTAAGAAAACATCTCTTGTCTCTTCGCCAGCTCCAGACTTTTCCCGGACTCCATCCCGGGTAGTCGTGGTGCACTAACCCCTTCAGGCTCTCCCTGTGATCCGACCGAAGCCTGAGGCTCAGCTCCCAGCCCCCGGCCACCCCGGTGGGTGAGCAGACAAGCCTCTCGGGCCGGTGAGTGCCGGTCAGCACCGATTCTGTGTGGGAATCTGCCCGCTTTTCCCTCCGCACCCCTGTTGCTGTGCTCTCCTCAGCCACCTGCAGTCTCCGCCCACGAAGAGGCTTCCTGGTGTGTGGAGGAAACCTTTCCTCCTTCACAGCTCCCTCCCACTGGTGCAGGTCCCGTCCCTATTCTTTTGTCTCTGTTTATTCTTTTTACTTTTGCCCTGCCCAGGTACGTGGGGAATTTCTTGCCTATTGGGAGGTCTGAGGTCTTCTGCCAGCGTTCAGTGGGTGTTCTGTAGGAGCAGTTCCACAAGTAGGTGTATTTCGGATGTATCTGTGGGGAGGAAGTTGATCTCCGCGTCTTGCGCTTCCGCCATTTTCCTCAACTCCTCTATGTGGGGCCTTATGTGTGAGGTGGTTCCTGCTGGGTTCCTCATCCCATTTGTGATGTGGGCCCTTTGACGTGTGGTGGTTCCTGTTGGGTTCCTTACCCCTTTGTGATGTGGGCCCTTTGGTGTGGAGTGGTTCATACTTGGTTTCTCATCCCCTTTGTGCTGTGGGCCCTTTGGAGTGAGGTGGTTCCTGCTGGATTTCTCATATCCTTTCTGATGTGGGTCTTGGGGTAAGTTGCACCTTCTGGGTTCCTCATTCCATTTGCGATGTGGGCTTTGGTTGTGAGGTGGTTCCTGCTGTGTTCCTCATCCCCTTTGTGATGTGGACCTTTGGTGTGAGGTTCTTCCTGCAGCATTCCTCATCCCCTCTGTGATGTGGGCTGTTGTTGTGAGGTGATTGTGGTGTGATTTCTCATCCCCTTTGGGTTCTGGGCCCTTTGGTTTGAAGTGGTTCCTACTTGGTTTCTCATCCCCTTTGTGATGTGCGCTTTCAGGGTAATGTGGTTCCTGCTGGGGTCCTCAACCCCTTGTGATGGGGCTTTGGGTTAAATGGTTCCTGCTTGTTTCCTCATTCCATTTGTGATGTCGGCTTTTGGTGAGAAGTTGTTCCTGCTGGGCTCCTCATCCCCTTAGTGATGTGGACCCTTTGGTGTGAGGTGGCTCTTGCTGGTTTCCTCGTCCACTTTGTGACATGGGTCCGTTTGTGTGAAGGCTTCCTGCTGGGTTCCTCATCCCCTTTGTGATGTGGCCTTTTAGGGTGAGGTGGTTCCTGCTGGGTTTCTGATTCCCTTTGTGATGTGGGCTCTTTGGTGTATCATGGTTCCTTGTTGGTTCCTTATCCCCTTGTGATGTGGACTGTTTGATGTGAGGTGGTTCCTCCTGGGTGCCTCATACCCTTTTTAATGTGGGCTTATGTGCCTCATACCCTTGTTAATGTGCCTCATACCCTTTTTAATGTGGGTGATGTGGTTCGTCCTGTGTTCCTCATACCCTTTGTGATGTAAGCTTATGGTGTCAGGTGGCCCCTCCTGGGTTCCTCATCCCCTTTGCGATGTGGGATTTTGGTGTGAGGTGCTTCCTGATGGGTTACTCATCCCCTTTGTTTTGTTGACCCTTTGTTGTGAGGTGGTTCCTAGTGGGCTCCTCATCCCTTTTGTGATGTGGGCTTTCGTTGTGAGGTGGTCCCTGCTGGGTTCCTCATACGCCATGTGTTGTCACCTTTTGTTTTGTAGTGGTTCCTGCTTGGTTCCTCTTCTCCGTTGTGATGTGGGCCCTTTCGTGTGAAGTGGTTTCTGCTGGGTTCCTCATCCCCTTTTTGATGTGGACCTTTGGTTGTGAAATGGTTCATGCTGGGTACCTCATCCCATTTGTAATATGGGGTTTTGGTGTGAGGTGGTTCCTGCTGGGTCCATTATCCTCTTTGTGATGTGGGCTTTAAGTGTGATGTGGTTCCTGTGGGGTTCCACATGCCCTGTGTGATGTGGTCTTTTGGTGTGAGCTGTTTCCTGCTGTGTTCCTCATACACGTTGTGACGTGGGCCCTTTGGTGTGAGGGGTTTCCTACTGGGTTCCTTATCCCCTATATGATGTGGGCTTTTAGTGTCAGGTGGTTCCCGCTTGGTTCCTCATCCCCTTTGTGATGTGGGCCATTGGATGTGAAGTTGATCTTGCTGGGGTCCTCATGCCCTTTGCGATGTGGGCTTTTGTTGTGATTTGGTTTCTGATGGTTTCCTCATATCCTTGGTCCCTCATTCCCTTTGTGATGTGGGCCATTGGGATTGAAGTGGATCCAGCTGGGTTCTTCATCCCATTTGCGAAGTGCACTTTTGGTGTGAGGTTGTTCCTGCTCGTTTTCTGATTCCCTATGTAATGTGGGCTTTTGGTGTGGGGTGGTTTTTGCTTCGTTCCTCATCCCCTTTGCAGTGTGCCCTTTAGTGTGAGGTGGCTTCTATTGGGTTCCTCATCGCCTTTGTGATGTGGGCTTTTGATGTGAGGTGGTTCCTGCTGTGTTCCTCATCCCGTATGTGATGTGGGCCCTTTAGTGTGAGGTGGTTTCTGCTGGGTACCTCATCCCATTTTTAATGTGGACCATTCGATGTGAAGTGGTTCTTGCTGGGTACCTCATCCCCTTTGTAATGTGGGCGTTTGGTGTTAGGTGGTTCTTCCTGGGTTCCTCATCCCCTTTGTGATATGGGCTCTTAGTGTGAGGTTGTTCCTTGTTTCCCCATCCTCTTTGTGATGTGGGTTCTTTGGTGTAAGGTGGTTCCGGCTGGGTGCCTCATCCCCTTTGTAATGTGGGCTTTTGTGGTGAGGTGGTTCCTGCTGGGTTCGTCATTCCCGAGGTTATGTAGGCTTTTGTTGTGAGGTGGTTCCTACTTGGTTCCTCATCCTGTTTCCGATATGCGGCTTTGGGTTAAGTGGTTCCTGCTGGTTTCCTCATTGTGTTTGCGATGTGGGCTTTTGGTGTGAAGTTGTTCCTGCTGGGAACCTCATCCCCTTAGTGATGTGGACCGTTTGGTGTGAGGTGGTTCTTGCTGGCTTCCTCATCTCCTTTGTTATATGGGCCCGTTGTTGTGAGAGGTTGCTGATGGGTTCCTCATCCCCTTTGCACTCTGGGATTTTGGTGTCAGGTGGTTTCTGATCGGTTCCTCATGCCCTTTGCGATGTGGGATTTTGGTGTGAGGTGGTTCCTGATGGGTTCCTCATCCCCTTTCTGATGTGTACCCTTTGATGTGAGGTGTTTCCTGCTGGGTTCCTCATCCCCTTTGTGATGTGGACCCTTGGGTGTGAAGTGTTTCCTGCTGGGCCCCTCATTACCTTTGCGATGTGCGGTTTTGTTGTGAGGTGGATCCTAATGGGATCCTCATCCCCTTTGTGATGTGGACCCATTCGTGTGAGCTTGTTCTTGCTGGGTTCCTCATCCCTTTTGTGGTGAGGGTCCTTTGGTGTGAGGTGGTTCCTGCTGCTTTCCTCATTCTCTATGTGATGTGGGCTTTTGGTGCGAGAAGGTTCCTGCTGGGTTCCTCATCACCTTTGTGATGTGGGCACTTTGGTGAGAGGTGGTTCCTGCTTGGTTCCTCATCCCCTAAGTGATGTGTGACTTTTGGTGTCAGGTTATTCCATTCTTCATGCCCTTTGTGATATGGGCCCTTTGTTGTGGAGTGGTTCCTGATGGGTCCCTCATCCCCTTTGTGATGTGCAGCCTTGGTGTGAAGTGGTTCCTGCTGGGTTGCTCATCCTCTTTGCGATGTGGTTTCTTTGGTGTAAGGTGGTTCCTTCTTGGTTACTCATCCCCTGTGTAATGTTGGCTTTTGGTGTGAGGTGGTTCCTTCTTGGTTACTCATCCCCTGTGTAATGTTGGCTTTTGGTGTGAGGTGGTTCCTGCTGGGTTTCTAATCCACTTTATGTTGTGGGCTTTTGTCATGAGGTGGTTCCTGCTTGGTTCCTCATCCTCTTTTTGATGTGGGCCATTGGGTGTGAAGTGGATCTTGCTGGGGTCCTCATGCCCTTTGCGATCTGGGTCCTTTGGTGTGCGGTGGCCCAGGCTGGGTTCCTCATCCCTTTTGTGATGTGGGCTATTGTTGTGATTTGGTTTCTGCTGGTTTCCTCATACCCTATCTGATGTCATCTTTTGTTTTGAAGTAGTTTCACCTTGGCCCCTCATCCCCTTTGTGATGTGGGCCATTGGGTTTGAGGTGGATCCAGCTGGGTTCCTCATCCCCTTTGTGATGTGCGCTTTTGGTGTGAGGTGGTTCCTGCAGGTTTCCCTAATCCCTATGTAATGTGGGCTTTTGGTGTGAGGTGTTTTCTGCTTTATTCCTCATCCCCTTTACGATGTGGACCCTTTGGTGTGGGTGGTTCCTGCTGTGTTCCTCATCCCATATATGATGTGGGCCCTTTAGTGTGAGGTGGTTTCTGCTGCGTTCCTCATCCCGTTTTTAATGTGGACCATTCGATGTGAAGTGGTTCTTGCTGGGTACCTCATCCCCTTTGTAATGTGGGCGTTTAGTGTTAGGTGGTTCTTGCTGGGTTCCTCATCCACTTTGTGATATGGGCTCTTAGTGTGAGGTGGTTCCTTGTTTCCTCATCCCCTTTGTGATGTGGGTTCTTTGGTGTAAGGTGGTTCCAGCTGGGTTCCTCATCCCCTTTGTAATGTTGGCCTTTTGGGTGAGGTGGTTCCTGCTGAGTTCCTCATCCCCGTGGTGATGTAGGCTTTTGTTGTGAGGTGGTTTCTGCTTGCTTCCTCATCGCTTTTATGATGTGGGTCCTTCAGTGTGAGGTGGTTCCTACGTGGTTCCTCATCCCGTTTCCGAAGTGGGGCTTTGGGTTAAGTGGTTCCTGCTGGTTTTCTCATTCCGTTTGCGATGTGAGATGTTGGTGTGAAGTTGTTCCTGCTGGGTTCCTCATCCCCTTAGTGATGTGGACCCTTTGGTGTGAGGTGGTTCTTGCTGGCTTCCTCATCCCCTTTGTTATATGGGCCCGTTGGTGTGAGAGCTTGCTGATGGGTTCCTCATCCCCTTTACGATGTGGGCTTTTGGTGTGAGGTGTTTCTTGCTGGGTTCCTCATCCCCTTTGTGATGTGGACCCTTGGCTGTGAAGTGTTTCCAGTTGGGTTCCTCACTCACTTTCACAATGTTGATTCTTCCAATCCAGGAACATGCTGTATCTCTCCGTCTATTTGTATCATCTTTAATTTCTTTCATTAGTGTCTTATAATGTTCTGCATACACGTCTTTTGTCTCCTTAGGTAGATTTATTCCTAGATATTATATTCTTTTTGCTGCAATGGGAGTGTTTTCATACTTTCAGATGTTTCATCGTTAGTGTATAGGAATGCCAGAGATTTCTGTGCATTAATTTTGTATCCTGCTACCTTACCAAATTCATTGATTAGCTCTAGTCGTTTTCTGGTAGCATCTTTAGGATTCTCTATGTATAGTATCATGTCATATTCAAACAGTGACAGCTTTATTTCTTCCTTTCCAATTTGGATTCCTTTTATTTCCTTTTCTTCTCTGATTGCTGTGACTAAAACTTCCAAAATTATGTTGAATAAGAGTGGTGAGAGTGTGCAACCTTGTGTTGTTCCTGATGATAGTGGAAATGGTTTCAGTTTTTCACCATTAAGGACGATGTTGGCTGTCGGTTTGTCATATATGGCCTTTATTATGTTGAGGAAAATTCCCTCTATGCCTACTTTCTGCAGGGTTTTTATCATAACTCGGTGTTGAATTTTGTTGAAAGCTTTCTCTGCATCTATTGAGATGATCATATGGTTTTTCTCCTTCAATTTGTTAATATGGTGTATCACGTTGATTGATTTGCGTATATAGAAGAATCCTTGCATTGCTGGAATAAACCCCACTTGATCATGGTGTATGATCCTTTTAATGTGCTGTTGGATTCTGTTTGCTAGTAGTGTGTTGAGGACATTTGCATCTATGTTCGTCAGTGATATTGGCCTGTAGTTTTCTTT
Source organism: Globicephala melas (assembly GCF_963455315.2). NCBI lineage: Eukaryota > Metazoa > Chordata > Mammalia > Artiodactyla > Delphinidae > Globicephala > Globicephala melas. Next base: position 45,217,390 of record NC_083324.2, on the reverse strand, counting down.
CTTTGTGACTTCTTTGTCTGGTTTTTGTATCAGGGTGATGGTGGCCTCGTAGAATGAGTTTGGAGTGTTCCTCCCTCTGCTATATTTTGGAAGAGTTTGATAAGGATAGGTGTTATCTCTTCTCTAAATGTTTGGTAGAATTCACCTGTGAAGCCATCTGGTCCTGGGCTTTGGTTTGTTGGAAGATTTTCAATCACAGTTCCAATTTCAGTGCTTGTGATTTGTCTGTTCATATTTTCTATTGCTTCCTGATTCAGTCTTGGCAGATTGTGCTTTTCTAAGAAGTTGTCTATTTCCTCCAGGTTGTCCATTTTATTGGCATAGAGTTGCTTGTAGTAATGTCTCATGATCTTTTGTATTTCTGCAGTGTCAGTTGGTTACTTCTACTTTTTCATTTCTAATTCTATTGATTTGAGTCTTCTCTGTTTTTATCTTGATGAGTCTGGCTAATGATTTATCAATTTTGTTTATCTTCTCAAAGAACCAGCTTTTAGTTTTATTGATATTTGCTATCGTTTCGTCATTTCTTTTTCATTTATTTCTGATCTGATATTTATGATTTGTTTCCTTCTCCTAACTTTGGGGTTGTATTTATCTTCTTTCAGTAATTGCTTTAGGTTCAAGGTTAAGTTGTTTATTCGAGATGTTTCCTGTTTCTTAAGGTAAGATTATATTGCTATAAACTTCCATCTTAGAACTACTTTTGCTGTATCCCATAGGGTTTGGGTCGTCGTGTGTCCATTGTCATTTGTTTCTAGGTATTTTTTGATTTCCTCTTTGATTTCTACAGTGATCACTTCGTTATTAAATAGTGTATTGTTTAGCCTCCATGTGTTTGTATGTTTCACAGATCTTTTCTTGTAATTGATATCTAGTCTCATAGCCTTGTGATCGTAAAAGATACTTGATACAATTTCAACTTTCTTAAATTTACCAAGGCTTGATTTGTGATCCAAGATAGGATCTATCCTGGAGAATGTTCCATGAGTACTTGAGAAAAATTTGTATTCTGTTGTTTTTGGATGGCATTTCCTATGAATATCAATTAAGTCCATCTTGTTTAATGTATCATTTAAAGCTTGTGTTTCCTTATTTATTTTCATTTTGGATGATCTGTCCATTGGTGAAAGTGGGGTGTTAAAGTCCCCTACTATGAATGTGTTGCTGTCACTTTCCCCTTTTATGGCTGTTAGTATTTGCCTTATGTATTGAGGTGCTCCTATGTTGGGTGCAGAAGTATTTACAATTGTTTTATCTTCTTCTTGGATCGATCCCTTGATCATTATGTAGTGTCCTTCTTTGTCTCTTGTAATAATCTTTATTTTAAAGTCTATTTTGTCTGATGTGAGAATTGCTAGTCCAGCTTTCTTTTGATTTCCATTTGCTTGGAATATCTTTTTCCATCCCCTCACTTTCAGTCTGTATGTGTCCCTAGATCTGAAGTGGGCCTCTTGTAGACAGCACATATATGGGTCTTGTTTTTGTATCCATTCAGCCAGTCTGTATCTTTTGATGGAAGCATTTAATCCATTTACATTTAAGGTAATTATCGATATGTATCTTCCCATTCCCATTTTCTTAATTGTTTTGGGCTTGTTATTGTAGATCTTTTCCTTCTCTTGTGTTTCTTGCCTAGAGAAGTCCTTTAGCATTTGTTGTAAAGCTGGTTTGGTGGTGCTGAACTCTCTCAGCTTTTGCTTGTCTGTAAAGATTTTAAATTCTCCATCAAATCTGAATGAGATCCTTGCTGGGTAATCTTGGTTGTAGGTTTTTCTCCTTCATCACTTTAAATATGTCCTGCCACTCCCTTCTGGCTTGCAGAGTTCCTGCTGAAAGATCAGCTGTTAACCTTATGGGGATTCCCTTGTGTGTTATTTGTTGTTTTTCCTTGCTTCTTTTAATATGTTTTCTTTGTATTTAATTTTTGATACTTTGATTAATATGTGTCTTGGCATGTTTCTCCTTTGATTTATCCTGTATGGGACTCTCTGTGCTTCCTGGACTTGATTAATTATTTCCTTTCCCATATTAGGGAAGTTTTCAACTATAATCTCTTCAAATATTTTCTCAGTCCCTTTCTTTTACTCTTCTTCTGGGAACAATTTAATTCAAATGTTGGTGAGTTTAATATTGTCCCAGAGGTCTCTCAGACTGTCCTCAGTTCTTTTCATTCTTTTTTCTTTATTCTGCTCTGCAGTAGTTATTTCCACTATTTTATCTTCCAGGTCACTTATCCGTTCTTCTGCCTCAGTTATTCTGCTATTAATCCCTTCTAGAGTATTTTAAATTTCATTTATTGTGTTTTTCATCATTGCTTGTTTCCTCTTTAGTTCTTGTAGGTCCTTGTTAAATGTTTCTTGCATTTTCTCTATTTTATTTCCAAGATTTTGGATCAACTTTACTATCATTATTTTGAATTCTTTTTCAGGTAGACTGCCTATTTCCTCTTCATTTGTTAGGTCTGGTGGGTTTTTACCTTGCTCCTTCATCTGCTGTGTTTTTCTGTCTTCTCATTTTGCTTATCTTACGGTTTGGGGTCTCCTTTTTGCAGGCTGCAGGTTTGTAGTTCCCGTTGTTTTTGGTGTCTTTCCCCAGTGGCTACAGTTGGTTCAGTGGGTTGTGTAGGCTTCCTGGTGGAGGGGAGTAGTGCCTGTGTTCTGGTGGATGAGGCTGGATCTTGTCTTTCTGGTGGACAGGTCCATGTCTGGTGGTGTGTTTTGCGGTGTCTGTGCCCTTTTTATGATTTTAGGCAGCGTCTCTGCTAATGGGTGGGGTTGTGTTCCTGTCTTGCTAGTTGTTTGGCATAGGGTGTCCAGCACTGTAGCTTGCTGGTCGTTGAGTGAAGCTGGGACTTGTTGAGAGGGAGATCTCTGGAAGATTTTCACCATTTGACATTCCGTAGAGCTGGGAGGTCTCTTGAGGACCAGTGTCCTGAGGTTGACTCTCCCACCTCAGAGGCACAGCACTGACTCCTGGCTGGAGCACCAAGAGCCTTTCATCCACACGGCTCAGAATAAAAGGGAGAAAAAGTAGAAAGAGAGAAAGATAGAGGATAAAATAAAATAAGGTCTGATAAAATAAAATAAAGTTATTAAAATAAAATTAGTTGTTAAGAAAATTTTTTTAGGAAAGAAAAAAAAAACGGACAGACAGAAAATTAGGACAAATGGTGAAAGCAAAGATATACAGACAAAATCTTACACAGAAGCATACACATACACACTTACATAAAGAGGAAAAGGGGAAAAATAATATATCTTGCTCTCAAAGTCCACCTCCCCAATTTGGGATGATTCGTTGTCTATTCAGGTATTCCACAGATGCAGGGTACATCAAGTTGATTGTGGAGCTTTAATCCGCTGCTTCTGAGGCTGCTGGGAGAGATTTCCGTTTCTCTTGTTTGTTCTCACAGCTCCCAGGGGCTCAGCTTTGGGTTTGGCTCCGCCTCTGCGTGTAAGTCACCTGAGGGCGTCTGTTCTTCGCTCAGACAGGACCGGGTTAAGGGAGCAGTTGATTCGGGCGCTCTGGCTTACTCAGGCCGGGGGGAGGGAGGGGCACGGAGTGCGGGGCGAGCCTGCAGTGGCAGAGGCTGGCGTCACTTTGCACCAGCCTGAGGCACGCCGTGCGTTCTCCCGGGGAAGTTGTCCCTGGATCACGGGACCCTGGCAGTGGCGGGCTGCACAGGCTCCCGGGAGCGGTGGTGTGGACAGTGACCTGTGCTCGCCCACAGGCTTCTTGGTGTCGACAGCAGCAGCCTTAGCATCTCATGCCCGTCTCTGGGGTCTGCGATGTTAGCCGCGGCTCACGCCCATCTCTGGAGCTCCTTTAAGCAGCGCTCTTAATGCCCTCTCCTCGCGCACCAGGAAACAAAGAGGTAAGAAAACGACTCTTGTCTCTTTGCCAGCTCCAGACTTTTCCCCGGACTCCATCCGGGGTAGCCATGGTGCACTAACCCCTTCAGGCTGTGTTCACGCCGCCAGTCCTCTCCCTGCCATCCGACCGAAGCTCCCCCGCCCAACCTGGTGGGTGAGCAGACAAGCCTCTCGGGCCGGTGAGTGCCGGTCGGCACCGATTCTCTGTGCGGGAATCTGCCCGCTTTTCCCTCCGCACAGCTGTTGCTGTGCTGTCCTCCGCCAACCGTAGTCTCCGCCCACAAAGGGGCTTCCTAGTGTGTGGAAAGCTTTCCTCCTTCACAGCTCCCTCCCACTGTTGCAGGTCCTGTCGCTATTCTTTTGTCTCTGTTTATCCTTTTTACTTTTGCCCTACCCAGGTGCGTTGGGAATTTCTTGCCTATTGGGAGGTCTGAGGTCTTCTGCCAGCGTTCAGTGGGTGTTCTGTAGGAGCAGTTCCACGAGTAGATGTATTTCGGATGTATCTGTGGGGAGGAAGGTGATCTCCGTGTCTTACGCTTCTGCCATTTTCCTCAACTCCTCTATGTTGGGCCCTTATGTGTGAGCTGTTTCCTACTTGGATGTTCATCCCCTTTGTGTTGTGGGATATGGTGTGAGGTGGTTCCTGCTTGGTACCTCATCCCCTTTGTGATGAGGACCTTTTGGGGTGAGGTGGTTCCTGCTGTGCTCCTCATCCCCTTTGTGTGCCCTGTGGTGTGAGGTGGTTCCTGGTGGGTTCCTCACCTTTTTTTTTTGGTCATTTTTTAAAGTAAAAATTGTATTGGAATACAGTTGATTTACAATGTTGTGTCAGGTTCAGGTATACAGCAATTTGAATCAGTTATACAAATTCACATATTCATATTCTTTTTGATTCTTTTCCGATATAGGCCATTATAGAGTACTAAGTAGCGTTCCCTGTGCTATACATTGTAGGTCCTTATTAGTTATCTGTTTTATATATAGTAGTGTGTATGTGTCAATCCCAATCTCTCAGTTTATCCCTCCCTCCCTCCCCCTTCCTGCCTGGTAACCATAAGTTTGTTTTCTACATCTGAGACTTCTCATTACCTTCTATTTTATATATTTATTTTTTTGGTACACGGGCCTCTCACTGTTGTGGCCTCTCCCGTTGTGGAGCACAGTTTCCGGACGCGCAGGCTCAGCGGCCATGGCTCATGGTCCCAGCCGCTCTGCGACATGTGGGATACTCCCGGACGAGGGCAGGAACCCGTGTCCCGTGCATCGGCTGACGGACTCTTAACCACTGCACCAGCAGGGAAGCCCTCATTACCTTTTATTTTATTTTACATCTTTATTGGAATATAATTGCTTTACAATGGTGTGTTGCTTTCTGCTTTATAACAGTGTAACTCAGGTATACATATACATCTGTTCCCATATGTCTCCCCTCTTGCGTCTCTCTCCCTCCCACCCTCCCTATCCCGCCCCTCTAGGTGTTCACAAAGCACCGAGCTGATCTCCCTATGCTATGCGGCTGCTTCCCACTAGCTATCTATTTTATGTTTCATAGTGTATATATGTCCATGCCACTCTCTCAATTTGTCACAGCTTACCCTTCCCCCTCCCCATATCCTCAAGTCCGTTCTCTAGTAGGTCTGTGTCTTTATTCCCGTCTTACCCTTAGGTTCTTCATGACATGGTTTTCTTTCTTAGATTCCATATATATGTGTTAGCATATGGTATTTGTCTTTCTCTTTCTGACTTACTTCACTCTGTATTACAGACTGCAGGTCCATCCACCTCACTAAAAATAACTCAATTTCGTTTCTTTTTATGGCTGAGTAATATTCCATTGTATATATGGGCCACATCTTATGTATCCATTCATCCGATGATGGACACTTAGGTTGCTTCCATCTCCTGGCTATTGTAAATAGAGCTGCAATGAGCATTTTGGTACATGACTCTTTTTAAATTATGGTTTTCTCAGGGTATATGCCCAGTAGTGGGATTGCTGGGTCATACCATAGTTCTATTTGTAGTTTTCTAAGGAACCTCCATACTGTTCTCCATAGTGGCTGTACCAATTCACATTCCCACCAGCAGTGCGAGAGTGTTCCCTTTTCTGCACAGCTTCTGCAGCATTTGTTGTTTCTACATTATTTGATGATGCCCATTCTGACCGGTGTGAGATGATATCTCATTGTAGTTTTGATTTGCATTACTCTAATGATTAATGATAATGTGCCTTTGGCAATCTGTATATTTTCTTTTGAGAAATCTTTCTTTTGAGAAATCTTTCATGGGTGTTGGCAATCTGTATATTTTCTTTTCAGAAATGCCTATTTAGGTCTTCTGCCCATTTTTGGATTGGGTTTTTTGTTTTTTTGTTATTGAGCTGCATGAGCTGCTTGTAAATTTCTGAGATTAATCCTTTGTCAGTTACTTCATTTGCAAATATTTTCTTCCATTCTGAGGGTTGTCTTTTCGTCTTGTTTATGGTTTCCTTTGCTGTGCAAAAGCTTTTAAGTTTCATTAGGTCCCATTTGTTTATTTTTATTTCCATTTCTCTAGAAGGTGGATCAAAAAGGATCTTGCTGTGATTGATGTCATAGAGTGTTCTGCCTATGTTTTCCTCTGAGAGTTTGATAGTTTCTGTCCTTACATTTAAGTCTTTAATCCATTTTGAGCTTATTTTTGTGTATGGTGTTAGGGAGTGTCCTAATCGCATACTTTTACATGTAGCTGTCCAGTTTTCCCAGCATTGAAGAGGCTGTCTTTTCTCCACTATATACTCTTGCCTCCTTTATCAAAGATAAGGAGCCCATATGTCTGTGCATTTATCTCTGGGCTTTCTATCCTGTTCCATTGATCTATATTTCTGTTTTTGTGCCAGTACCATACTGTCGTGATTACTGTAGCTTTGTAGTATAGTCTGAAGTCAGGGAGCCTGATTCCTGTAGCCCCATTTTTCGTTCTCAAGGTTTCTTTGGATATTCGGGGTCTTTTATGTTTCCATACAAATTGTGAAATTTTTTATTCTGGTTCTGTGAAAAATGCCAGTGGTTGTTTGATAGGGATTGCATTGAATCTGTAGATTGCTTTGCGTAGTAGACTCATTTTCACAATGTTGATTCTTCCAATCCAGGAACATGCTATATCTCTCCTCTATTTGTATCATCTTTAATTTCTTTCATTAGTGTCTTATAATATTCTGCATACAGGTCTTTTATCTCCTTAGGTAGGTTTATTCCTAGATATTTTATTCTTTTTGTTGCAGTGGTAAATGGGAGTGTTTCCTTAATTTCACTTTCAGGTTTTTCATCATTGGTGTACAGGAATGCCAGAGATTTCTGGGCATTAATTTTGTATCCTGGTATTTTCCGAAATTCACTGATTAGCTCTAGTAGTTTTCTGGTAGCATCTCTAGGATTCTCTATGTATAGTATCATGTCATCTTCAAACAGTGACAGCTTTATTCCTTATTTTCCAATTTGGATTCCTTTTATTTCCTTTTCTTCTCTGATTGCTGTTACTAACACTTCCAAAACTATGTTGAATAAGAGTGGTGAGAGTGGGCAACCTTGTCTTGTTCCTGATCTTAGTGGAAATGCTTTCAGTTTTTCACCATTGAGGACGATGTCAGCTGTCGGTTTGTCATATATGGCCTTTATTATGTTGAGGAAAATTCCCTCTATGCCTATTTTCTGCAGGGTTTTTATCATAACTGAGTGTTGAATATTGTTGAAAGATTTCTCTGCATCTATTGAGATGATCATATGGTTTTTCTCCTTCAATTTATTAATATGGTGTATCACGTGGATTGATTTGCGTATATTGAAGAATCCTTGCATTGCTGGAATAAACCCCACTTGATCATGTTGTCCGTTCCTTTTAATGTGCTGTTGGATTCTGTTTGCTAGTAGTGTGTTGAGGACATTGGCCTCTATGTTCATCAGTGATATTGGCCTGTAGTTTTCTTTCTTTGGGACATCTTTGTCTGTCTTTTGTATCAGGGTGAAGGTGGCCTCGTAGAGTGAGTTTGGGCGTGTTCCTCCCTCTGCTATATTTTGGAAGAGTTTGAGAAGGATAGGTGTTATCTCTTCTCTAAATGTTTGATAGAATTCCCCTGTGAAGCCATCTGGTCTTGGGCTTTTGTTTGTTGGAAAATGTTTAATCACAGTTCCAATTTCAGTGCTTGTGATTTGTCTGCTCATATTTTCTATTGCTTCCTGATTCAGGCTTGGCAGGTTGTGCATTTCTAAGAATTTTTCTATTTCCTCCAGGTTGTCCATTTTATTGGCATAGAGTTGCTTGTAGTAATGTCTCATAATCTTTTGTATTCTGCAGTGTCAGTTTGTTACTTCCCCTTCTTCATTTCTATTGATTTGAGTCTTCTCCCTTTTTATCTTGATGAGTATGGCTAATGGTTTATCAATTTTGTTTATCTTCTCAAAGGACAAGCTTTTAGTTTTATTGATCTTTGCTATCATTTCGTTCATTTCTTTTTCATTTTTTTCTGATATGATATTTATGAGTTGTTTCCTTCTCCTAACTTTGGGGTTGTTTTGTTCTTCTTTCAGTAATTGCTTTAGGTTCAAGGTTAGGTTGTTTATTCGAGATGTTTCCTGTTTCTTAAGGTAGGATTGTATTGCTATAAACTTCTCTCTTAGAACTACTGTTGCTGCATAGCATAGGTTTTGGGTCGTCGTGTCTCCATTGTCATTTGTTTCTGGGTATATTTTGATTTCCTCTTTGATTTCTTCAGTGATCACTTCGTTACTAAATAGTGTATTGTTTAGCCTTCATGTGTTTGTATTTTTTACAGATCTTTTCCTCTAATTGATATCTAGTCTCATAGCATTGTGGTCGTAAAAGATACTTGATACAATTTCAACTTTCTTAAATTTACCAAGGCTTGATTTGTGATCCCAGATAGGATCTATCCTGGAGAATGTTCCATGAGTACTTGAGAAAAATTTGTATTCTGTTGTTTTTGGATGGCATTTCCTATGAATATCAATTAAGTCCATCTTGTTTAATGTATCATTTAAAGCTTGTGTTTCCTTATTTATTTTCATTTGGATGATCTGTCCATTGGAGAAAGTGGGGTGTTAAAGTCCCCTACCAAGAATGTGTTACTGTCACTTTCCCCTTTTATGGCTGTTAGTATTTGCCTTATGTATTGAGGTGCTCCTATGTTGGGTGCATAAGTATTTACAATTGTTTTATCTTCTTCTTGGATCGATCCCTTGATCATTATGTAGTGTCCTTCTTTGTCTCTTGTAATAATCTTTATTTTAAAGTCTATTTTGTCTGATGTGAGAATTGCTAGTCCAGCTTTCTTTTGATTTCCATTTGCTTGGAATATCTTTTTCCATCCCCTCACTTTCAGTCTGTATGTGTCCCTAGATCTGAAGTGGGCCTCTTGTAGACAGCACATATATGGGTCTTGTTTTTGTATCCATTCAGCCAGTCTGTATCTTTTGATGGAAGCATTTAATCCATTTACATTTAAGGTAATTATCGATATGTATCTTCCCATTCCCATTTTCTTAATTGTTTTGGGCTTGTTATTGTAGATCTTTTCCTTCTCTTGTGTTTCTTGCCTAGAGAAGTCCTTTAGCATTTGTTGTAAAGCTGGTTTGGTGTTGCTGAACTCTCTCAGCTTTTGTTTGTCTGTAAAGATTTTAAATTCTCCATCAAGTCTGAATGAGATCCTTGCTGGGTAATCTTGGTTATAGGTTTTTCTCCTTCATCACCTTAAATATGTCCTGCCACTCCCTTCTGGCTTGCAGAGTTTCTGCTGAAAGGTCAGCAGAAACTGATGGGGATTGGGGATTCCCTTGTGTGTTATTTGTTCTTTTTCCTTGCTGCTTTTAATATGTTTTCTTTGTATTTAATTATTGATAGTTTGATTAACATGTGTCTTGGCGTGTTTCTTCTTGGATTTATCCTGTATGGGACTCTCTGTGCTTCCTGGACTTGATTAACTATTTCCCTTCCCTTATATGGGAAATATTTTCAAATATTTTCTCAGTCCCTTTCTTTTACTCTTCTTCTTCTGGGAACACTTTAATTCGAATGTTCGTGCGCTTAATGTTGTCTCAGAGGTCTCTGAGACTGTCCTCAGTTCTTTTCATTCTTTTTTCTTTATTCTGCTCTGCAGTAGTTATTTCCACTATTTTATCTTCCAGGTCACTTATCCGTTCTTCTGCCTCAGTTATTCTGCTATTAATCCCTTCTAGAGTATTTTAAATTTCATTTATTGTGTTTTTCATCATTGCTTGTTTCCTCTTTAGTTCTTGTAGGTCCTTGTTAAATGTTTCTTGCATTTTCTCTATTTTATTTCCAAGATTTTGGATCATCTTTACTATCATTACTTTGAATTCTTTTTCAGGCAGACTGCCTATTTCCTCTTCATTTGTTAGGTCTGGTGGGTTTTTACCTTGCTCCTTCATCTGCTGTGTGTTTTTCTGTCTTCTCATTTTGCTTATCTTACTGTGTTTGGGGTCTCTTTTTTGGAGGTTGCAGGCTCATAGTTCCTGTTGTTTTTGGTGTCTGTCCCCAGTGGCTACAGTTGGTTCAGTGGGTTGTGTAGGCTTCCTGGTGGAGGGGAGTAGTGCCTGAGCTCTGGTGGATGAGGCTGGATCTTGTGTTTCTGGTGGAGAGGTCCACGTCTGGTGGTGTGTTTTGGGGTTTCTGTGGCCTTTTTATGATTTTAGGCAGCCTCTCTGCTAATGGGTGGGGTTGTGTTCCTGTCTTGCTAGTTGTTTGGCATAGGGTGTCCAGCACTGTAGCTTGCTGGTCGTTGAGTGAAGCTGGGTCTTGGTGTTGAGATGGAGATCTCTGGGAGGTTTTCGGCATTTGATATTATTTAGAGCTGGGAGGTCTCTTGAGGACCAGTGTCCTGAGGTTGGCTCTCCCACCTCAGAGGCACAGCCCTGACTCCTGGCTGGAGCACCAAGAGCCTTTCATCCACACGGCTCAGAATAAAAGGGAGAAAAATTAGAAAGAAAGAAAGATAGAGGACAAAATAAAATAAAGTAAGCTCAAATAAAGTTATTAAAATTAAAAATAGTTTTAAAGAAAAACTTTTAAAAACAAAAAAAATTAAAAAACGGACGGACAGAATCCTAGGACAAATGCTGAAAGCAAAGCTATACAGACAAAATCTTACACAGAAGCATACACATACACAGTCACAAAAAGAGGAAAAGGGGAAAAATAATATATCTTGCTCTCAAATTCCACCTCCCCAATTTGGGATGATTCCTAGTCTATTCAGGTATTCCACAGATGCAGGGTATATCAAGTTGATTGTGGAGATTTAATCCGCTGCATCTGAGTCTGCTGGGAGAAATTTCCGTTTCTCTTCTTTGTTCTCAGAGCTCCTTGGGTTCAGCTTTGGTTTGGCTCCGCCTCTGCGTATAAGTCGCCTGAGGGCGTCTGTTCTTCGCTCAGACATGACGGGGTTAAGGGAGCAGCTGATTCGGGCGCTCTGGCTCACTCAGGCCGGGTGAGGGATGGGCACGGAGTGCGGGGCGAGCCTGCGGCGGCAGAGGCCGGCTTGACGTTGCACCAGCCTGAGGCGCGCCGTGCGTTCTCCCGGGGAAGTTGTCCCTGGATCACGGGACCCTGGCAGTGGCAGGCTGCACAGGCTCCTGGGAGGGGTGGTGGTGTACAGTGACCTGTGCTCGCCCACAGGCTTCTTGGTTGCGGCAGCAGCAGCCTTAGTGTCTCATGCCCGTCTCTGGTGTCCGTGCTCTTAGCCGCAGCTGGCGCCCGTCTCCGGAGCTCCTTTAAGCAGTGCTCTTAATCCCCTCTCCTCGCGCACCAGGAAACAAAGAGGTAAGAAAACATCTCTTGTCTCTTCGCCAGCTCCAGACTTTTCCCGGACTCCATCCCGGGTAGTCGTGGTGCACTAACCCCTTCAGGCTCTCCCTGTGATCCGACCGAAGCCTGAGGCTCAGCTCCCAGCCCCCGGCCACCCCGGTGGGTGAGCAGACAAGCCTCTCGGGCCGGTGAGTGCCGGTCAGCACCGATTCTGTGTGGGAATCTGCCCGCTTTTCCCTCCGCACCCCTGTTGCTGTGCTCTCCTCAGCCACCTGCAGTCTCCGCCCACGAAGAGGCTTCCTGGTGTGTGGAGGAAACCTTTCCTCCTTCACAGCTCCCTCCCACTGGTGCAGGTCCCGTCCCTATTCTTTTGTCTCTGTTTATTCTTTTTACTTTTGCCCTGCCCAGGTACGTGGGGAATTTCTTGCCTATTGGGAGGTCTGAGGTCTTCTGCCAGCGTTCAGTGGGTGTTCTGTAGGAGCAGTTCCACAAGTAGGTGTATTTCGGATGTATCTGTGGGGAGGAAGTTGATCTCCGCGTCTTGCGCTTCCGCCATTTTCCTCAACTCCTCTATGTGGGGCCTTATGTGTGAGGTGGTTCCTGCTGGGTTCCTCATCCCATTTGTGATGTGGGCTCTTTGACGTGTGGTGGTTCCTGTTGGGTTCCTTACCCCTTTGTGATGTGGGCCCTTTGGTGTGGAGTGGTTCATACTTGGTTTCTCATCCCCTTTGTGCTGTGGGCCCTTTGGAGTGAGGTGGTTCCTGCTGGATTTCTCATATCCTTTCTGATGTGGGTCTTGGGGTAAGTTGCACCTTCTGGGTTCCTCATTCCATTTGCGATGTGGGCTTTGGTTGTGAGGTGGTTCCTGCTGTGTTCCTCATCCCCTTTGTGATGTGGACCTTTGGTGTGAGGTTCTTCCTGCAGCATTCCTCATCCCCTCTGTGATGTGGGCTGTTGTTGTGAGGTGATTGTGGTGTGATTTCTCATCCCCTTTGGGTTCTGGGCCCTTTGGTTTGAAGTGGTTCCTACTTGGTTTCTCATCCCCTTTGTGATGTGCGCTTTCAGGGTAATGTGGTTCCTGCTGGGGTCCTCAACCCCTTGTGATGGGGCTTTGGGTTAAATGGTTCCTGCTTGTTTCCTCATTCCATTTGTGATGTCGGCTTTTGGTGAGAAGTTGTTCCTGCTGGGCTCCTCATCCCCTTAGTGATGTGGACCCTTTGGTGTGAGGTGGCTCTTGCTGGTTTCCTCGTCCACTTTGTGATATGGGTCCGTTTGTGTGAAGGCTTCCTGCTGGGTTCCTCATCCCCTTTGTGATGTGGCCTTTTAGGGTGAGGTGGTTCCTGCTGGGTTTCTGATTCCCTTTGTGATGTGGGCTCTTTGGTGTATCATGGTTCCTTCTTAGTTCCTTATCCCTTTGTGATGTGGACCCTTTGATGTGAGGTGGTTCCTCCTGGGTGCCTCATACCCTTTTTAATGCGGGCCCATGGGGTGATGTGGTTCCTGCTGTGTTCCTCATCCCCTTTGTGATGTAAGCTTACGGTGTCAGGTGGCCCCTCCTGGGTTCCTCATCCCCTTTGCGATGTGGGATTTTGGTGTAAGGTGGTTCCTGATGGGTTACTCATCCCCTTTGTTTTGTGGACCCTTTGTTGTGAGGTGGTTCCCAGTGGGTTCCTGATCCCTTTTGTGATGTGGGCTTTCGTTGTGAGGTGGTCCCTGCTGGGTTCCTTATACGCCATGTGATGTCACCTTTTGTTTTGAAGTGGTTCCAGCTTGGTTCTTCCCCTTTGTGATGTGGGCCCTGTTGTAGTTTCATAGGACAGGGCTGAAAGTAAGCTCATCACACGAGATGAATTGTGCCGAAGCACAGCAGTAGAGGGCTGCCGCTCGCTCAGGCAAAACAGCGCCGTCTGTCTTGCTGTGGTAACTTTTATTAAAGCATTATCTAGATTTACACTTTAAGACTTGTTTTCTTAACATTTCAGAAGTGCCAAAGCAGCAACCTATGTTTTTATTGATTATACAAGGAATAATTGGCTTTCGTGAGCACCTGCCATGCTTCGTCCTTGAGCGCAAGAGCAGCACAAAGTTCCCACCATTATTTTGATTATACTGAAGTAGCACAAGGACATTTTTCCTTGCGTTCCCACCACTCTGATTATACTGAGGACATCTCATGGATCAGTGCCCAAAGCACTCAGTGCTTCTTTTGCATGCCCCTGGTTTGCCGGGGGGGCTCAAAGCCATCAGGACTGTTTGCAGTTCTGGCTTATTCGCCAGCCCACAGTTTGCTGGGGAGGGGGCTCATGGGTCACGTCTCCTTTCCATGTCCTCAGTTATCCCACTACAGGGCCCTTTGCTGTGAAGTGGTTCCTGCTGGGTTCCTCATCCACTTTTTGATGTGGACCCTTGGTTGTGAAATGGTTCATGCTGGGTACCTTATCCCATTTGTAATATGGGGTTTTGGTGTGAGGTGGTTCCTGCTGGGTCCATCATCCTCTTTGTGATGTGGGCTTTAAGTGTGATGTGGTTCCTGCAGGTTCCACATGCCATGTGTGATGTGGTCTTTTGGTGTGAGCTGTTTCCTGCTGTGTTCCTCATACACGTTGTGACGTGGGCCCTTTGGTGTGAGGGGTTTCCTACTGGGTTCCTTATCCCCTATATGATGTGGGCTTTTCGTGTGAGGTGTTTCCGGCTTGGTTCCTCATCCCCTTTGTGATCTGGGCCCTTTGGTGTGTGCTGGTTCATGCTGGGTTCGTCATACCTTTTGTGATATAGACTCTTCAGTGTGAGGTGGTTACTGCTGGGTCACTCATCCCCTTTGTAATGTGGGCTTTTGTTGTTAGGTGGTTCTTGCTGGGTTCCTCATCCCATTTGTGATGTGGATCCTTTGGTGTAAGGTGGGTCTGGTTGGGTGCCTCATCCCATTTTTAATGTGGGGCTTTGTGGTGAGGTGATTCCTGCTCGGTTCCTCATCCCTGTGGTGATGTAGGCTTTGGTTGTGAGGTGGTTCCTGCTGTGTTCCTCATCCCCTTTGTGATGTGGACCTTTGGTGTGAGGTTCTTCCTGCAGCATTCCTCATCCCCTCTGTGATGTGGGCTGTTGTTGTGAGGTGATTGTGGTGTGATTTCTCATCCCCTTTGGGATCTGGGCCCTTTGGTGTGTGGTGATTCCTGCTGGATTCCTCATCCCCGTGGTGATGTAGGCTTTTGTTGTGAGGTGGTTCCTGCTTGGTTCCTGCTTGGTTCCTCATCCCCTTTGTGATGTGGGTCCTTTGGTGCGAGGTGGTTCCTACTTGGTTCCTTATCCCGTTTCCAATGTGGGGCTTTGGGTTAAGTGGTTCCTGCTGGTTTCCTCAATCCATTTGTGATGTGGGCTTTGGTGTGAAGATGTTCCTGCTGGGTGCTTCATCCCCTTAGGGATGGGGACCCTTTGGTGTGAGGTGGTTCTTGCTGGCTTCCTCATCCCCTTTGTTATATGGGCCCATTGGTGTGTGGGCTTGCTGATGGGTTCCTCATCCCCTTTCTGATGTGTACCCTTTGGTGTGAGGTGTTTCCTGCTGGGTTCCTCATCCCCTTTGTGATGTGCACCCTTGGGTGTGAAGTGGTTCCTGCTGGGTTCCTCATTCCCTTTGCGATGTGCGGTTTTGTTGTGAGGTGGTTCCTAATGGGATCCTCATCCCCTTTGTGATGTGGACCCATTCGTGTGAGCTTGTTCTTGCTGGCTTCCTTATCCCATTTGTGATGTTGGCTTTTGGTGTGAGCTGGTTCCTGCTGGGCTCCTCATCCCCCTGGTGATGTGGGCCATTGGGTATGAAGTGGTTCCTGCTGGGTTCCTCATTCCCTGTGTTTTGTGGGCTCTTGCTGTCAGGTGGTTCCTTCTGGGTTCCGCATCCTTTTGTGATGTGGGCTTTTAGTGTGAGGTGGTTCCTGCCAGATTCCTCATCCCCTTTGTGATGTGATGTTTTGGAGTGAGGTGGTTCCAGATGGGTTCCTCATCCCCTTTGTGTTGTGTACCCTTTGGTATTAGGTGGATCCTGCTGAGTCCCTCATTGCTTTTGTGATGTTCGCTTTTGTTGTGAGGTGGTTCCTGCTGGGTTCCTCATACCCTATGTGATGTCATGTTTTGTTTTACAGTCGTTCCAGCTTCGTTCCTCATCCCCATTGTGGTGTGGGCCATTGTGTGTGAAGTGGAACCAGCTGAGTCCACATCCCATTTGCGATGTGCCCTTTTGGTGTGAGGTGGTTCCTGTTCGTTTCCTGATTCCCTACGTGATGTGGGCTTTTGGTGTGAGGTGGTTTCTTATTTGTTCCTCATCCCCTTTGCTATGTAGGCTTTTGGTGTGATGTGGTTCCTGCTGGGTTCCTCATCGTCTTTGTGATGTACGCTTTTGGTGTGAGGTGGTTCCTGCTGGGTTCCTCATCCCCCTTGTAATGTTGGCTTTTGGTGTGACATGGTTCCTGCTGGGTTTCTCATCCACTTTTTGATGTGGGCTTTTGTTGTGAGGTGGTTTATGCTGGTTTCCTCACCAACTTTGTGATGTGGGCTTTTAGGGTGAGGTGGTTCCTGCTGGGTTTCTGATTCCCTTTGTGATGTGGGCTCTTTGGTGTAACGTGGTTCCTTGTTGCTTCCTCATCCCTTTTGTGATGTGGGCTTTCGTTGTGAGCTGGTTCTTGCTGGGTTCCTCATACCCTCTGTGATGTCACCTTTTGTTTTGAAGTGGTTCCAGCTTGGTTCCTCATCCCATTTTTGATGTGGACCCTTGGGTGTCAAGTGACTTCTGCTGGGTACCTCATCCCATTTGTAATATGGGCTTTTGGTGTGAGGTGGTTCCTGCTGGGTTCCTCATCCCCTTTGTGATCTGGGCCCTTTGGTGTGTGCTGGTTCATGCTGGGTTCCTCATTCCTTTTGTGATGTGGATTCTACAGTGTGAGGTGGTTACTGCTTTGTTCCTCATCCCCTTTGCAATGTGGGCTTTTTGTGTGATATGGTTTCAGCTGGGTTTCTCATCTCCTTTGTAATGTGGGCTTTTGGTGCATGGTGGTTCCTGCTGGGTTCCTCGTCCCGTTTGTGATGTGGACCCTTGGTGGGAGTTGGTTCCTGCTAGGTACCTCATCACATTTGTAAGTTGGGCTTTGCTGTGAGTTGGTTCCTGCTGGGTTCCTCATCTCCTTTGTGATGTGGCCTTTGGTGTGAGGCACCTCCTGCTGTGTTCCTCATCCCCTTTGCGATGTGGGCCCTTTGGTGTGAGGTGGTTCCGTCTTGGTCCCTCATTCCCCTTGCGATGTACACTTTTGTTGTGAGGTGGTTCCTGATGAGTTCCTCAGCCCCTTTGTGATGAGTGTTATTTGTGTGAGGTGGTTCCTGCTGGTTTCCTCATTCTCTGTGCGATGTGGGCTTTTATTGTGAGGTGGTTCCAGCTTGGTTACTCATCCGTTTTGTGATATGGGTTTTTGTTGTGATTTGGTTCCTGCTGGGTTCCTCATCCCATTTGCAATGTGTGCTTTTGGTGTGAGGTTGTTCCTGCTCGTTTCCTGATTCCCTATGTAATATGGGCTTTTGGTGTGAGGTGGTTTCTGTTTGGTTCCTCATCCCTTTTGTGATGTGGGCCCTTTGGTGTGAGGTGGTTTCTCTGGGTACCTCATCCCGTTTTTAATGTGGACACTTCGATGAGAAGTGGTTCCTGCTGGGTACCTCATCCACTTTGTGATATAGGCTTTTAGTGTGAGGTGGTTCTTGTTGTGTTCCTCATCCCCTTTGTGATGTGGGTTCTTTGGTGTAAGGTGGTTTCTGCTGGGTTCCTCATCCCCTTTGTGATGTGGATCCTTTGGTGTAAGGTGGTTCCGGCTGGGTGCCTCATCCCCTTGTAATGTGGGCATTTCGGGTGAGGTGGTTCTGCTGGGTTCCTCATCCCCGTGGTGATGTAGGCTTTTGTTGTGAGGTGGTTACTGTTTGGTTCCTCTTCCCCTTTGTGATGTGGGTCCTTTGGTGTGAGGTGGTTCCTACTTGGTTCCTCATCCCCTTTGTGATGTGGGCCCCTTGGTGTGAAGTGGTTTCTGCTGGTTCCCCATACCTTTTTTGATGTGGGCCCGTTGGTGTAAGGTGGTTCCTGCTGGATTCGTCATCCCCGTTGTGATGTGAGCTTTTGGTGTGAGGTGGTTCCAGATGGGTTCCTCATCCCCTATGTGTTGTGTACCCTTTGATGTTAGGTGGGTCCTGCTGAGTTCTTCATTCCTTTTGTGAAGTTGGCTTTTGGTGTGAGATGTCTCCTCCTGTGTTCCCAATACCCTGTGTGATGTCATCTTTTGTTTTCAAGTGTTTCCAGCTTGGTTCCTCATCCCCTTTGTGATGTGGACCCTTGGGTGTGAAGTGGTTCCTGCTGGGTACCTCATCCCATTTGTAATATGGGCTTTTGGTATGAGGTGGTTCCTGCTGGGTTCCTCGTCCCCTTTGTGATCTGGGTTCTTTGGTGTGTGATGGTTTATGCTGGGTTCCTCATTCCTTTTGTGATGTGGACTCTTTGGTGTGAGGTGGTAACTGCTGGGTTCCTCATGCCCTTTGCGATGTGGGGCCTTGGTGGGAAGTGGTTCCTGCTGGGTTCCTCATCCCCTTTGCAATGTGGGCTTTTTGTGTGATATGGTTTCTGCTGGGTTCCACATCTCCTTTGTAATGTGCGCTTTTGGTGCATGGTGGTTCCTGCTGGGTTCCTCATCCCCTTTGCAATGTGGGGCTTTCGTGAGAAGTAGTTCCTGCTGGGTTCCTCATCCCCTTTGCAATGTGGGCCCATTGCTGTGAGGTGGTTCCTTCTTGCTTCCTCATCCCCCTTGTTAATCGGGTCGTTTTGTGTGAGGTGGTTCCTAATGGGTTACTCATTCCCTTTGTAATGTTGGCTTTTGGTGTGAGGTGGTTCCTGCTGGGTTCCTAATCCACTTTATGTTGTGGGATTTTGTCATGAGGTGGTTCCTCATCCACTTTGTGATCAGTGTTCTTTGGTGTGGGGTGGTCCTGCTAGTTTCCTCATTCTCTATGCGATGTGGGCTTTTGGTGCGAGGTGGTTCCTGATGGGTTCCTCACCGTCTATGTGATGTGGGCTTTTAGTGTCAGGTGGTTCCCACTTGTTTCCTCATCCCCTTTGTGAAGTGGATCTTGCTGGGGTCCTCATGCCCTTTGTGATCTGGGCCCTTTGGTGTGAAGTGGCCCCTGCTGGGTTCCTCATCCCTTTTCTGATGTGGGCTTTTCTTGTGATTTGGTTTCTGCTGGTTTCCTCATACCCTATGTGATGTCATCTTTTGTTTTGAAGTGTTTCCACCTTGGTCTCTCATCCCCTTTGTGATGTGGGCCATTGGGTTTGAAGTGGATCCAGCTGGGTTCCTCATCCCCTTTGCGATGTGTGCTTTTGGAGTGAGTTTGTTTTTGCTTGTTTCCTGATTACCTATGAAATGTGGGCTCCTGGTGTGAGGTGGTTTCTGCTTTGTTCCTCATCGCCTATGTGAAATGGGCTTTTTGTGTGAGATGGTTCCTGCTGTGTTCCTCATCCCATAAGTGATGTGGGCTTTTGGTGCGAGAAGGTTCCTGCCAGCTTCCTCATCCCCTTTGCAATGTGCGGTTTTGTTGTGAGGTGGATCTTAATGGGATCCTCATCCCCTTTGTGATGTGGACCGATTCGTGTGAGCTTGTTCTTGCTGGGTTCCTCATCCCCTTTGTGGTGACGGTCCTTTCGTGTTAGGTGGGTCGTCCTGCTTTCCTCATTCCCTATGTGATGAAGGCTTTTGGTGTGAGAAGGTTCCTGCTGGGTACCTCATCCCCTTTGTGATGTGGGCCCTTTGGTGTGAGGTGGTTCCTGCTTGGTTCCTCATCCCCTATGTGATGTGGGTCCTTTGTTGTGCAGTGGTTCCTGCCAGGTTCCTAATCTCCTTAATGATGTGGGCCCTTTGTTGTGAGGTGGTTCCCGATGGGTTCCTCATCCCCTTAGTGATGTGTGACTTTTGGTGTCAGGTTATTCCTTCTTGGTTCGTCATCCCCTTTGTGATGTGGGCCCTTTGTTGTGCAGTGGTTTCGGCTGGGTTGCTCATCCCCTTTGTGATGTGGGGCCTTGGTGTAAAGTGATTCCTCTGGGTTCCTCATCCACTTTGCGATGTGGGCGGGCCCTTTGTTTTGCAGTGGTTCCTGCTGGGTTCCTCATCCACTTTGCGATGTGGGGCCTTTGTGTGTAGTGGTTCCCGCTGGGTTCCTCATCCCCTTTGCAATGTGGGCCCTTTGATGTGGGGTGGTTCCTTCTTGGTTCCTCATCCCACTTGTTAATCGGGCCCTTTTGTGTGAGGTGCTTCCTACTGGGTTACTCATCCCCTTTGTAATGTTGGCTTTTGTTGTGAGGTGGTTCCTGCTGGGTTTCTAATCCACTTTATGTTGTGGGCTTTTGTCATGAGGTGGTTCCTGCTTGGTTCCTCATCCCTTTTTTGATGGGGGCCCTCAGGTATGAGGTGGTTTCTGCTTTGTTTCTCATCCCGTCTTTGATGTCGGCCCTTTGGTGTGAGGTGTTTACTGCTTGGTTCCTCACCCCTTTGCGATGCGGGCTTTTGGTGTGAGCTGGCTCCTGCTGGGCTCCTCATCCCCATGGTGATCAGTGTTCTTTGGTGTGAGGGGGTCCTGCTGGTTTCCTCATTCTCTATGAGATGTGGGCTTTTGGTGCGAGGTGGTTCCTGCTGGGTTCCTCATCCCCTATGTGATAAGGACTTTTAGTGTCAGGTGATTCCTGCTTGGTTCCTCATCCCCTTTGTGATGTGGGCCATTGGGTGTGAAGTGGCTCTTGCTGGGGTCCTCATGCCCTTTGCGATCTGGGCCCTTTGGTGTGCAGTGGCTCCTGCTGGGTTCCTCATCCCTTTTGTGATGTGGACCCTTGGGTGTGAAGTCGATCCAGCTGTGTTCCTCATCCCATTTGTGTTATGCGCTTTTGGTGTGAGGTTGTTCCTGCTCGTTTCCTGTTTCCCTATGTAATGTGGACTTTTGGTGTGAGGTGGTTTCTGCTTTGTTCCTCATCCCCTTTGCAATGTGGGCCCTTTGGTGTGAGGTGGCTCCTGCTGGGCTCCTCATCACCGTTGTGATGTGGGCTTTTGGTGTGAGGTACTTCCTGCTGTGTTCCTCATCCCATATGTGATGTGGGCCCTTTAATGTGAAGTGGTTTCTGCTGGGTTCCTCATCCCGTTTTTAATGTGGACCATTTGATGTGAAGTGGTTCTTGCTGGGTATCTCATCCCGTTTGTAATGTGGGCGTTTGGTGTTAGGTGGTTCTTGCTGGGTTCCTCATCCACTTTGTGATATGGGCTCTTAGTGTGAGGTGGTTCCTTGTTTCCTCATCACCTTTGTGATGTGGGTTCTTTGGTGTAAGGTGGTTCCAGCTGTGTGCCTCATCCCCTTTGTAATGTGAGCCTTTGGGGTGAGGTGGTTCCTGCTGGCTTCCTCATCCCCTTTGTTATATGGGCCCATTGGTGTGAGAGCTTGCTGATGGGTTCCTCATCCCCTTTACGATGTGGGCTTTTGGTGTGAGGTGGTTCCTGATGGGTTCCTCATCCCCTTTGTGATGTGGACCCTTGGGTGTGAAGTGTTTCTTGCTGGGTTCCTCATTCCCTTTGCGATGTGCTGTTTTGTTGTGAGGTGGATCCTAATGGGATCCTCATCCTCTTTGTGATGTGGACCCATTAGTCTGAGCTTGTTCTTGCTGGATTCCTCATCCCCTCTGTGGTGATGTTTCTTTGGTGTTAGGTGGTTTGTGGTGCTTTCCTCATTCCCTATTTGATGAGGTCGTTTGGTGTGAGAAGGTTCCTGCTGGGTTCCTCATCCCCTTCGTGATGTGGGCCCTTTGTTGTGAGGTGGTTCTTGATGGGTTCCTCATCCCCTAAGTGATGTGTGATTTTTGGTGTCAGGTTATTCCTTCTTGGTTCCTTATCCCATTTGTGATGTGGGCCCTTTGTTGTGCAGCGGTTCCTGCTGGGTTTCTCATCCCCTTTGTAATGTTGGCTTTTGGTGTGCGGTGGTTCCTGCTGGGTTCCTAATCCACTTTATGTTGTGTGCTTTTTTTTTTTTTAGCATCTTTATTGGGGTATAATTGCTTTACAATGGTGTGTTAGTTTCTGCTTTACAACAAAGTGAATCAGTTATACATACACATATGTTCCCATATCTCCTCCCTCTGGCGTCTCCCTCCCTCTCACACTCCCTATCCCACCCCTCCAGGCGGTCACAAAGCACGGAGCTGATCTCCCTGTGCTGTGCGGCTGCTTCCCACTAGCTATCTACATTACGTTTGGTAGTGTATATATGTCCATGCCTCTCTCTCGCTTTGTCACAGCTCACCCTTCCCCCTCCCCATATACTCAAGTTGGTTCTCTAGTAGGTCTGTGTCTTTATTCTTGTCTTACTCCTAGGTTCTTCATGACATTTTTGCCCCATAATTTCCATTATATGTGTGTTAGCATATGGTATTTGTCTCTCTTTCTGACTTACTTCACTCTGTATTACAGACTGCAGGTCCATCCACCTCATTACAAATAGCTCAATTTCGTTTCCTTTTATGGCTGAGTAATATTCCATTGTATATATGTGCCACACCTTCTTTATCCATTCATCCGATGATGGGCACTTAGATTGTTTCCATCTCCAGGCTATTGTAAATAGAGCTGCAATGAACGTTTTGGTACATGACTCTTTGAGAATTATGGTTTTCTCAGGGTATATGCCCAGTAGTGGGATTGCTGGGTCATATGGTAGTTCTATTTGTAGTTTTTTAAGGAACGTCCATACTGTTCTCCATAGTGGCTGTACCAATTCACATTACACCAGGAGTCCAAGAATGTTCCCTTTTATCCACAGCTTCTCCAGCATTTATTGTTTCTACATTTTTTGATGAGGCCCATTGTGACTGGTGTGAGATGATATCTCATTGTAGTTTTGAGTTGCATTTCTCTGATGATTAATGATGTTGAGCATTCTTTCATAGGTTTGTTGGCAGTCTGTATATATTCTTTGGAGAAATGTCTATTTAGGTCTTCTGCCCATTTTAGATTGCGTTGTTTGTTTTTTTGTTATTGAGCTTCATGAGCTGCTTGTAAATTTTGGAGATTAATCCTTTGTCAGTTGCTTCATTTGCAAATATTTTCTCCCATTCTGAGGGTTGTCTGTTGGTCTGGTTTGTGGTTTCCTTTGCTGTGCAAAAGCTTTTAAGTTTCATTGGGTCCCATTTGTTTATTTTTGTTTTTATTTCCATTTCTCTAGGAGGTGGGTCAAAAAGGATCTTGCTGTGATTTATGTCATAGAGTGTTCTGCCTATGTTTTCCTCTAAGAGTTTGATAGTTTCTGTCCTTACATTTAGGTCTTTAATCCATTTTGAGCTTTTTTTTCTGTATGGTGTTAGGGAGTGTTCTAATCCCATACTTTTACATGTACCTGTCCAGTTTTCCCAGCACCACTTATTGAAGAGGCTGTCTTTTCTCTACTGTATATTCCTGCCTCCTTTATCAAAGATAAGGTGACCATATGTGCGTGCGTTTATCTCTGGGCTTTCTATCCTGTTCCATTGATATATATTTCTGTTTTAATGCCAGTACCATACTGTCGAGATTACTGTAGCTTTGTAGTATAGTCTGAAGTCAGGGAGCCTGATTCCTCCAGCTCCATTTTTCATTCTCAGGATTGCTTTGGATATTCGGGGTCTTTTGTGTTTCCATACAAATGGTGAAATTTTTTGTTCTAGTTCTGTGAAAAATGCCAGTGGTTGTTTGATAGGGATTGCATTGAATCTGTAGATTGCTTTGCATAGTAGAGTCATTTTCACAATGTTGATTCTTCCAATCCAGGAACATGGTATATCTCCCCATCTATTTGTATCATCTTTAATTTCTTTCATTAGTGTCTTATAATGTTCTGCATACAGGTCTTCTTTCTCCTTAAGTAGGTTTATTCCTAGATATTTTATTCTTTTTGTTGCAATGGTAAATGGGAGTGTTTTCTTAATTTCACTTTCAGATTTTTCGTCATTAGTGTATAGGAATGCCAGAGATTTCTGTGCATTAATTTTGTATCCTGCTACTTTACCAAATTCATTGATTAGCTCCAGTCGTTTTCTGGTAGCATCTTTAGGATTCTCTATGTATAGGTATCATGTCATCTTCAAACAGTGACAGCTTTATTTCTTCCTTTCCAATTTGGATTCCATTTATTTCCTTTTCTTCTCTGATTGCTGTGGCTAAACCTTCCAAAACTATGTTGAATAAGAGTGGTGAGAGTGGGCAACCTTTCTTGTTCCTGATCTTAGTGGAAATGGTTTCAGTTGTTCACCATTGAGGACGATGTTGGCTGTCAGTTTGTCATATATGGTCTTTATTATGTAGAGGAAAATTCCGTGTATGCCTACTTTCTGCACGGTTTTTATCATAACTGGGTGTTGAATTTTGTTGAAAGCTTTCTCTACATCAACTGAGATTATCATATGGGTTTTCTCCTTCAATTTGTTAATATGTTGTATCACATTGATTGATTTGTGTATATTGAAGAATCCTTGCATTGTTGAAATAAACCCCACTTGATCATGCTGTATGTTCCTTTTAATGTTCCGTTGCATTCTGTTTGCTAGTAGTTTGTTGAGGACATTTGCATCTATGTTCATCAGTGATATTGACCTGAGGCTTTCTCTCTTTGTGACATCTTTGTTTGGTTTTTGTATCAGGGTGATGGTGGCCTCGTAGAATGAGTTTGGGAGTGTTCCTCTCTCTGCTATATTTTGGAAAAGTTTGAGAAGGATAGGTGTTATGTCTTCTCTAATTGTGTGATAGAATTCGCCTGTGAAGCCATCTGGTCCTGGGCTTTTGTTTGTTGGAAGGATTTAATCACAGTTTCAATTTCAGTGCTTGTGATTTGTCTGTTCATATTTTCTATTGCTTCCTGATTCAGTCTTGGCAGGTTGTGCATCTAAGAAGTTGTCTGTTTCCTCCAGGTTGGCCATTTTATAGGCATAGAGTTGCTTGTAGTAATGTATCATGATCTTTTGTATTTCTGCAGTGTCATTTGTTACTTCTCCTTTTTCATTTCTAATTCTATTGTGTTGAGTCTTCTCCCTATTTATTTTGATGAGTCTGGCTAATGGATTATCAATTTTGTTTATCTTCTCAAAGAACAAGCTTTTAGTTTTATTGATCTTTGCTATCGTTTCGTTCATTTCTTTTTCATTTATTTCTGATATGATCTTTATGATTTGTTTCCTTCCTCTAAATTTGTGGTTCTTTTTTTCTTCTTTCACTAATTGCCTTAGGTTCAAAGTTACGTTGTTTATTCGAGATTTTTCCTGTTTCTTAAGGTAGGATTATATTGCTGTAAACTTCCCTCTTAGAACTACTTTCGCTGTATCCCACAGGTTTTGGGTCATCGTGTCTCCATTGTCATTTGTTTTTAGGTATTTTTTGATTTCCTCTTTGATTTCTTCAGTGATCACTTCGTTATTAAATAGTGTATTGTTTAGCCTCCGTTTGTTTGTATTTTTCACAGATCGTTTCCTGTAATTGATATCTAGTCTCATAGCATTGTGGTAGTAAAAGATACTTGATACAATTTCAATTTTCTTAAATTTACCAAGGCTTGATTTGTGATCCAGGATAGGATCTATCCTGGAGAATGTTCCATGAGCACTTGAGAACAATTTGTATTCTGTTGTTTTTGGATGGCATTTCCTATGAATATCAATTAAGTCCATCTTAATTGTATCATTTAAACCTTGTGTTTAATGTATCACTTAAAGTTTGTGTTTCCTTATTTATTTTCATTTTGGATGATCTGTCCATTGGTGAGAGTGGAGTGTAAAAGTCCCCTACTATGAATGTGTTACTGTCCCTTTCCCCTTTTATGGCTGTTAGTAATTGCCTTATGTATTGAGGTGCTCCTATGTTGGGTGCATAAGTATTTATAATTGTTATATCTTCTTCTTGGATCGATCCCTTGATCATTATGTAGTGTCCTTCTTTGTCTTTTGTAATAATCTTTATTTTAAAGTCTATTTTGTCTGATGTGAGAATTGCTAGTCCAGCTTTCTTTTGATTTCCATTTGCATGGAATATCTTTTTCCATCCCCTCACTTTCAGTCTGTATGTGTCCCTAGGTCTGAAGTGGGTCTCTTGTAGACAGCACATATATGGGTCTTGTTTTTGTATCCATTCAGCCAGTCTGTATCTTTTGATGGAAGCATTTAATCCATTTACATTTAAGGTAATTATCGATACGTGTGTTCCCATTCCCATTTTCTTAATTGTTTTGGGCTTGTTATTGTAGATATTTTCCTTCTCTTGTGTTTCTTGCCTAGAGAAGTCCTTTAGCATTTGTTGGAAAGCTGGTTTGGTGGTGCTGAACTCTCTCAGCTTTTGTTTGTCTGTAAAGATTTTAAATTCTCCATCAAATCTGAATGAGATCCTTGCTGGGTAATCTTGGTTGTAGGTTTTTCTCCTTCATCACTTTAAATATGTCCTGCCACTCCCTTCTGGCTTGCGGAGTTTCTACTGAAAGGTCAGCTGTTAACCTTATGAGGATTCCCTTGTGTGTTATTTTTTGTTTTTCCCTTGCTGCTTTTAATATGTTTTCTTTGTTTTTAATTTTTGATAGTTTGATTAATATGTGTCTTGGCATGATTCTTCTTGGATTTGTCGTGTATGGGACTCTCTGTACTTCCTGGACTTGTTTAACTATTTCCTTTCCCATATTAGGGAAGTTTTCAACTTTAATCCCTTCAAATTTTTTCTCAATCCCTTTCTTTTTCTCTTCTTCTTCTGGAACCACTTTAATTCGAAAGTTGATGTGTTTAATGTTGTCCCAGCGGTCTCTTAGAATGTCCTTAGTTCTTTGCATTCTTTTTTCTTTATTCTACTGTGCAGTAGTTATTTCCACTATTTTATCTTTCAGGTCACTTATCCGTTTTTCTGCCTCAGTTATTCTGCTATTAATCCCTTCTAGAGTATTGTAAATTTCATTTATTGTGTTTTTCATCATTGCTTGTTTCCTCTTTAGTTCTTGTAGGTCCTTGTTAAATGTTTCTTGCATTTTCTGTATTCTATTTCCAAGATTTTGGATCATCTTTACTATCATTACTCTGAATTCTTTTCAGTTAGACTACCTATTTCCTCTTCATTTGTTAGGTCTGGGTTTATTTTTACCTTGCTCCTTCATCTGCTGTGTGTTTTTCTATCTTCTCATTTTGCTTATCTTACTTTGTTTGGGGTCTCCTTTTTGCAGACTGCAGGTTCGTAGTTCCCATTGTTTTTGGTGTCTTTCCCCAGTGGCTACATTGGTTCAGTGGGTTGTGTAGGCTTCCTGGTGGAGGGGAGTAGTGCCTGTGTTCTGGTGGATGAAGCTGGATCTTGTCTTTCTGGTGGACAGGTCCACGTCTGGTGGTGTGTTTTGCGGTGTCTGTGGCCTTTTTACGATTTTAGGCAGCGTCTCTGCTAATGGGTGGGGTTGTGTTCCTGTCTTGCTAGTTGTTTGGCATAGGGTGTCCAGCACTGTAGCTTGCTGGCCGTTGAGTGAAGCTGGGTCTTTGTGTTGAGATGGAGATCTTTGAGAGGTTTTCACTGTTTGATATTCAGTAGAGCTGGGAGGTCTCTTGAGGACCAGTGTCCTGAGGTTGGTTCTCCCACCTCAGAGGCACAGCCCTGACTCCTGGCTGGAGCACCAAGAGCCTTTCATCAACACGGCTCTGAATAAACGGATGAAAATGTAGAAAGAAAGAGGATAAAATAAAATAAAGGAAGATAAAATAAAGTTATTAAAATAAAAAATAGTTATTAAGAAAAAAATTTTTTACAAAAGAATAAAAAACCGGATGGACAGAAACTTAGGACAAATGGTGTAAGCAAAGTTATACAGACGAAATCTCAAAGAAGCATAGACATACACACTTACATAAAGAGGAAAAGGGAAAAAATAATATATCTTGCTCTCAAAGTCCACCTCCCCAATTTGGAATGATTCATTTTCTATTCAGTTATTCCACAGATGCAGGGTATATCAAGTTGATTGTGGAGATTTAATCCGCTGCATCTGAGTCTTCTGGGAGAAATTTCCGTTTCTCTTCTTTGTTCGCACAGCTCCTTGGGTTCAGCTTTGGGTTTGTCTCCGCCTCTGCGTGTAAGTCGCCTGAGGGCGTTTGTTCTTCACTCAGACAGGTCGGGGTTAAGGGAGTAGCTGATTCGGGCGCTGTGGCTCACTCAGGCCGGGTGACGAATGGGCATGGAGTGCAGGGCGAACCTGCGGCGGCAGAGGCCGGTGTGACGTTGCACCAGCCTGAGGCACGCCGTGTATTCTCCCAGGGAAGTTGTCCCTGGATCACGGGACCCTGGCAGTGGCGGGCTGCACAGGCTCACGGGAGGGGTTGTGTGGACAATGACCTGTGCTCGCCCACAAGCTTCTTGGTGCTGACAGCAGCAACCTTAGCGTCTCATGCCCGTCTCTGGGGTCTGCGATGTTAGCCACGGCTCGTGCTCGTCTCTGGAGCTCCTTTAAGCTGCGCTCATAATCCCCTCTCCTCACGCACCAGGAAACAAAGAGGTAAGAAAATGTCTCTTGTCTTTGCCAGCTCCAGACTTTTCCCCCGGACTCCCTCCGGGGTAGCCGTGGTGCACTAACCCCTTCAGGCTGTGTTCACGCCGCCAGTCCTCTCCCTGCGATCCGACGGAAGCCCGAGCCTCAGCTCCCAGCCCCCGGCCACCCCGGTGGGTGAGCAGACAAGCCTCTCAGGCCGGTGAGTGCCGGTCGGCACCCATTCTCTGTGCGGGAATCTGCCCGCTTTTCCCTCCGCACCCCTGTTGCTGTGCTCTCCTCCGCCACCCGCAGTCTCCGCCCACGAAGGGGCTTCCTAGTGTGTGGAAACCTTTCGTCCTTCACAGCTCCCTCCCACTGGTGCAGGTCCTGGCCCTATTCTTTTGTCTCTGTTTATCCTTTTCACTTTTGCCCTACCCAGGTACGTGGGGAATTTCTTGCCTATTGGGAGGTCAGAGGTCTTCTGCCAGCATTCAGTGGGTGTTCTGTAGGAGCAGTTCCACAAGTAGATGTATGTCATATGTATCTGTGGGGAGGAAGGTGATCTCCGCGTCTTACGCTTCTGCCATTTTCCTCAACTCCTCTATGTGGGCCCTTATGTGTCTGCTGGCTCCTGCTTGGATCCTCATCCCCTTTGTGATGTGGGATATGGTGTGAGGTGGTTCCTGCTTGCGTCCTCATCCCCTTTGTGGTGAGGACCTTTTGGGGTGAGGTGGTTCCTGCTGGGTTCCTCACCTTTTTTTTTTTTTCATTTCTTAAAGTAAAAATTATTTTGGAATACAGTTGATTTACAATGTTGTATCAGTTTTAGGTATACAGCAATTTGAATCAGTTATACATATTCATATATTCATCCTCTTTTAGATTCTTTTCTGATATAGGCCGTTATAGAGTACTAAGTAGCGTTCCCTGTGCTATACAGTAGGTCCTTATTAGTTATCTGTTTTATATATAGTAGTGTGTATATGTCAATCTCAGTCTCTCAGTTTATCCCTCCCTCCCTCCCCCTTCCTGCCTGGTAACCATAAGTTTTTTTCTACATCTGAGACTTTTCATTACCTTCTATTTTATATATTTATTTTTTTGGTACACGGGCCTCTCCCGTTGCGGAGCAAGTCTACGGACGCACAGGCTTAGCGGCCATAGCTCATGGGCCCAACTGCTCCACGGCATGTGGGATACTCCCGGACCAGGGCAGGAACCCGTGTCCCCTGAATCGGCAGGCGGACTCTCAACCATTGCGCCACCAGGGAAGCCCTCATTACCTTTTATTTTATTTTACATCTTTATTGGAATATAATTGCTTTACAATGGTGTGTTGCTTTCTGCTTTATAACAGTGTAACTCAGGTATACATATACATATGTTCCCATATGTCTTCCCTCTTGCGTCTCTCTCCCTCCCACCCTCCCTATCTCATCCCTCTAGTTGTTCACAAAGCACCGAGCTGATCTCCCTGTGCTATGGGGTGGTTTCCCACTAGGTATCTATTTTACGTTTGGTAGTGTATATATGTCCATGCCACTCTCTCAATTTGTCACAACTTACCATTTCCCCTCCCCATATCCTCAAGTCCATTCTCTAGTAGGTCTGTGTCTTTATTCCCGTCTTACTCCTAGGTTCTTCATGACATGTTTTTCTTTCTTAGATTCCATATATATGTGTTAGCATATGGTATTTGTCTTTCTCTTTCTGACTTACTTCACTCAGTATTACAGACTGCAGGTCCATCCACCTCACTAAAAATAACTCAATTTCGTTTCTTTTTATGGCTGAGTAATATTCCATTGTATATATGGGCCACATCTTCTGTATCCATTCATCCAATGATGTACACTAAGGTTGCTTCCACCTCTTGGCTATTGTAAATAGAGCTGCAGTGAACGTTTTGGTACATGAATCTTTTTGAATTATGGTTTTCTCAGGGTATATGCCCTGTATTGGGATTGCTGGGTCATATGGTAATTCTATTTGTAGTTTTGTAAGGAACTTCCATACTGTTCTCCATAATGGCTGTACCATTTCACATTCCCACCAGCAGTGCAAGAGTGTTCCGTTTTCTCCACAGCTTCTCCAGCATTTATTGATTCTACATTTTTTGATGATGCACATTCTGACGGGTGTGAGATGATATCTCATTGTAGTTTTGATTTGCATTACTCTAATGATTAATGATCAGTTTTCTTCCATGTGCCTGTTGGCAATCTCTATATTTTCTTTTGAGAAATTCCTATTTAGGTCTTCTGCCCGTTTTTGGATTGGGGTGTTTGTTTTTTAGTTATTGAGCTGCATGAACTGCTTGTAAATTTTGGAGATTAATCCTTTGTCAGTTACTTCATTTGAAAATATTTTCTCCCATTCTGAGGGTTGTCTTTTGGTCTTGTTTATGGTTTCCTTTGCTGTGTAAAAGCTTTGAAGTTTCATTAGGTCCCATTTGTTTATTTTTATTTCCATTTCTCTAGGAGGTGGGTCAAAAAGGATCTTGCTGTGATTGATGTTATAGAGTGTTCTGCCTATGTTTTCCTCTAAGAGTTTGATAGTTTCTGTCCTTACATTTAGGTCTTTAATCCATTTTGATCTTATTTTTGTGTATGGTGTTAGGGAGTGTTCTAATCGCATACTTTTACATGTAGCTGTCCAGTTTTCCCAGCACCACTTATTGAAGAGGCTGTCTTTTCTCCACTGCATACTCTTGCCTCCTTTATGAAAGATAAGGTGACCATATGTGCTTGTGTTTATCTCTGGGCTTTCTATCCTGTTCCATTGATCTATATTTCTGTTTTTGTGCCAGTACCATACTGTCGTGATTACTGTAGCTTTGTAGTGTAGTCTGAATTCAGGGACCCTGATTCCTCCAGTCCCATTTTTCATTCTCAGGATTGCTTTGGATATTCGGGGTCTTTTGTGTTTCCATACAAATTGTGAAATGTTTCGTTCTAGTTCTGTTAAAAATGCCGGTAGTTGTTTGATAGGGATTGCATTGAATCTGTTGATTGCTTTGCGTAGTAGACTATTTTTCACAATGTTGATTTTTCTAATCCAAGAACATGGTATATCTCTCCATCTATTTGTATCATCTTTAATTTCTTTCATTAGTGTCTTATAATTTTCTGCATACAGGTCTTTTATCTCCTTAGGTAGATTTATTTCTGGATATTTTATTCTTTTTGTTGCAATGGTAAATGGGAGTGTTTTCTTGATTTCAGTTTCAGATTTTTCATCATTAGTGTATAGCAATGCCAGAGATTTCTGTGCATTAATTTTGTATCCTGCTACTTTACCAAATTCATTGATTAGCTCTAGTAGTTTTCTGGTAGCATCTTTAGGATTCTCTATTTATAGTATCATGTCATCTGCAAACAGTGACAGGTTTACTTCTTCTTTTCCAATTTGGATTCCTTTTATTTTCTTTTCTTCTCTGATTGCTGTGGCTACAACTTCCAAAACTATGTTGAATAAGAGTGGTGAGAGTGGGCAACCTTGTCTTGTTCCTGATCTCAGTGGAAATGTTTTCAGTTTTTCACCATTGAAGACGAGGTTGGCTGTCGGTTTGTCATATATGGCCTTTATTATGTTGAGGAAAATTCCCGCTATGCCTAGTTTCTGCAGGGATTTTATCATAACTGCGTGTTGAATTTTATTGAAAGCTTTCTCTGCATCTATTGAGATGAGCATATCATTTTTCTCCTTCAATTTGTTCATATGGTGTATCACGTTGATCAATTTGCATATATTGAAGAATCTTTGCATTGCTGGAATAAACCCCACTTGATCATGTTGTACGTTCCTTTTAATATGCTGTTGGATTCCGTTTGATAGTAGTTTGTGGAGGACATTTGCATGTATGTTCATCAGTGATATTGGCCTGTAGTTTTCTTTCTTTGTGACATCTTTGTCTGGTTTTTATATCACGGTGATGGTGGCCTCATAGAATCAGTTTGGGAGTGTTCCTCCCTCTGCTATATTTTGGAAGAGCTTGAGAATGATAAGTGTTATCTGTTCTCTAAATGTTTTGATAGAATTCACCTGTGAAACCATCTGGTCCTGAGCTTTGGTTTGTTGGAAGATTTTTAATCACAGTTTCAATTTCAGTGCTTGTGATTTGTCTGTTCATATTTTCTATTCCTTCCTGATTCAGTCTTGGTAGGTTGTGCATTTCTAAGAATTTGTCTATTTCCTCCAGGTTGTCCATTTTATTGGCATAGAGTTGCTTGTAGTAATGTCTCATGATCTTTTGTATTTCTGCAGTGTCAGTTTGTTACTTCTCCTTTTTCATTTCTAATTCTATTGTGTTGAGTCTTCTCCCTATTTATTTTGATGAGTCTGGCTAATGGTTTATCAATTTTGTTTATCTTCTCAAACAACCAGCCTGTAGTTGTATTGATCTTTGCTATCATTTCGTTCATTTCTTTTTCATTTATTTCTGATATGATCTTTATGATTTGTTTCCTTCTCCTAACTTTGGGGTTGTTTTGTTCTTCTTTCAGTAATTGCTTTAGTTTCAAGTTTAGGTTGTTTATTCGAGATGTTTTCTGTTCCTTAAGGTAGGATTGTACTGCTATAAACTTCCCTCTTAGAACTACTTTTGCTGCATCCCATAGGTTTTGGTTCGTCGTGTCTCCATTGTCATTTGTTTCTAGGTATATTTTGATTTCCTCTTTGATTTCTTCAGTGATCACTTCGTTATTAAATAGTGTATTGTTTAGCCTCCGTTTGTTTGTATTTTTTACAGATATTTTCCTGTAATTGATATCTAGTCTCATAGCATTGTGGTAGGAAAAGATACTTGATACAATTTCAATTTTCTTAAATTTACCAAGGCTTGATTTGTGATCCAGGATAGGATCTATCCTGGAGAATGTTCCATGAGTACTTGAGAACAATTTGTATTCTGTTGTTTTTGGATGGCATTTCCTATGAATATCAATTATGTCCATCTTATTTAATGTATCATTTAAAGCTTGTGTTTCCTTATTTATTTTCATTTTGAATGATCTGTCAATTGGAGAAAGTGGGGTGTTAAAGTCCCCTACTATGAATGTGTTACTGTCACTTTCCCTTTTTATGGCTGTTAGTATTTGCCTTATGTATTGAGGTGCTCCTATGTTGGGTGCATAACTATTTACAATTTTTATATCTTCTTCTGGGATCGATTCCTTGATCATTAGGTAGTGTCCTTCTTTGTCTCTTGTAATAATCTTTATTTTAAAGACTATTTTGTCTGCCATGAGAATTGCTAGTCCAGCTGTCTTTTGATTTCCATTTGCATGGAATATCTTTTTCCATCCCCTCACTTTCAGTCTGTATGTGTCCCTAGGTCTGAAGTGGGTCTCTTGTAGACAGCACATATATGGGTCTTGTTTTTGTATCCATTCAGCCAGTCTGTATCTTTTGATGGAAGCATTTAATCCATTTACATTTAAGGTAATTATCGATACGTATGTTCCCATTCCCATTTTCTTAATTGTTTTGGGCTTGTTATTGTAGATCTTTTCCTTCTCTTGTGTTTCTTGCCTAGAGAAGTCCTTTAGCATTTGTTGTAAAGCTGATTTGGTGGTGCTGAACTCTCTCAGCTTTTGCTTGTGTGTAAAGATTTTAAATTCTCCGTCAAATCTGAATGAGATCCTTGCTGGGTAATCTTGGTTGTAGGATTTTCTCCTTCATGACTTTAAATATGTCCTGCCACTCCCTTCTGGCTTGCAGAGTTTCTGCTGAAAGATCAGCTGTTAACCTTATGGGGATTCCCTTGTGTGTTATTTGTTGTTTTTCCCTTGCTGCTTTTAATATGTTTTCTTTGTATTTAATTTTTGATAGATTGATTAATATGTGTCTTGGCATGTTTCTTCTTGGATTAATCCTGTATGGGACTCTCTGTGCTTCCTGGAATTGATTAACTATTTCCTTTCCCATATTAGGGAAGTTTTCAACTATAATCTTTTAAAATATTTTCTCAGTCCCTTTCTTTTTCTCTTCTTCTTCTGGGACCACTTTAATTCGAATGTTGGTGTGTTTAATGTTGTCGCAAATGTCTCTGAGACTGTCGTCAGTTCTTTTCATTCTTTTTTCTTTATTCTGCTCTGCAGTAGTTATTTCCAGCAGTTTATCTTCCAGGTCACTTATCCATTCTTCTGCCTCAGTTATTCTGCTATTAATCCCTTCTAGAGTATTTTAAATTTCATTTATTGTGTTTTTCATCATTGCTTGTTTCCTCTTTACTTCTTGTAGGTCCTTGTTAAATGTTTCTTACATTTTATCTATTGTATTTCCAAGATTTTCAATCACCTTTAGTATCATATTCTGAATTGTTTTTCAGGTGGACTGCCTATTTCCTCTTCATTTGTTAGGTCTGGTGGGTTTTTACCTTGCTCCTTCATCTGCTGTGTTTTTCTGTCTTCTCATTTTGTTTACCTTACTGTGTTTGGGGTCTGCTTTTTGCAGGCTGTGGGTTCATAGTTCTCGTTGTTTTTGGTGTCTTTCCCCAGTGGCTACATTGGTTCAGTGGGTTGTGTAGGCTTCCTGGTGGAGGGGAGTAGTGCCTGTGTTCTGGTGGATGAGGCTGGATCTTGTCTTTCTGGTGGAGAGGTCCACGTCTGGTGGTGTGTTTTGGGTTGTCTGTGGCCTTTTTATGATTTTAGGCAGCCTTTCTGTTAATGGGTGGGGTTGTGATCCTGTCTTGCCAGTTGTTTGGCATAGGGTGTTCAGCACTGTAGCTTGCTGGTCATTGCGTGAAGCTGGGTCTTGGTGTTGAGATTGAGATCTCTGGGAGGTTTTCGCCGTTAGATATTACATAGAGCTGGGAGGTCTCTTGAGGACCAGTGTCCTGAAGTTGGCTCTCCCACCTCAGAGGCACAGCACTGACTCCTGGCTGGAGCACCAAGAGCCTTTCATCAACACGGCTCAGAATAAAAGGGAGAAAAAGTAGAAAGAAAGGAAGAAAGAAAGAAAGATAGAGGATAAAATAAAATAACGTAGAATAAAACAAAATAAAGTTATTAAAATAAAAAATAGTTATTAAGAAAAAAATTTTAAAAAAGCAAAGCTATACAGACAAAAATCTCACACAGAAGCATACACATACAGACTCACATAAAGAGGAAAAGCAGAGAAAATAATATATCTTGCCCTCAAAGTCCACCTCCACAGTTTGGGATGATTCCTTGTCTATTCAGGTATTCCACAGATGCAGGGTACATCAAGTTGATTGTGGAGATTTAATCCACTGCATCTGAGGCTGCTGGGAGAGATTTCCGTTTCTCTTCTGTGTTCCCACAGGTCCCTGGGGTTTAGCTTTTCGTTTGTCTCCGCCTCTGCGTGTAAGTCGCCTGAGGGCAGCTGTTCTTTGCTCAGACAGGAAGGGGTTAACAGAGCAGCTGATTCGGGTGCTCTGGCTCACTCAGGCTGGGGGAAGGGAGGGTCACGGAGTGCGGGGCGAGCCTGCAGTGGCAGAGGCCTGCGTTACGTTTTACCAGCCTGAGGCCTGCAGTGCGTTCTCCTGTGGAAGTTGTCCCTGGATCACGGGACCCTGGCCGTGGAGAGCTGCACAGGCTCCCGGGAGGGGTGGTGTGGACAGTGACCTGTGGTCGCCCACAGGATTCTTGGTGGCGGCAGCAGCAGCCTTAGCGTCTCATGCCCGTCTCTGTGGTCCACGCTGTTAGCCGTGGCTCGCGCCCGTCTCTGGATCTCCTTTAAGCAGCGCTCTTAATGCCCTCTCCTTGCGCACCAGGACACAAAGAGGTAAGAAAACGTCTCTTGTCTCTTTGCCAGCTGTAGAGTTTTCCCGGACTCCGTCCCAGCTAGCTGTGGTGTACTAACCCCTTCAGGCTGTGTTCACGCCGCCAGTCCTCTCCCTGCGATCCGACCGAAGCCCGAGCCTCAACTCCCAGCTGCCACTCGCCCTGGTGAGTCCCGGTCGGCACCGATTCTCTGTGCGGGAATCTCCCCGCTTTTCCCTCCGCACCCCTGTTGCTGTGCTCTCCTCCGCCACCCGCAGTCTCCGCCCACGAAAGGGCTTCCTAGTGTGTGGAAAGCTTTCCTCCTTCACAGCTCCCTCCCACTGGTGCAGGTCCTGTCGCTATTCTTTTGTCTCTGTTTATCCTTTTAACTTTTGACCTACCCAGATACGTGGGGAATTTCTTGCCTATTGGGAGGTCTGAGGTCTTCTGCCAGCGTTCAGTGGGTGTCCTGTAGGAGGAGTTCCACAGGTAGATGTATTTCGGATGTATCTGTGGGGAGGAAGGTGATCTCCACATTTTACACTTCTGCTCTTTTCCTCAACTCATCTATGTGGGCCCTAATGTGTGACGTGATTCGTGGTTGGATCCTCAACCCCTTTGTAATGTGGGATTTGGTGTGAGGTGGTTCCTGCTTGTTTCCTCATCCCCCTTGAGATGTGAGCCCTTTGGTTTGAGGTGGTTCCTGCTGGATCCTTCATCCCGTTTGTGATTTGGTTCCTTTGCTGTGAGGTGGTTCCTGCTGGATTCCTCCTCCCATGTGTGATATGGGCTTTTGATGTGAGGTGATTCCTGTTTGGTTTCTCATCCCCGTTGTGATGTGGGCCCTTTGGTGTGAGGTGGTTCCTGCTTCTTTCCTCATGCCCTTGTGATGTGGACTTGTGTGAGGTGGTTCCTGCTGGGTACCTCATCCCCTTTGTGATGTGGACCCTTTGGTTTGAGGTGGTTC
Source organism: Globicephala melas (assembly GCF_963455315.2). Lineage (NCBI taxonomy): Eukaryota > Metazoa > Chordata > Mammalia > Artiodactyla > Delphinidae > Globicephala > Globicephala melas. The sequence goes on along the minus strand of NC_083324.2, from coordinate 45,180,458 downwards.
CTGCCTGGTTCCTCATGCCCTTTGTGATGTGGGCCCTTTGGTGTGAGTTTGTTCCTGCTGGGTTGTTCATCCCCATTGTGATGTGAGCTTTTGGTGTGATGTGGTTCCTGCTGGGTTCCTCATCCCCCTTGTGATGTGGCCCTTTGGTGTGAGGTGGTTCCTGCAGGGTTACTCATCCCGTTTGTGATGTGGACCCTTTGTTGTGACGTGGTTCCTGCTGGGTTAGTAATTCCCTTTGTAATGTGGGCCCTTTGGTTTGAGGTGGTTCCTGCTGGATTCTTTACCCCCTTTGTTATGCTTGCACTGTGTTGTGAGGTTGTTCTTGCTGGTTTCCTCATCCCCTTTGTGACGTGGGCTTTTGGTGTGAGGTGATTGCTGCTGGGTTCCTCATCCCCTTTGTGATGTGGACCCTTTGGTGTGAGTTTGTTCCTGCTGGGTTATTCATCCCCTTAGTGATGTGGGCTTTTGCCGTGAGGTGGTTCCTGCTGGGTTCTTAATCCCTTTGCCATATGGGCTTTGGTGTGAGGTGTTTCCTGCTTGGTTCCACATCCCCTTTGTGATGGGGGCTTTTGGTGTGAGGTGGTTCTTGCTGGGTTCTTCATCCCCTTTGTGATGTGGGACCTTTGGTGTGAGATGGTTCCTGCTTGGTTCCTCATCCTTTTTTTTTTTTTTTTTTTTTTTTTTTGGCGATACGCAGGCCTCCCACTGTTATGGCCTCTCCCTTTGTGGAGCACAGGCTCTGGACCCGCAGGCTCAGTGGCCATTGCTCACAGGCCCAGCCGCTCCGCAGCATGTGGGATCTTACCGGACCTGGGCATGAACCCGCGTCCCCGGCATCAACAGGCGGACTCTCAACCACTGCGCCACCAGGGATGCCCTTCATCCCTTTTTTCTGTGGGCTTCTGGTTTGAGGTGGTTCGTGCTGGGTTCATCATCCCTTTTGTGATGTAGGCCCTTCTGTGTGAGGTGGTTCGTGCTGGTTTCTTCATCACCTTTGTGATATGGGATTTTCCTTTGAGGTGGCTCCTGCTGGGTTTTCATCCCGTTTGTGATGCGGGACCCTTGGTGTGAGTAGGTTCCTGCTGGGTTCCTCATCCCATTTGTGATGTGGGCCCTTTGGTGTAAGGTGGTTCCTGCTGGGTTCCTCATGCCTGTGGTGATGTAGGCTTTTGTTGTGAGGTGGTTCCTGCTTGGTTCCTCATTCCCTTTGTGATGTGGGCTTTTCGTGTGAGGTGGTTTCTCATGGGTTCCTCATTCCCTTTCTGATGTGTACCCTTTGGTGTGAGGGGTTTCCTGCTGGGTGCCTCATCCCCTTTGTGATATGGACCCTTGGGTGTGAAGTGGTTCCTGCTGGATACCTCATCCCCTTTGTGATGTGGGTGCTTTGTTTTGAGGTGGTCCCTGCTTTGTTCCTCATGCCCTTGTGATATGGGCCCTTTGGTGTGAGTTTGTTCCTGCTTGGTTGCTCGATGTGGGCTTTTGGTGTGAGGTGGTTCCTGCTCGGTTCCTCTTCCCCATTCTGATGTGGGCCCTTTGGTTTGAGGTGGTTCCTGCTTGGTTTCATCCCCTTTTGATGTTTGTCGTTTGGTGTGAATTGTTTCCAGCGTGGTTCCTTATCCCCTTTGTTATGTGGGCTTTTGGTGTGAGGTGGTTCCTGCTGGGTTCCTCATCCCCTTTCGTGTGAGTCTGTTCCTGCTGGGTTACTCATCCCCTTTTTGATATGAGCTTTTGGTGTGATGTGGTCCCTGCTGGGTTCCTCATCCCATTGTGATGTGGGCTTTTGGTATGATGTGGTTCCTGCTGTGTTCCTCATGCCCCTTGTGATGTTGGCCCTTTGAAGTGAGGAGGTTCCTGCTGGGTTCCTCATCCCATTTGTGATGTGGGCCCTTTGGTGTGAGGTGGTTCCTGCTGGGTTCTTCACCCCCTTTGTTATGTTGGCCCTTCGTTGTGAGCTTGTTCTTGCTGGATTCCTCATCCGCTTTGTGACATAGGCTTTTGCTGTGAGGTGGTTCCTGTTGGGTTCCTCATTCCATTTTTGATGTGGGCCCTTTGGTGTGAGGTTTTTCTTGTTGGGTTCCTCATCCCCTTTCTGATGTTGGCCCTTTGGTTTGAAGTGGTTCCTGCTGGGTTCCTAATCCCTTTCCGATATGGATTTTTCATGTGACGTGGTTCCTTCTTGGTTCCACATCCCCTTTGTGACATGGACCCTTTGGTGTGAGGTGATTCCTGCTGGCTTCCTCATCCCCCTTGTGATGTGGGCGCTTTGTGTGAGGAGGTTCCTGATGGGTTCCTCATCCAATTTGTGATGTGGGCCCTTTGGTGTGAGGTGGTTCCTACTGGGTTACTCATCCCCTTTGTAATGTGGGCCCTTTGGTTTGAGGTGGTTCCTGCTGCGTTCTTCACCCCGTTTGTTATGTTGGCCCTTCGTTGTGAGGTTGTTCTTGCTGGGTTCCTCATCCCCTTTGTGACGTGGACCTTTGGTGTGAGGTGGTTGCTGCTGGGTTCCTCATCCCCTTAGTGATGTGGGCTGTTGCCATGAGGTGGTTCCTGCTGGGTTCCTCATCCCCTTTGTGATGTGGTCTTTTGGTTTGAGGTGGTTCCTGCTGGGTTCTTCATCCTCTTTGTGATGTGGGACCTTTAGTGTGAGATGGTTCCTAGTTGGTTCCTCATCTTTTTTTTTTTTTTTCGGTACACGGGCCTCCCACTGTTGTGGCCTCTCCCTTTGTGGAGCACAGGCTCCGGATCCGCAGGCTCAGTGGCCATGGCTCATGGGCCCAGCCGCTCCACAGCATGTGGGATCTTCCCGGAACTGGGCACGAACCCGCGTCCCTTGCATTGGTAGGCGGACTCTCAACCACTGCTACAACAGGGAAGCCCCTCATCCCTTTTTTGATGTGGGCTTCTGGTCTGAGGTGGTTCCTGCTGGGTTCATCATCCCCTTTGTCATGTGGTCTTTTGGTGTGAGGTGGTTCCTGCTGGATACCTCATCCCCTTTGTGATATGGGCCCTTTGATGCGAGGTGATTCCTGCTTGGTTGCTCATCCCCTTTGTGATGTGGGTCCTTTAGTGTGAAGTGGTTCCTGCTGGTTTCCTCATCCACTTTATGATGATGGCTTTTGGAGTGAGGTGGTTCCTGCTGGGTTCCTCATCGCCTTTGTGATGTGGGCCCTTTAGTGTGAAGTGGTTCCTGCTGGTTTCCTCATCCCCTTTATGATGATGGCTTTTGGAGTGAGGTGGTTCCTGCTGCGTTCCTCATCCCCTTTGTGATGTGGGCTTTTGGTGTTGGTGGATCCTGCTGGGTTACTCCTTTCCTTTGCGATATGGGCCCGTTGGTGTCAGATGGTTCTTTCTTGGTTCCTCATCCCCTTTGTGATGTGGGCTTTTGGTGTGAAGTGGTTTCTGCTGGGTTCCTCATCCCCTTTGTGATGTGGACCCTTTGGTGTGAGGTGGTTCCTGCTGGGTTACTCATTCCCTTTCTAATGTGGGCCCTTTGGTTTGGTGGTTCCTGCTGGGTCTTCACCCCCTTTGTTATGCTGACCCTGTGTTGTGAGGTGATTCCTGCTGGGTTCCTCATCCCCTTTGTGATGTGGTCCCTTTGGTGTGAAGTGGTTCCTGCTGCGTTCCTCATTCCCTTTGTTATGTGGGCTTTTGGTGTGAGGGGGTTACTGCTTGGTTCCTCATCCACTTTGCAATGTGGGCTTTTGGTGTGAGGTGGCTCCTGCTGGGTTCCTCATCCACTTTGTGATCAGTGTTCTTTGGTGTGCAGTCGTTCCTGCTGGGTTTCTCATCCCCTATGTGATGTGGGCTTTTAGTGTCAGGTGGTTCCCGCTTGGTTCCTCATCCCCTTTCTGATGTGGGCCATTGGGTGTGAAGTGGACCTTGCTGGGGTCCTCATGCCCTTTGTGATCTGGGCCGTTTGGTGTGAGGTGGCTCCTGCTGGTTTCTTCATACACTATGTGATGTCATTTTTGTTTTGAAGTGGTTCCACCTTGGTCCCTCATCCCCTTTGTGATGTGGGCCATATGGTTTGAAGTGGATCCAGCTGGGTTTCTCATCCCATTTGCGATGTGTGCTTTTGGTGTGAAGTGGTTCCTGCTCATTTCCTAATTCCTTATGTAATGTGGGCTTTTAGTGTGAGGTGTTTCTGCTTTGTTCCTCATCCCCTTTGCGATGTGGGCCTTTTGGTGTGAGGTGATTTCTGCTGGGTTCCTCATCCCGATTTTAATGTGGACCCTTCAATGTGAAGTGGTTCTTGCTGGGTACCTCATCCCCTTTGTAATGTGGGCGTTTGGTGTTTCTTGCTGGGTTCCTCATCCACCTTGTGATACTGACTTTTAGTGTGAGGTGGTTACTTGTTTTCTCATCCCCGTTGTGATGTGGGTCCTTTGGTGTGAGGTGGTTCCTACTTGTTTTCTCATGCAGTTTCTGATGTGGGGCTTTGGGTTAAGTGGTTCCTGCTGGTTTCCTCATTCCGTTTGCAATGTGGGCTTTTGGTGTGAGGTGTTTCCTGTAGGGTTCCTCATCCCCTTTGTGATGTGGACCCTTGGGTGTGAAGTGGTTTGTGCTGTGTTTCTCATTCCCTTTGCGATGTGTGGTTTTGTTGTGAGGTGCATTCTAATGGGAACCTCATCCCCTTTGTGATGTGGACCCATTCGTGTGAGTTTGTTCTTGCTGGGTTCCTCATCCCCTTTGTGGTGAGGGTCCTTTGGTGTGAGGTGTTTCCTGCTGCTTTCCTCATTCCCTGTGAGATGTGGGCTTTTGGTGCGAGAAGATTCCTGCTGGGTTCTGCTGGGTTCCTCATCCCCTTTGTGATGTGGTTCCTGCTCGTTTCCTGATTCCCTATGTAATGTGGGCTTTTGGTGTGAGGTAGTTTCTGCTTTGTTCCTCATCCCCTTTGCAATGTGGGCCTTTTGGTGTGAGTTGGCTCCTGCTGGGTTCCTCGTCACCTTTTTGATATGGGCTTTTTGTGTCAGGTGGTTCCTGCTGTGTTCCTCACCCCATATGTGCTGTGGGCCCTTTGGTGTGAGGTGTTTCCTGCTCGGTTCCTCATCCCATTTGTGAAAGGGATGAGGAACCTAGCAGGAACCACCTCAAAGCAAAAGCCCACATCGAAAAGGGGATGAGGAACCAAGAAAGAACCATCTCACACCAAAGGCCCCATATTGAAAAGGGGATGAAGAACACAGCAGGAACCACCTCACACCAAAAGCCCACATCGCAAAGGGGATGAGGAGCCTATCAGCAAGCTCTCACACCAACGGGCCCATATAAAAAAGGGGATGAGGAAGCCAGCAAGAACCATCTCACACCAAAGAGTCCACATCACTAAGGGGATGAGGAACCCAGCAGGAACAACTTCACACCAAAGCCCAAATCGCAAACGGAATGAGGAAACAAGAAGGAACCACTTAACCCAAAGCCTCACATTGGAAACGTGATGAGGAACCAAGTACGAGCCACCTCACATCAAAGGACCCACATCACAAAGGGGATGAGCAACTAAGCAGGAACCACCGCACAACAAAAGCCTACATCACCATGGGGATGAGGAACCCAGCAGGAAGCACTTCACCCCAAAGGCCCACATTGCAAAGGGGATGAGGCACCCGGCCGGAACCACCTTACACCAAAGAACCTACATCACAAAGGGGATGAGGAAACAACAAGGAGCCACCTCACACTAAAAGCCCATATCACAAGGTGGATGAGGTACCAGCAAGAACCACTTCACATAGAAGGGTCCACATTAAAAACGGGATGAGGAACCCAGCAGAAACCACCTCACACCAAAGGGCCCACATCACATATGGGATGAGGAACAGAGCAGGGACCACCTCACACCAAAAGCCCACATAACAAAGGCGTTGAGGAGCCCAGCAGGAGCCACCTCACACCACAAGCCCACATTACATAGAGAATAAGGAAACGAGCAGGAACCACCTCACACCAAAAGCGCACATCGCAAATGGGATGAGGAACCCAGCTGGTTCTACTTCAAACCCAATGGCCCACATCACAAAGGGGATGAGGAACCAAGGTGGAAACACTTCAAAACAAAAGATGACATCACATAGGGTTGAGGAAACCAACAGAAACCAAATCACAACTGAAGCCCACATCACAAAAGGGATGAGGAACCCAGCAGGAGCCACCTCACACCAAAGGGCCCAGATCGCAAAGGCCATGAGGACCCCAGCAAGATCCACTTCACACCAAATGGCCCACATCACAAAGGGGATGAAGAACCAAGCAGGAAGCACCTGACACTAAAAGCCCACATGACATAGGGAATGAGGAACCCAGCAGGAACCACCTCACACCAAAAGCCCACATTACAAAGGGGATGAGGTACCCAGCCGGAAGCACTTCTCATCGAAATGTCCACATTAAAAACGGGATGAGGTACCCAGAGAAACCACCTCACACCAAAGGGCCCACATCGCAAAAGGGATGAGGAACCAAGCAGAAACCACCTCACACCAAAAGCCCACATTACATAGGGAATCAGGAAATGAGCAGGAAACACCTCACACCAAAAGCAAACATTGCAAATGGGATGAGGAACCCAGCTGGATCCACTTCAAACACAATGGCCCACATCACAAAGGTGATGAGGGACCAAGGTAGAACCACTTAAAAACAAAAGATGACATCACATAGGGTATGAGGAACCCAGCAGGAACCAAATCGCAACAAAAACCCATATCACAAAATGGATGAGGAGCCCAGCTGGAGCCACCTCACATAAAAGGCCCCAGACTGCAAAGGGCATGAGGACCCCAGCAGGAACCACCTCACAACAAAAGTGACCATCACAAAAACAATGAGGAACTCAGCAGGATCCACCTAATACCAAAGGGTACACAACACAAAGGGGATGAGGAACCCATCTGGAACCACCTCACTCCAAAACATCACATCGCAAAGGGGATGAGGAATCTGGCAGGAACCACCTCACACTAAAAGCCCACATCACAAAGAGGATGGGGAACCCAGCAGGAACCACCTGACAGCAAGAGCCCAAAAAACATAGGGAATGAGGAACCCAGCAGGAACCACTTCACACCCAATGTCCCACATCACCAATGGGATGAGGAACCAAGCAGGAACCACCTTACACCAAAGAACCCACATCACAAAGGGGATGACGAAACAACAAGGAACCACCTCACACTAAAAGCCCATATCACATAGTGGATGAGGAACCCAGCAAGAACCACCTAACAACAAAAGCCCACATTACAAAGGAGATGAGTGACCCAGCAGTAACCACCTCACACAGAAGAGTCCACATCACAAAAGGTATGACGAACCCAGCATGAACCAGCACACACCAAAGGGCCCAGATAACAAAGGGGATGAAGAACCAAGCCGGAAATACCTCACACGAAAAGCCCACATCATATAGGGGATAAGGAACCCTGTAGGAAACCCCTCACACCAAAGGGCCCACATCACAACGTGTATGAGGAACACAGCAGGAAACAGCTCACACCAAAAGACCACATCACACAGGGCATGTGGAACCCTGCAGGAACCACATCACACTTAAAGCCCACGTCACAAAGAGGATGAGGAACCCAGCAGGAACCACCTCACACCAAAACCCCATATTACAAATGGGATGAGGTACCCAGTATGAACCATTTCACAACCAAGGGTCCACATCAAAAAGGGGATGAGGAACCCAGCAGAAACCACTTCACAGCAAAGGGCCCACATCACAAAGGGGAAGAGGAACCAAGCTGGAACCACTTCAAAACAAAAGGTGACATCACATGGCGTATGAGGAACCCAGCAGGGACCACCTCACAATGAAAGCCCACATCACAAAAGGGATCAGGAACCCACTGAGAACCACCTCACGAAAAAGGGTCCACAAAACAAAGGGGATGAGTAACCCATCAGGAACCACCTTACACCAAAATCCCACATCGCAAAGGGGATGAGGAACCCAGAAGAAGCCACCTGACACCATAAGCTTACATCACAAAGGGGATGAGGAACCCAGCAGGAAGCCTTCACACAAACGGGCCCATATCACAAAGTGGACGAGGAAACCAGCAAGAGCCACCTCACACCAACGGGTCCACATCACTAAGGGGATGAGGAACCCAGCAAGAACAACTTCTCACCAAAAGCCCACATCGCAAATGGAATGAGGAAACAAGCAGGAACCACTTAACCCAAAGCCCCACATCACAAGGGATTGAGGAACCCAGCAAGAACCATATTACGCTGAAAGCCCACATCACAAAGGGGGTGAGGAATGCTCCAGGAAGAACCTCACACCAAAGGTCCACATCACAAACAGGATGAGGAACACAGCAGGAACCACCTCACAACCAAAGCCCACATTGCAAAAGGAATGAGGAACCCAGCAGGTACCACTTAACCCAAGACCCACATCAGAAAGGATATGAGAAATCCAGCAGGAACCACCTCACTCCAAAGGGCCCACAGCACAAAGAGGATGAGGAAACAAGCAGGAACCACCTCATAACAACATCCTACATCACAAAGAGGATGAGGAATCCAGCAGGAAACAACATACCACAAAGGCCCACATTACAAAGGGGATAAGGCACCGAGCAGGAAACACCGCACACCAAAGGGTCCACAACAAAAAGGGGATGAGGAACGCATCAGGAACCACCTCACACCAAAAGCCCCCATCACAAAGGGGATGAGGAACCAAGCAGGAACCACTTCAAACCAAAGGGCCCACATCAGAAAGGGGATGAGGAACCCAACCAGAACAACCTCACACCAAAGGGCCCACATCACAAAGGGGATGATTAACCAAGCAGGAACCACCTCACACATAAGGCCCCACATAGAGGAGTTGAGGAAAATGGCGGAAGCGTAAGACGTGGAGATCACCTTCGTCCCCACATATACATCAGAAATACATCTACTTGTGGAACTCCTCCTACAGAACACCCACTGAACGCTGGCAGAAGACCTCAGACCTCCCAATAGGCAAGAAATTCCCCACGTACCTGGGTAGGGCAAAAGTAAAAAGGATAAACAGAGACAAAACAATAGGGCCAGGACCTGCACCAGTGGGAGGGAGCTGTGAAGGAGCAAAGGTTTCCACACACTAGGAAGCCTCTTCGTGGGCGGAGACTGTGGGTGGCGGAGGAAAGCACAGCAAACAGGGGTGCGGAGAGATTCCCGCAAAGAGAATTGGTGTCGACCGGCACTCACCGGCCCGAGAGGCTTGTCTGCTCACCCAACGGGGTGGGCGAGGGATGGGAGCAGAGGCTCGGGCTTCTGTCGGATCGCAGGGAGAGGACTGGCGGCGTGAACACAGCCTGAAAGGGTTAGTGCACCTTGGCTACCCAGGAGGGAGTCAGGGGAAAAGTCTGGAGCTGGCAAAGAGACAAGAGACGTTTTCTTACCTCTTTGTTTCCTGGTGCGCGAGGAGAGCGGATTAAGAGAACTGCTTAAAGGAGCTCCAGAGACAGGCACGAGCCGTGGCTAACAGGGCAGACCCCAGAGACGGGCATGAGACGCTAAGGCTGCTGCTGCTGCCACCAAGAAGCCTGTGTGCAAGCACAGGTCACTGTCCACATCGCCCCTCCCGGGAGCCTGTGCAGCCCACCACTTCCAGGGTCCCGGGATCTAGGTACAACGTCCCCGGGAGAATGCACAGCGCACCTCACGCTGGTGCAATGTCACTCTGGCCTGAGTGAGCCAGAGCGCACGAATCAGCTGCTCCCTTAACCCCGTCCTGTCTGAGCAAAGAACAGACGACCTCAGGCGATTTACACGCAGAGGCGGAGTCAAACCCAAAGCTCAACCCCAGGAGCTGTGCGAACAAAGAAGAGAAACGGAAATTTCTCCCAGCAGCCTCAGATGCAGCGGATTAAATCTCCACAATCAACTTGATATACCCTGCATCTGTGGAATAACTGAATAGACTACGAATCATCCCAAATTGGGGAGGTGGACTCTGAGAGCAAGATATATTATTTTTTCCCCTTTTCCTCTTTATGTAAGTGTGTATGTGTATGCTTCTGTGTGAGATTGTGTCTGTATAACTTTGATTTCACCATGTGTCCTAAGTTTCTGTCCGCCCATTTATCTTTTCTAAAAAATTTTTTTCTTAATAACTAATTTTTATTTTAATAACTTTATTTTATTTTATCTAACTTTATTTTATTTTATCCTTTATCTTTCTTTCTTTCTACTTTTTCTACCTCTTATTTTGAGCCATTTTGATGAAAGGCTCTTGGTGCTCCAGCCAGGATTCAGTGCTGTACCTCTGAGGTGGGAGAGCCAACTTCACTGGTCTTCAAGAGACTGGTCCTCAAGAGACCTCCCAGCTCTACGTAATATCAAACGGTGAAAACCTCTCAGAGATCTCCATCTCAACACCAAGACCCAACATCACTCAACGACCAGCAAGCTACAGTGCTGGACACCCTATGCCAAACAACTAGCAAGACAGGAACACAACCCCACCCATTAGCAGAGAGGCTGCCTAAAATTGTAAAAAGGCCACAGACACCCCAAAACACACCAACAAACGTGGACCTGTCCACCAGAAAGACAAGCCCAGCCTCATCCACCAGAACACAGACACTACTCCCTTCCACCAGGAAGCCTACACAACCCACTGAACCAACTGTAGCCACTGGGGAAAGACACCAAAAACAACGGGAACTACGAACCTGCCTCCTACAAAAAGGAGACCCCAAAGACAGTAAGATAAGCAAAATGAGAAGACAAAAAAACACACAGCAGATGAAGGAGGAAGGTAAAAACCCACCAGACCTAACAAATGAAGAGGAAATAGGCAGTCTACCTGAAAAAGAATTCAGAATAATGATAGTAAAGATGATCCAAAATCTTGGAAATAGAATAGAGAAAATGCAAGAAACATTTAACAAGGACCTACAAGTACTAAAGAGGAAACAAGCAATGATGAAAAACACAATAAATGAAATTTAAAATACTCTAGAAGGGATTAATAGCAGAATAACTGAGGCAGAAGAACGGATAAGTGACCCGGAAGATAAAATAGTGGAAATAACTACTGCAGAGCAGAATAAAGAGAATAGAATGAAAAGAACTGAGGACAGACTTAGAGACCTCTGGGACAACACTAAACGCACCAATATTCGAATTAAAGTCATCCCAGAAGAGAAAAAGAAAGGTACTGAGAAAATATTTGAAAAGATTGTAGTTGAAAACTTCCCTAATATGGGAAAAGAAATAGTTAAGTCCAAGAAGCACATAGAGTCCCATACTGGATAAATCCAAAAAGAAACACGCCAAGACACATATAAATCAAACTATCAAAAATTAAATACAAAGAAAACATATTAAAAGCAGCAAGGAGGGCTTCCCTGGTGGCGCAGTGGTTGAGAGTCTGCCTGCCGATGCAGGGGACATGGGTTCATGCCCCGGTCCGGGAAGATCCCACATGCCGCGGAGCGGCTACACCCGTGAGCCATGGCTGCTGAGCCTGTGCGTCCGGAGCCTGTGCTCCTCAACAGGAAAGGCCACAACAGTGAGAGGCCTGTGTACCGGTTAAAAAAAAAAAAAAAAAAAGCAGCAAGGAAAAACAACAAATAACACACAAGGGAATCCCCATAAGGTTAACAGCTGATTTTTCAGCAGAAACTGTGCAAGCCAGAAGGGAGTGGCAAGACATATTTAAAGTCATGAAGGAGAAAATCCTACAACCAAGATTACCCAGCAAGGATCTCATTCAGATTTGATGGAGCATTTAAACTCTTTACAGACAGCAAAAGCTGAGAGAGTTCAGCACCACCAAACCAGCATTACAACAAATGCTAAAGAAACACAAGAGAAGGAAAAGATCTACAAAACAAGCCCAAAACAATTAAGATAATGGGAATAAGAACATACATTTTGATAATTACCTTAAATATAAATGGATAAAATGTTTCCATCAAAAGATACAGACTGGCAGAATGGATACAAAAACAAGACCCATATATATGCTGTCTACAAGAGACCCACTTCAGACCTAGGGACACATACAGACTGAAAGTGAGGGGATGGAAAAAGATATTCCATGCAAATGGAGATCAAAAGAAAGCTGGACTAGCAATTCTCATATCAGACAAAATAGACTTTAAAATAAAGATTATTACAAGAGACAAAGAAGGACACTACATAATGATGAAAGGATCGATCCAAGAAGAAGATATAACAATTGTAAATACTTATGCACCCAACATAGGAGCATCTCAATACATAAGGCAAATACTAACAGCCATAAAAGGGGAAAGTAACAGTAACACATACATAGTAGGGGACTTTAACACCCCACTTTCACCAGTGGACAGATCATCCAAAATGAGAATAAATAAAGAAACACAAGCTTTAAATGATACATTAAAGAAGATGGACTTAATTGATATTCATAGGAAATGCCATCCAAAAACAACAGAATACACATTTTTCTCAAGTGCTCACAGAACATTCTCCAGGATAGATCCTGTCTTGGGTCACAAATCAAGCCTGGGTAAATTTGAGATAATTGAAATTGTATCAAGTATCTTTTCTGACCACAATGCTATGACACTAGATATCAATTACAGGAAAAGATCTGTGAAAAATACAAACATATGGAGGCTAAACAATACACTATTTAATAACGAAGTGATCACTGAAGAAATCAAAGAGGAAATCAAAATATACCTAGAAACAAATGACAATGGAGACACGACGACCCAAATCCTATGGGATGCAGTAAAAGCAGTTCTAAGAGGGAAGTTTATAGCAATACAATCCTACTTTAAGAAACAGGAAACATCTTAAATAAACAACCTAACCTTGAACCTAAAGCAATTACTGAAAGAAGAACAAAACAACCCCAAAGTTAGGAGAAGGAAACAAATCATAAAGATCATTTCACAAATAAATGAAAAAGAAATGAAGGAAACGATAGCAAAGATCAATAAAACTAAGAGGTGGATCTTGAGAAGATGAACAAAATTGATAAACCATTAGCCAGACTCATCAAATAAAAAGGGAGAAGACTCAAATCAATAGAATTAGAAATGAAAAAGGAGAAGTAACAACTGACACTGCAGAAATTCAAAAGATCATGAGACATTACTACAAGCAACTCTATGCCAATAAAATGGACAACCTGGAGGAAATAGACAAATTCTTAGAAATGCACAACCTGCCAAGACTGAATCAGGAAGCAATAGAAAATATGAACAGACAAATCATAAGCACTGAAATTGAAACTGTGATTAAAAGTCTTCCAACAAACAAAAGCCCAGGACCAGATGGCTTCACAAGTGAATTCTATCAAACATTTAGAGAGAGATAACACCTATCCTTTTCAAACTCTTTCAAAATATAGCAAAGGGAGGAACACTCCCAAACTCATTCTACAATGCCACCATCACCCTGATACAAAAACCAGACAAGGATGTCACAAAGAAGGAAATCCACAGGCCAATATCACTGATGAACATAGATACAAATGTTCTCCACAAACTACTAGGAAACAGAATCCAACAGCACCTTAAAGGAACGTACACCATGATCAAGTGGGGTTTATTCCAGCAATGCAAGGATTCTTCAATATACGCAGATCAATCAACGTGATACACCATATTAACAAATTGAAGGAGAGAAACCATATGATCATCTCAATAGATGCAGAGAAAGCTTTCAACAAAATTCAACATCCAGTTATGATAAAATCCCTGCAGAAAGTAGGCATAGAGCAAATTTTCCTCAACATAATAAAGGCCATATATGACAAACCAACAGCCCACATCGTCCTTAATGGTGAAAAACTGAAACCAATTCTACTAAGATCAGGAACAAGACAAGGTTGCCCACTCTCACCACTCTTATTCAACATAGTCTTGGAAGTTTTAGCCACAGCAATCAGAGAAGAAAAGGAAATAAAAGGAATCCAAATTGGAAAAGAAGAAATAAAGCTGTCACTGTTTGAAGATGACATGATACTATACATAGAGAATCCTAAACATGCTACCATAAAACTACTAGAGCTAATCAGTGAATTTGGTAAAGTAGCAGGATACAAAATTCACAGAAATCTCTGGCATTCCCATACACTAATGATGAAAAATATAAAAGTGAAATTAAGAAAAAACTCCCATTTGCCATTGCAACAAAAAGAATAAAATATCTAGGAATAAACCTACCTAAGGAGACAAAACACCTGTATGCAGAACACTATAAGACATTAATGAAAGAAATTAAAGATGATACAAATAGATGGAGAGATATAGCATGTTCCTGGATTGGAAGAATCAACATTGTGAAAATGACTCTACTACGCAAAGGAATCTATAGATTCAGTGCAATCCCTATCAAACACCACTGGCATTTTTTACAGAACTTGAACGAAAAATTTCACCATTTGTATGGAAACACAAAAGACCCCGAATATCTAAAGCAACCTTGAGAACGAAAAATGGGGCTGGAGGAATCAGGCTCCCTGACTTCAGACTATACTACAAAGCTACAGTAATCATGACAGTATGGTACTGGCACAAAAACAGAAATATAGATCAATGGAACAGGATAGAAAGCCCAGAGATAAATGCACACACATATGGTCACCTTATCTTTGATAAAGGAGGCAAGCGTATACAGTAGAGAAAAGACAGCCTCTTCAATAAGTGGTGCTGGGAAAACTGGACAGGTACATGTAAAAGTGTGCGATTAGAACACTCCCTAACACCATACACAAAAATAAGCTCAAAAGGGATTAAAGACATAAATGTAAGGACAGAAACTATCAAACTCTTAGAGGAAAACGTAGGCAGAACACTCTATGGCATAAATCACAGCAAGATCTTTTTTGACCCACCTCCTAGAGAAATGGAAATAAAAATAAACAAATGGGAACTAATGAAACTTAAAAGCTTTTGCACAGGGCTTCCCTGGTGGTGCAGTGGTTGAGAATCTGCCTGTCAATGCAGGGGTCACGGGTTCGAGCCGTGGTCTGGGAAGATCCCACATGCCGCGGAGCAACTAAGGCCGTGCGCCACAACTACTGAGACTGCGCGTCTGGAGCCTGTGCTCTGCAACAAGAGAGGCCGCGGTAATGAGAGACCCGTGCACCGCGATGAAGAGCGGCCCCCGATTGCTGCAACTAAAGAAAGCCTGCGCGCAGCAACGAAGACCCAACGCAGCTAGAAATAAATATAATTAATTAATTAATTAAAAAAATAAAGAGGGGTGTTTTAAAGGGTTTATTCTGGATCTCCTGTCCCCCTAAATTATTAAAAAAAAAAAAAGCTTTTGCACAGCAAAGGAAACCATAAACAAGACCAAAAGACAACCCTCAGAATGGGAGAAAATATTTGCAAATGAAGTAACTAACAGAGGATTAATCTCAGAAATTTACAAGCAGCTCATGCAGCTCAATAACAAAAAAACAAACAACCCAATCCAAAAATGGGCAGAAGACCTAAATAGGCATTTCTCAAAGGAAAATATAGAGATTGTCAACAAGCACATGAAAGAAAACTCATGATTAATCATTAGAGTAATGCAAATCAAAACTACAATGAGATATCATCTCACACCGGTCAGAATGAGCATCATCAAGAAATGTAGAAACAATAAATGCTGGAGAAGCTGTGGAGAAAAGGGAACACTCTTGCACTGCTGGTGGGAATGTGAATTGGTACAGTCACTATGGAGAAAGTATGGAGGTTCCTTAGAAAACTACAAATAGAACTATCTTATGACCCACCAATCCCACTACTGGGCATATACGCTGACAAAACCATAATTCAAATAGAGTCATGTACCAAAATATTCATTGCAGCTCTATTTACAATTGCCAGGAGATGGAAGCAATCTAAATGTCCATCATCAGATAAATGGATAGAGAAGATGTGGCACATATATACAATGGAATATTACTCAGCCATAAACAGAAATGAAATTGAGTTATTCGTAGTGAGGTGGATGGACCTGCAGTCTGTAATACAGAGTGAAGTAAGTCAGAAAGAGAAAGACAAATACCATATGCTAACACATATATATGGAATCTAAGAAAGAAAAACATGTCATGAAGAACCTAGGGGTAAGACGGGAATAAAAACACAGACATACTAGAGAATGGACTTGAGGATAAGGGGAGGGGGAAGGGTAAGCTGTGACAAATCGAGAGAGTGGCATGGACATATATACACTACCAAACGTAAAATAGATAGTGGGAAGCAGCCACATAGCACAGGGAGATCAGCTAGGTGCTTTGTGAACACTTAGAGGGATGAGATAGGGAGGGTGGGAGGGAGAGAGACGCAAGGGGGAAGACATATGGGAACATATGTATAACTGAGTTACATTGTTATAAAGCAGAAAGCAACACACCATTGTAAAGCAATTATACTCCAATAAAGATGTAAAATAAAACATAATGAGAGCTTCCCTGGTGGAGCAGTGGTTGAGAGTCTGCCTGCCGATGCAGGGGACACGGGTTCGTGCCCTGGTCCGGGAAGATCCCACATGCCGCGGAGCGGCTGGGCCCATGAACCATGGCCGCTGAGCCTGCGCATCTGGAGCCTGTGCTCCGCAACAGGAGAGGCTACAACAGTGAGAGGCCTGCGTACCAAAAAAATAAATATATAAAATAAAGTTAATGAGAAGTTACAGATATAGAACACAGACTTACGTTTACTAGGCAGGAAGGGGGAGGGTGGGAGGGATAAACTGAGAGATTGGGATTGACATATACACACTACTATATATAAAATAGATAACTAATAAGAACCTACTGTATAGCACAGGGAACGCTACTTATTACTCTATAATGGCCTATATCAGAAAAGAATCTAAAAGAGGATGAATATATGAATATGTATAGCGGATTCAAATTGCTGTATACCTGACACTGACACAACATTGTAAATCAACTGTATTGCAATACAATTTTTACTTTAAAAAATGAAAAAAGAAAAAAGGTGGGGAACCCAGCAGGAACCACGTCACACCACAGGGCACACGTAACAAAGGGGATGAGGAACACAGCAGGAACCACCTCACACCAAAAGGTCCTCATCACAAAGGGGATGAGGTACCAAGCAGGAACCACCTCACACCATATCCCACATCACAAAGGGGATGAGGTTCCAAGCAGGAACCAGCTCACACATAAGGGCCCACATAGAGGAGTTTAGGAAAATGACAGAAGCGTAAGATGCGGAGATCACCTTCCTCCCCATAGATACATCCGAAATACATCTACTTGTGGAACTGCTCCTACAGAACACCCACTGAACGCTGGCAGAAGACCTCAGACCTCCCAATAGGCAAGAAATTCCACACATAGCTGGGTAGGGCAAAAGTAAAAAGAATAAACAGAGAGAAAAGAATAGCGACAGGACCTGCACCAGTGGGAGGGAACTGTGAAGGAGGAAAGCTTTCCACACACTAGGAAGCCTCTTCGTGGGCGGAGACTGCGGGTGGCAGAGGAGAGCACAGCAACAGGGGTGCGGAGGGAAAAGTGGGCAGATTCCCGCACAGAGAATCGGTGCCGACCGGCACTCACCGGCCCGAGAGGCTTGTCTGCTCACCCACCGGGGTGGCCGGGGGCTGGGAGCTGAGGCTTGGGCTTCGGTCGGATCACAGGGAGAGGACTGGCGGGGTGAACAGAGCCTGAAGGGGTTAGTGCACCACGGCTACCCCGGAGGGAGTCCGGGGAAAAGTCTGGAGCTGGCAAAGAGACAAGAGACGTTTTCTTACCTCTTTGTTTCCTGGTGCGCGAGGAAAGGGGATTAAGAGCGCTGCTTAAAGGAGCTCCAGAGACGGGCGCCAGCTGCGGCTAACAGCGTGGACTCCAGACAAGGGCATAAGACGCTAAGGCTGCTGCTGCCGCAACCAAGAAACCTGTGGGCGAGCACAGGTCACTGTACACAACACCCCTCCCTGGAGCCTGTGCAGCCCGCCACTGCCAGGGTCCCGTGATCCAGGGACAACTTCCCCGGGAAAACGCACAGCGCGCCTCAGGGTGGTGCAATGTCACGCAGGCCTCTGCCGCCGCAGGCCCGCCCCGCACTCCGTGCCCCTCCCTCCCCCTGGCCTGAGTGAGCTAAAATGCCCGAATCAGCTGCTCCCTTAACCCCATTCTGTCTGAGCGAAGAACAGACGCCGTCAGGTGACTTACACGCAGAGGCGGAGCCAAACCCAAAGCTGAACCCAAGGGGCTGTGCGAACAAAGAAGAGAAACGGAAATTTCTCCCAGCAGCCTCAGATGCAGTGGATTAAATCTCCACAATCAACTTGATATACCCTGCATCTGTTGAGTACCTGAATAGACTACGAATCATTCCAAATTGGGGAGGTGGATTCTGAGAGCAAGATATATTATTTTTCCCCTTTTCTTCTTTATGTAAGTGTGTATGTGTATGCTTCTGTGTGAGATTTTGTCTGTATAACTTTGATTTCACCATGTGTCCTAAGTTTCTGTCCGCCCATTTTTCTTTTCTAAAAAATTGTTTTCTTAATAAGTATTTTTTATTTTAATAACTTTATTTTACGTAACTTTATTTTATTTTATCCTGTGTCTTTCTTTCTTTCTTTCTTTCTACTTTTTCTCCCTTTTATTCTGAGCCGTGTGGATGAAAGGCTCTTGCTGCTCCAGCCAGGAGTCAGTGCTGTGCCTCTGAGGTGGGAGAGCCAAATTCAGGACCCTGGTCCTCAAGAGACCTCCCAGCTCTACCTAATATCAAACAGCGAAAATCTCCCAGAGATCTCCATCTCAACACCAAGACCCAGCTTCACTCAACGACCAGCAAGCTGCAGTGCTGGACACCCTATGCCAAACAACTACCAAGAAAGGAACACAACCCCACCCATTAGAAGAGAGGCTGCCTAAAATCGTAAAAAGGCCACAGACACCCCAAAACACACCACCAGACGTGGACCTGTCCACCGGAAAGACAAGATCCAGCCTCATCCACAAGAACACAGGCACTACTCCCCTCCACCAGGAAGCCTACACAACCCACTGAACCAACTGTAGCCACTGGGGAAAGACACCAAAAAAAAAACGGGAACTACGAACCTGCAGCCTGCAAAAAGGAGACCACAAACACAGTAAGATAAGCAAAATGAGAAGACAGAGAAACACACAGCAGATAAAGGAGCAAGGTAAAAACCCAGCAGACCTAACAAATGAAGAGGAAATAGGCAGTCTACCTGAAAAAGAATTCAGACTAATGATAGTAAAGATGATCCAAAATCTTGGAAATAGAATAGAGAAAATGCAAGAAACATTTAACAAGGACCTACAAGAACTAAAGAGGAAACAAACAATGATGAAAAACACAATAAATGAAATTTAAAATACTCTAGAAGGGATTAATAGCAGAATAACTGAGGCAGAAGAACAGATAAGTGACCTGGAAGATAAAATAGTGGAAATAATTACTGTAGAGCAGAATAAAGAGAATAGAATGAAAAGAACTGAGGACAGTCTCAGAGACCTCTGGGACAACATTAAACGCACAAATATTCCAATTAAAGTGGTCCCGAAGAGTAAAAGAAAGGGACTGAGAAAATATTTGAAGAGATTATAGTTGAAAACGTCCCTAATATTGGAAAGGCAATCGTTAATCAAGTCCAGGAAGTACAGAGAGTCCCATACAGGATAAATGCAAGGAGAAACACGCCAAGACACATATTAATCAAACTATCAAACATTAAATACAAAGAAAACATATTAAAAGCAGCAAGGGAAAAATAACACACAAGGGAATCCCCTTAAGGTTAACAGCTGATCTTTCAGCAGAAACTCTGCAAGCCAGAAGGGAGTGGCAGGACATATTTAAAGTCATGAAGGAGAAAATCTTACAACCAAGATTACCCAGCAAGGATCTCATTCAGAGATGATGGAGAATTTAAAATCTTTACAGACAAGTAAAAGCTGAGAGAGTTCAGCACCACCAAACCAGCTTTACAACAAATGCTAAAGGACTTCTCTAGGCAAGAAACACAAGAGAAGGAACAGACCTACAATAACAAGCCCAACACATTTAAGAAAATGGGAATAGGAACATACATATCGATAATTACCTTAAATGTAAATGGATTAAATGCTTCCATCAAAGCATATACACTGGCTGAATGGATACAAAAATAAGACCCATATAGGTGCTGTCTACAAGAGACCCATTTCAGACCTAGGGACACATACAGACTGAAAGTGAGGGGATGGAAAAACATATTCCATGCAAATGGAAATCAAAAGAAAGCTGGACTAGCAATTCTCATGTCAGACAAAATAGACTTTAAAGACTATTACAAGAGACAAAGAAGGACACTACATAATGATCAAGGGATCGATCCAAGAAGAAGATATAACAATTGTAAATATTTATGCACCCAACATAGGAGCACCTCAATACATAAGGCAAATACTAACAGCCATAAAAGGGGAAGTGACAGTAACACATACATAGTAGGGGACTTTAACACCCCACTTTCTCCAATGGACAGATCATCCAAATGAAAATAAATAAGGAAACACAAGCTTTAAATGATACATTAAACAAGATGGACTTAATTGATATTTATAAGACATTCCGTCCAAAATCAACAGAACACACATTTTTCTCAAGTGCTCATAGAACATTCTCCAGGATAGATCCTATCTTGGGTCACAAATCAAGCCTTGGTAAATTTGAGATAATTGAAATTGTATCAAGTATCTTTTCCGACCACAGTGCTATGAGACTAGATATCAATTACAGGAAACGATCTGTGAAAAATACAAACACATGGAGGCTAAACAATACACTATTTAATAACGAAGTGATCACTGAAGAAATCAAAGAGGAAATCAGAAAGTACCTAGAAACAAATGACAATGGAGACACGACGACCCAAATCCTATGGGATGCAGCAAAAGCAGTTGTAAGAGGGAAGTTTACAGCAATACAATCCTACCTTAAGAAACACGAAACATCTCAAATAAACAACCTAAACTTGAACCTAAAGCAATTACTGAAAGAAGAATAAAACAACCCCAATGTTAGAAGGAAACAAATCATAAAGATCATATCAGAAATAAATGAAAAAGAAATGAACGAAACGATAGCAAAGATCAATAAAACTAAAAGCTGGTTGTTTGAGAAGATAAACAAAATTGATAAACCATTAGCCAGACTCATCAAATAAACAGGGAGAAGACTCATATCAATAGAATTAGAAATGAAAAAGGAGAAGTAACAACTGACACTGCAGAAATACAAAAGATCATGAGACATTACTACAAGCAACTCTATGCCAATAAAATGGACAACCTGGAGGAAATAGACAAATTCTTAGAAATGCACAACCTGCCAAGACTGAATCAGGAAGCAATAGAAAATATGAACAGACAAATCACAAGCACTGAAATTGAAACTGTGATTAAAAATCTTCCAACAAACAAAAGCCCAGGACCAGATGGCTTCACAGGCGAATTCTATCAAACATTTAGAGAAGAGATAACACCTATGCTTCTCAAACTCTTCCAAAATATAGCAGAGGGAGGAACACTCCCAAACTCATTCTACAAGGCCACCATCACCCTGATACAAAAACCAGACAACGATGTCACAAAGAAAGAAATATACAGGCCAATATCACTGATGAACATAGATACAAATGTTCTCCACAAACTACTAGGAAACAGAATCCAACAGCACATTAAAAGGAACGTACACCATGATCAACTGGGGTTTATTCCAGCAATGCAAGGATTCTTCAATATATGCAAATCAATCAACGTGATACACCATATTAACATGTTGAAGGAGAAAAACCATATGATCATCTCAATAGATGCAGAGAAAGCTTTCAACAAAATTCAACATCCAGTTATGATAAAATCCCTGCAGAAAGTAGGCATAGAGGAAACTTACCTCAACATAATAAAGGCCATATATGACAAACCAACAGCCAACATCATCCTTAATGGTGAAAAACTGAAACCATTTCCACTAAGATCAGGAACAAGACAAGGTTGCCCACTCTCACCACTCTTATTCAACATAGTTTTGGAAGTTTGAGCCACAGCAATCAGAGAAGAAAAGGAAATAAAAGGAATCTAAATTGGAAAAAAAGAAATAAAGCTGTCACTGTTTGAAGATGACATGATACTATACATAGAGAATCCTAAAGATGCTACCATAAAACGACTAGAGCTAATCAGTGAATTTCGGAAAGTACCAGGATACAAAATTAATGCACAGAAATCTCTGGCATTCCTATACACTAATGATGAAAATCTGAAAGTGAAGTTAAGAAAACACTCCCATTTACCACTGCAACAAAAAGAATAAAATATCTAGGAATAAACCTACCTAAGGAGACAAAACACCTGTATGCAGAACACTATAAGACACTAATGAAAGAAATTAACGATGATACAAATAGATGGAGAGATATAGCATGTTCCTGGATTGGAAGAATCAACATTGTGAAAATGACTCTACTACGCAAAGGAATCTACAGATTCAATGCAATCCCTATCAAACACCACTGGCATTTTTCACAGAACTAGAACAAAAAATTTCACCATTTGTATAGAAACACAAAAGACCCCAAATATCCAAAGCAACCTTGGGAACGAAAAATGGGGCTGGAGGAATCAGGCTCCCTGACTTCAGACTATACTACAAAGCTACAGTAATCACGACAGTATGGTACTGACACAAAAACAGAAATATAGATCAATGGAACGGGATAGAAAGCCCACAGATAAAGGCACACACATATGGTCACCTTATCTTTGATAAAGAAGGCAAGAGTATACAGTGGAGAAAAGACAGCCTCTTCAATAACTGGTGCTGGGAAAACTGGACAGCTACATGTAAAAGTATGCGATTAGAACACTCCCTAACACCATACACAAAAATAAGCTCAAAACGGATTAAAGACCTAAATGTAAGGACAGAAACTATCAAACTCTTAGAGGAAAACATAGGCAGAATACTCTATGACATAAACCACAGCAAGATCGTTTTTGACCCACCTCCTAGAGAAATGGAAATAAAAATAAACAAATGGGACCTAATGAAACTTAAAAGCTTTTGCACAGCAAAGGAAACCATAAACAAGACCAAAAGACAACCCTCAGAATGCGATAAAATATTTGCAAATGAAGTAACTGACAAAGGATTAATCTCCAAAATTTATAAGCAGCTCATGCAGCTCAATAACAGTAAAACAAACAACCCAATCCAAAAATGGGCAGAAGACCTAAATAAGCATTTCTCAAAAGAAAATATAGAGATTGCCAACAAGCACATGAAAGAAAAATCATTAATCATTAGAGTAATGCAAATCAAAACTACCATGTGATATCATTTGACACCAGTCAGACTGGGCATCATCCAAATATGTAGAAACAATAAATGCTGGAGAAGCTGTGGAGAAAAGGGAACACCTTGCACTGCTGGTGGGAATGCGAATTGGTACAGTCACTATGGAGAAGAGTTTGGAGGTTCCTTAGAAAACTACAAATAGAAATACCATATGACCCATCAATCCCACTGCTGGGCATATAAGCTGAGAAAACCATAATTCAAAAAGAGTCATGTACCAAAATGCTCATTGCAGCTCTATTTACAATAGCCAGGAGATGGCAACAACCTAAGTGTCCATCATCGCATGAATGGATACAGAAGACGTGGCACATATATACAATGGAATATTACTCAGCCATAAAAAGAAACGAAATTGAGTTATTTGTAGGGAGGTGGATGGACCTGCAGTCTGTAATGCAGAGTGAAGTAAGTCTGAAAGAGAAAGACAAATACCATATGCTAACACATATATATGGAATCCAAGAAAAAAAACATATCATGAAGAACCTAGGGGTAAGACGGGAATAAAGACACAGACCTACTAGAGGATGGACTTGAGCATATGGGGAGGGGGGAGGGTAAGCTGTGACAAATTGAGAGAGTGTCATGGACATATATACACTACCAAACGTAAAATACATAGTTAGTGGGAAGCAGCCACATAGCACAGGGAGATCAGCTCGGTCCTTTGTGAACACCTAGAGGGGTGAGATAAGGAGGGTGGGACGGAGAGAGACGCAAGAGGGAGGAGATATATGAACATCTGTATATGTATAACTGAGTTACATTGTTATAAAGCAGAAAGCAACACACCATTGTAAAGCAATTATACTCCAATGAAGATGTAAAATAAAATAAAAGGTAATGAGGGCTTCCCTGGTGGCGCAGTGGTTGAGAGTCCGCCTGCCGTTGCAGGGGATACAGGTTCGTGCCCCTGTCCGGGAGGATCCCACATGCCGCAGAGCGGCTGGGCCCATGAGCCATGGCCTCTGAGTCTGCGCGTCCGGAGTCTGTGCTCCGCAACGGGAAAGGCCACAACACTGAGAGGCCTGCGTACCAAAAAAATAAATAAATAAAATAAAAGGTAATGAGAAGCCACAGATGTAGAAAACAAACTTATGATTAGCAGGCAAGAAGCGGGAGGGAGAGGGGGATAAATTGAGAGATTGTGACTGACACATACACACTACTATATATAAAATAGATAACTAATAACGACCTACTGTATAGCACAGGGAACGCTACTTAGTATTCTATAATCGCCTATATCGGAAAAGAATCTAAAAGAGGATGAATATATGAATATATATAACTGATTCAAATTGCTGTATACGTGAAACTGACAAAACATTGTAAATCAACTGTATTCCAATATAATTTTTACTTTAAAAAATGAAAAAAAAAAAGGTGAGGAATCCAGCAGGAACCACCTCACACCAAAAGGTCCTCATCACAAAGGGGATGAGGATCCAAGCAGAAACCAGCACACACATAAGGGCCCACATAGAGGAGTTGAGGAAAATGGCAGAAGCGAAAGACGCGGAGATCACCTTCCTCCCCACAGATACATACAAAATACATCTACTTGTGGAACTGCTCCTACAGAACACCTACTGAACGCTGGCAGAAGCCCTCAGACCTCCCAATAGGCAAGACATTCCCCATGTATCTGGGTAGGGCAAAAGTAAAAAGAATAAACAGAGACAAAAGAATAGGGCCGGGACCTGCACCAGTGGGAGGGAGCTGTGAAGGAGGAAAGCTTTCCACACACTAGGAAGCCCCTTCGTGGGTGGAGACTGCGGGTGGCAGAGGAGAGCACAGCAACAGGTGTGCAGAGGGCAAAGCAGGCATTTTCCCACACAGAGAATCGGTGCCGACCGGCACTCACCGGCCCGAGAGGCTTGTCTGCTCCCCCACCGGGGTGGCCGGGGGCTGGGAGCTGAGGCTTGGGCTTCGGTCGGATCGCAGGGAGAGGACGGGCGGCGTGAACATAGCCTGAAGGGGTTAGTGCACCATGGCTACCAGGGATGGAGTCTGGGGAAACCTCTGGAGCTGGCAAAGAGACAAGAGACGTTTTCTTACCTCTTTGTTTCCTGATGCGCGAGGAGAGGGGATTAAGAGCGCTGCTTAAAGGAGCTCCAGAGACAGGCGCGGGACGTGGCTAACAGCGCAGACCCCAGAGACGGGCATGAGACGATAAGGCTGCTGCTGCCGCCACGAAGAAGCCTGTGGGCGAGCACAGGTCACTGTCCACACCACCACTCCCAGGAGGCTTTGCAGCCCGCCACTGCCAGGGTCCCGTGATCCAGGGACAACTTCCCCAGGAGAACGCACGGCGCGCCTCAGGCTGGTGCAACGTCACACCGGCCTCTGCCACCGCAGGCTCGCCCCGCACTCTGTGGCCCTCCCTCTCCCCGGCCTGAGTGAGCCAGAGCGCCCGAATCAGCTGCTCCCTTAACCCCATCCTGTCTGAGCGAAGAACAGACGCCCTGAGGCGACTTATACGCAGAGGCGGAGCCAAACCAAAGCTGAACCCAAGGAGCTCTGAGAACAAAGAAGAGAAACGAAAATTTCTCCCAGCAGACTCAGATGCAGCGGATTAAATCTCCACAATCAACTTGATATACCCTGCATCTGTGGAATAACTGAATAGACAATGAATCATTCCAAATTGGGGAGGTGGACTTTGAGACCAAGATATATTATTTTTTCCCCTTTTCCTCTTTATGTAAGTGTGTATGTTTGTGTGAGATTTTGTCTGTATAACTTTGCTTTCACCATTTGTCCTAACTTTCTGTCCCTCCGTTTTTTTTCTTTTCTAAAAATTTTTTTCTTAATAACTATTTTGTATTTTAATAACTTTATTTTATTTTATCTAACTTTATTTTATCCTCTATCATTCTTTCCACTTTTTCTCCCTTTTATTCAGAGCTGTGATAATGAAAGGCCCTTAGTACTCCAGGCAGGAGTCAGTGCTGTGCCTCTGAGGTGGGAGAGCCAACTTCACTGGTCTTCAAGAGACTGGTCCTCAAGAGACCTCCCAGCTCTACATAATATCAAACGGCGAAAACCTCTCAGAGATCTCCATCTAAACACCAAGACCCAGCTTCACTCAACGACCAGCAAGCTACAGTGCTGGACACCCTATGCCAAACAACTACCAAGACAGGAACACAACCCCACCCATTAGAAGAGAGGCTGCCTAAAATCGTAAAAAGGCCACAGACACCCCAAAACACACCACCAGACATGGACCTGCCCACCAGAAAGGCAAGATCCAGCCTCATCCACCAGAACACAGACACTACTCCCCTCCACCAGAAAGCCTACACAACCCACTGAACCAACTGTAGCCAGTGGGGAAAGACATCAATAACAACGGGAACTACGAACCTGCAGCCTGCACAAAGGAGACCCCAAACACAGTAAGATAAGCAAAATGAGAAGACAGACAAACACATAGCAGATGAAGGAGCAAGGTAAAAAAACCCCAGACCTAACAAATAAAGAGGAAATAGGCAGCCTACCTGAAAAAGATTCAGAATAATGATAGTAAAGATGATCCAAAATCTTGGAAAAAGAATAGAGAAAATGCAAGAAACATTTAACAAGGACCTACAAGAACTAAAGAGGAAACAAGCAATGATGAAAAACACAATAAATGAAATTTAAAATACTTTAGAAGGGATTAATAGGAGAATAACTGAGGCAGGAGAATGGATAAGTGACTATAAAGATAAAATAGTGGAAATAACTACTGCAGAGTAGAATAAAGAAAAAAGAATGCAAAGAACTAAGGACATTCTCAGAGACCTCTGGAACAACAATAAACACACCAACATTCGAATTAAAGTGGTTCCAGAAGAAGAAGAGGAAAAGAAAGGGACTGAGAAAATATTTGAAGAGATTATAGTTGAAAACTTACCTAATATGGGAAAGGATCAAGTCCAGGAAGCACACAGAGTCCCATACATGATAAATGCAGGAAGAAACATGCCAAGACATATATTAATCAAACTATCAAAAATTAACTACAAAGAAAACATATTAAAAGCAGCAAGGGAAAAACAACAAATAACACACAAGGGAATCCCCATAAGGTTAACAGCTGATCTTTCAGCAGGAACTCTGCAAGCCAGAAGGGAGTGGCAGGACATATTTAAAGTGATGAAGGAGAAAAACCTAGAACCGAGATTACCCAGCAAGGATCTCATTCAGATTTGATGGAGAATTTAACATCTTTACAGACAAGCAAAAGCTGAGAGGGTTCAGCACCACCAAACCAGCTTTACAACAAATGCTAAAGAACTACTCTAGGCAAGAAACACAAGAGAAGGAAAAGATCTACAATAACAAGCCCAACACATTTAAGAAAATGGGAATAGGAACATACATATCGATAATTACCTTAAATGTAAATGGATTAAATGCTTCCATCAAAGCATATACACTGGCTGAATGGATACAAAAATAAGACCCATATATGTGCTGTCTACAAGAGACCCACTTCAGACGTAGGGACACATACAGACTGAAAGTGAGGGGATGGAAAAAGATATTCCATGCAAATGGAAATCAAAAGACAGCTGGACTAGCAATTCTCATGTCAGACAAAATAGACTTTAAAATAAAGATTATTACAAGAGACAAAGAAGGACACTACATAATGATCAAGGGATCGATCCAAGAAGAAGATATAACAATTGTAAATATTTATGCACCCAACGTAGGAGCACCTCAATACATAAGGCAAATACTAACAGGCATAAAAGGGGAAAGTGACAGTAACACATTCATAGTAGGGGACTTTAACACCCCACTTTCGCCAATGGACAGATCATCCAAAATGAAAATAAATAAGGAAATACAAACTTTAAATGATACATTAAACAGGATGGACTTAATTGATATTTATAAGACATTCCATCCAAAATCAACAGAATACACATTTTTCTCAAGTGCTCACAGAACATTATCCAGGATAGATCCTGTCTTGGGTCACAAATCAAGCCTGGGTAAATTTGAGATAATTGAAATTGTATCAAGTATCTTTTCTGACCACAATGCTATGACACTAGATATCAATTACAGGGAAAGATCTGTGAAAAATACAAACATATGGAGGCTAAACAATACACTATTTAATAACGAAGTGATCACTGAAGAAATCAAAGAGGAAATCAAAATATACCTAGAAACAAATGACAATGGAGACACGACGACCCAAAACCTATGGGATGCAGCAAAAGCAGTTGTAAGAGGGAAGTTTATAGCAATATAATCCTACCTTAAGAAACAGGAAACATCTCAAATAAACAACCTAACCTTGAACCTAAAGCAATTACTGAAAGAAGAACAAAACAACCCCAAAGTTAGGAGAAGGAAACAAATCATAAAGATCATATCAGAAATAAATGAAAAAGAAATGAACGAAATGATAGCAAAGATCAATACAACTACAGGCTGGTTGTTTGAGAAGATAAACAAAATTGATAAACCATTAGCCAGACTCATCAAATACAAAGGGAGAAGACTCAAATCAACAGAATTAGAAATGAAAAAGGAGAAGTAACAACTGACACTGCAGAAATACAAAAGATCATGAGACATTGCTACAAGCAACTCTATGCCAATAAAATGGACAACCTGGAGGAAATAGACAAATTCTTAGAAATGCACAACCTGCCAAGACTGAATCAGGAAGCAATAGAAAATATGAACAGACAAATCACAAGCACTGAAATTGAAACTGTGATTAAAAATCTTCCAACAAACAAAAGCCCAGGACCAGGTGGCTTCACAGGCGAATTCTATCAAACATTTAGAGAAGAGATAACACCTATCCTTCTCAAACTCTTCCAAAATATAGCAGAGGGAGGAACACTCCCAAACTCATTCTACAAGGCCACCATCACCCTGATACAAAAACCAGACAAGGATGTCACAAAGAAAGAAATATACAGGCCAATATCACTGATGAACATAGATTCAAATGTTCTCCACAAACTACTAGCAAACAGAATCCAACAGCACATTAAAAGGAACGTACACCATGATCTAGTGGGTTGTATTCCAGTAATGCAAGGATTCTTCAATATACGCAAATCAATCAACGTGATACACCATATTAACATATTGAAGGAGACAAACCATATGATCATCTCAATAGATGCAGAGAAAGCTTGCAACAAAATTCAGCACCCAGTTATGATAAAATCCCTGCAGAAAGTAGGCATAGAGGGAATTTTCCTCAACACAATAAAGGCCATATATGACACACCGGCAGCCAACATCGTCCTCAGTGGTGAAAAACTGAAACCATTTCTACTAAGATCAGGAACAAGCCAAGGTTGCCCACTCTCACCACTCTTATTCAACATAGTTTTGGAAGTTTTAGCCACAGCAATCAGAGAAGAAAAGGAAATAAAAGGAATCTAAATTGGAAAGAATAAAGCTGTCACTGTTTGAAGATGACATGATACTATACATAGAGAATCCTAAACATGCTACCATAAAACTACTAGAGCTAATCAGTGAATTTGGTAAAGTAGCAGGATACAAAGGTAATTCACAGAAATCTCTGTCATTCCTATATACTAATGATGAAAAATCTGAAAGTGAAATTAAGAAAACATTCCCATTTACCATGGCAACAAAAAGAATAAAATATCTAGGAATAAACCTACCTAAGGAGACAAAACACCTGTATGCAGAACACTATAAGACACTAATGAAAGAAATTAAAGATGATACAAATAGATGGAGAGATATAGCATGTTCCTGGATTGGAAGAATTAACATTGTGAAAATGACTCTACTACGCAAAGGAATCTACAGATTCAATGCAATCCCTATCAAACACCACTGGCATTTTTCACAGAACTAGAACAAAGAATTTCACCATTTGTATGGAAACACAAAAGAACCCGAATATCCAAAGCAACCTTGAGAACGAAAAATGGGGCTGGAGGAATCAGGCTCCCTGACTTCAGACTATACTACAAAGCTACAGTAATCACGACAGGATGGTACTGGCACAAAAACAGATATATAGATCAATGGAACAGGATAGAAAGCCCAGAGATAAACGCACACACATATGGTCACCTTATCTTTGATAAAGGAGGGAAGAGTATACAGTGGAGAAAAGACAGCCTCTTCAATAAGTGGTGCTGGGAAAACTGGACAGCTACATGTAAAAGTATGCGATTAGAACACTCCCAAACACCATACAGAAAAATAAGATCAAAACGGATTAAAGACCTAAATGTAAGGACAGAAACTATCAAACTCTTAGAGGAGGAAAACATAGGCAGAACACTCTATGACATAAACCACAGCAAGATCCTTTTTGACCCACCTCCTAGAGAAATGGAAATAAAAATAAACAAATGGGACCTAATGAAACTTAAAAGCTTTTGCACAGCAACGGAAACCACAAACAAGACCAAAAGACAACCCTCAGAATGGGAGAAAATATTTGCAAATGAAGTAACTGACAGAGGATTAATCTCAGAAATTTACAAGCAGCTCATGCAGCTCAATAACAAAAAAACAAACAACCCAATCCAAAAATGGGCAGAAGACCTAAATAGGAATTTCTCAAAAGAAAGTATAGATTGCCAACAGGCACATGAAAGAAAACTCATCATTAACCATTAGAGTAATGCAAATCAAAACTACAATGAGAAATCATTTCACACCGGTCAGAATGGGCATCATCCAAAAATGTAGAAAAAATAAATGCTGGAGAAGCTGTGGAGAAAACGGAACAATCTTGCACTGCTGGTGGGAATGTGAATTGGTACAGCCACTATGGAGAACAGTATGGAGGTTCCTTAGAAAACTACAAATAGAACTACCGTATAACCCATCAATCCCACTACTGGGCATATACGCTGAGAAAACCATAATTCAAAAAGAGTCATGTACCACAATGTTCATTGCAGC
This sequence comes from Globicephala melas, assembly GCF_963455315.2. Classification (NCBI taxonomy): domain Eukaryota; kingdom Metazoa; phylum Chordata; class Mammalia; order Artiodactyla; family Delphinidae; genus Globicephala; species Globicephala melas. The sequence continues at coordinate 45,149,166 of NC_083324.2, read as the reverse complement.
TCTATTTACAATAGCCAGGAGATGGAAGCAACCTAAGTGTCCATCATTGGATGAATGGATACGGAAGATGTGGCACATATATACAATGGAATATTACTCAGCCATAAAAAGAAACGAAATTGAGTTATTTGTAATGAGGTGGATGGACCTGCAGTCTGTAATACGGAGTGAAGTAAGTCAGAAAGAGAAAGACAAATACCATATGCTAACACATATATACCTAGGGGTAAGACGGGAATAAAGACACAGACCTACTAGAGAATGGACTTGAGGATATGGGGAGGAGGAAGCGTAAGCTGTGACAAACTGAGAGAGTGGCATGGACATATATACACTACCAAACGTAAAATAGATAGCTAGTGGGAAGCAGCCGCATAGCATAGGGAGATCAGCTCGGTGCTTTTTGAACACTTAGAGGGGTGAGATAGGGAGGGTGGGAGAGAGACGCAAGAGGGAAGACATAAGGGAACATATGTATAACTGAGTTACATTGTTATAAAGCAGAAAGCAACACACCACTGTAAAGCAATTATACACCAATAAAGATGTAAAACAAAATAAAATGTAATGAGAGCTTCCCTGGTGGCGCAGTGGTTGAGAGTCCGCCTGCCGATGCAGGGGTCACGGGTTCGTGCCCCGGTCCGGGAAGATCCCACATGCCGCGGAGCCGCTGGGCCCATGAACCATGGCCGCTGAGCCTGCGCGTCTGGAGCCTGTGCTCCGCAACGGGAGAGGCTACAACAGTGAGAGGCCTGCGTACCAAAAAAATAAATATATAAAATAAAAGGTAATGAGAAGTTAGAGATATAGAACACAAACTTATGTTTACCAGGCAGGGAGTGGGGGGTGGGGGGGATAAACTGAGAGATTGGGATTGACATATACGCACTACTATATATAAAATAGATAACTAATAAGAACCTACTGTATAGCACAGGGAACGGTACTTATTACTCTCTAATGGCCTATATCAGAAAAGAATCTAAACGAGGATGAATATATGAATATTTATAACTGATTCAAACTGCTGTATACCTGAAACTGACACAACATTGTAAATCAACACTATTCCAATAAAATTTTTACTTTAAAAAATAAAAAAATGTAAAAGGTGAGGAACCCAGCAGGAAGCACCTCACACCACAGGGCACACATAACAAAGCGGATGAGGAACCCAGCAGGAACCACCTCACACCACAGGGCACACATAACAAAGGGGATGAGGAGCACAGCAGGAAACACACCTCACACGAAAACGTCCTCATCACAAAGGGGATGAGGATGCAAGCAGGAATCACCTCACACCATATCCCACATCACAAAGGGGATGAAGATCCAAGCAGGAACCAGCTCACACATAAGGGCCCACATAGAGGAGTTGAGGAAAATGGCAGAAGCGTAAGATGCGGAGATCACCATCCTCCCCACAGATACATCCGAAATACATCTACTTGTGCAACTGCTCCTACAGAACACCCACTGAACGCTGGCAGAAGACCTCAGACCTCCCAATAGGCAAGACATTCCCAACGCACCTGGGTAGGGCAAAAGTAAAAAGAATAAACAGAGACAAAAGAATAGGGACGGGACCTGCACCAGTGGGAAGGAGCTGTGAAGGAGTAAAGCTTTCCACACACCAGGAAGTCCCTTCGTGGGCGGAGACTGCGGGTGGCAGAGGAGAGCACAGCAACAGGGGTGCGGAGGGCAAAGCGGGGAGATTCCCGCACAGAGAATCGGTGCCGACCGGCACTCACCGGCCCGAGAGGCTTGTCTGCTCACCCACCGGGGTGGCCGGGGGCTGGGAGCTGAGGCTCGGGCTTCGGTCGGATCACAGGGAGAGGACTGGCGGCGTGAACACAGCCTGAAGGGGTTAGGGCACCACGGCTACCCAGGATGGAGTTCGAGGAAATGTCTGGAGCTGGCAAAGAGACAAGAGACGTTTTCTTACCTCTTTTGTTTCCTGGTGCGCGAGGAGAGGGGATTAAGAGCACTGCTTAAAGGAGCTCCAGAGACGGGCGCCAGCTGCGGCTAAGAGCGCAGACTCCAGAGACGGGCATGAGACGCTAAGGCTGCAGCTGCCCCCACCAAGAAGCCTGTGGGCGAGCACAGGTCACTGCCCACACCACCCCTCCCGGGAGCCTGTGCAGCCTGTCACTGCCAGGGTCCCGTATTCCAGGGACAACTTCCCCAGGAGAACGCACAGCACGCCTCTGGCTGGTGCAAGGTCACGCAGGCCTCTGCCGCCGTAGGCCCGCCCCGCACTCCGTGCCCCTCCCTGCCCCTCCCTGCCCCTGGCCTGAGTGAGCCAGAGCGCCCGAATCAGCTGCTCCGTTAACCCCATCCTGTCTGAGCGAAGAACAGACGCCCTCAGGCGACTTACACGCAGAGGCGGAGCCAAACCCAAAGCTGAACCCAAGGAGCTGTGCGAACAAAGAAGAGAAATGGAAATTTCTCCCAGCAGACTCAGATGCAGCGGATTAAATCTCCACAATCAACTTGATATACCCTGCATCTGTGGAGTACCTGAATAGACTACGAATCATCCCAAATTGGGGAGGTGGAATTTGAGAGCAAGATATATTATTTTTCCCCTTTTCTTCTTTATGTAAGTGTGTATGTGTATGCTTCTGTGTGAGATTTTGTCTGTATAACTTTGCTTTCACCATTTATCCTAAGCTTCTGTCCGTCCGTTTTTTTTTTCTAAAAAAATGTTTTCTTAATAACTATTTTTTATTTTAATAACCTTATTTTATTTTATCTAACTTTATTTTATCCTCTATCTATCTTTCTTACTTTCCACTTTTTCTCCCTTTTATTATGAGCCGTGAGGATGAAAGGCCCTTGGTGCTCCAGCCAGGAGTCAGTGCTGTGCCTCTGAGGTGGGAGAGGCAACCTCAGGACACTGGTCCTCAAGAGACCTCCCAGCTCTACATAATATCAAACGGCAAAAACCTCCCAGAGATCTCCATCTCAACACCAAGACCCAGCTTCACACAATGACCAGCAAGCTACAGTGCTGGACCCCTTTGCCAAACAACTAGCAAGACAGGAACACAACCCCACCCATTAGCAGAGAGGCTGCCTAAAATCGTAAAAAGGCCACAGACACCCCAACACACACCACCAGACATGGACCTGTCCACCAGAAAGACAAGATCCAGCCTCATCCACAAGAATACAGGCACTACTCCCCTCCACCAGGAAGCCTACACAACCCACTGAACCAACTGTAGCCACTGGGGAAAGACACCAAAAACAACGGGAACTACGAACCTGCAGCCTGCACAAAGGAGACCCCAAACACAGTAAGATAAGCAAAATGAGAAGACAGAGAAACACACAGCAGATAAAGGAGCAAGGTAAAAACCCAGCAGACCTAACAAATGAAGAGGAAATAGGCAGTCTACCTGAAAAAGAATTCAGAATAATGATAGTAAAGATGATCCAAAATCTTGGAAATAGAATAGAGAAAATGCAAGAAACATTTAACAAGGACCTACAAGAACTAAAGAGGAAACAAGCAATGATGAAAAACACAATAAATGAAATTTACAATACTCTAGAAGGGATTAATAGCAGAATATCTGAGGCAGAAGAAAAATAAGTGACCTGGAAGATAAAATAGTGGAAATAATAACTGTAGAGCAGAATAAAGAAAAAAGAAGGAGAAGAACTGAGGACAGTCTCAGAGACCTGTTAAATGAGGTCTCCGAATGAAAAGAAGAATGAAAAGAACTGAGGACAGTCTCAGAGAGCTATTAAACGCACCAATATTCCAATTAAAGTGGTCCCGAAGAGAAAAAGAAAGGGACTGAGAAAATATTTGGAGAGATTATAGTTGAAAACGTCCCTAATATTGGAAAGGAAATAGTTAATCAAGTCCAGGAAGTACAGAGAGTCCCATACAGGATAAATGCAAGGAGAAACACGCCAAGACACATATTAATCAAACTATCAAAAATTAAATACAAAGAAAACATATTAAAAGCAGCAAGGGAAAAATAACACACAAGGGAATCCTCTTAAGGTTAACAGCTGATCTTTCAGCAGAAACTCTGCAAGCCAGAAGGGAGTGGCAGAACATATATAAAGTGATGAAGGAGAAAAGCCTACAACCAAGATTACCCAGCAAGGATCTCATTCAGATTTGATGGAGAATTTACAATCTTTACAGACAAGCAAAAGCTGAGAGAGTTCAGCACCACCAAATCAGCTTTACAACAAATGCTAAAGGACTTCTCTAGGCAAGAAACACAAGAGAAGGAAAAGATCTACAATAACAAACCCAAAACAATTAAGAAAATGGGAATAGGAACATACATATCGATAATTACCTTAAATGTAAATGGATTAAATGCTTCCATCAAAGCATACACACTGGGTGAATGGATACAAAAACAAGACCCATGTATGTGCTGTCTACAAGAGACCCACTTCAGACCTAGGGACACATACAGACTGAAAGTGAGGGGATGGAAAAACATATTCCATGCAAATGGAATTCAAAAGAAAGCTGGACTAGCAATTCTCATATCAGACAAAATGACTTTAAAATAAAGATTATTACAAGAGACAAAGAAGGACACTACATAATGATCAAGGGATCGATCCAAGAAGAAGATATAACAATTGTAAATATTTATGCACCCAACATAGGAGCACCTCAATACATAAGGCAAATACTAACAGCCATAAAAGGGGAAAGTGACAGTAACACATTCATAGTAGGGGACTTTAACACCCCACTTTCTCCAATGGACAGATCATCCAAAATGAAAATAAATAAGGAAACACAAGCTTTAAATGATACATTAAACAGGATGGACTTAATTGATATTTATAAGACATTCTGTCCAAAATCAACAGAATACACATTTTTCTCAAGTGCTCACAGAACATTCTCCAGGATAGATCCTGTCTTGGGTCACAAATCAAGCCTTGGTAAATTTAAGAAAATTGAAATTGTGTCAAGTATCTTTTCCGACCACAATGCTATGAGACTAGATATCAATTACAGGAAACGATCTGTGAAAAATACAAACACATGGAAGCTAAACAATACACTATTTAATAACGAAGTGATCACTGAGGAAATCAAAGAGGAAATCAAAAAATACCTAGAAACAAATGACAATGGAGACACGACGACCCAAAACCTATGGGATGCAGCAAAAGCAGTTGTAAGAGGGAAGTTTATAGCAATACAATCCTACCTTAAGAAACAGGAAACATCTCAAATAAACAACCTAAACTTGAACCTAAAGCAATTACTGAAAGAACAAAATATAGCAGAGGGAGGAACACTCCCAAACTCATTCTACAAGGCCACCATCACCCTGATACAAAAACCAGACAAGGATGTCACAAAGAAAGAAAACTACAGGCCAATATCACTGATGAACATAGATACAAATGTTCTCCACAAACTACTAGCAAACAGAATCCAACAGCACATTAAAAGGAACGCACACCATGATCAAGTGGGGTTAATTCCAGCAATGCAAGGATTCTTCAATATATGCAAATCAATCAACGTGATACACCATATTAACATGTTGAAAGAGAAAAACCATATGATCATCTCAATAGTTGCAGAGAAAGCTTTCAACAAAATTCAACACCCAGTTATGATAAAATCCCTGCAGAAAGTAGGCATAGAGGGAATTTTCCTCAACATAATAAAGGCCATATATGACAAACCAACAGCCAACATCGTCCTTAGTGGTGAAAAACTGAAACCATTTCTACTAAGATCAGGAACAAGACAAGGTTGCCCACTCTCACCACTCTTATTCAACATAGTTTTGGAAGTTTTAGCCACAGCAATCAGAGAAGAAAAGGAAATAAAAGGAATCTAAACTGGAAAAGAAGAAATAAAGCTGTCACTGTTTGAAGATGACATGATACTATACATAGAGAATCCTAAACATGCTACCATAAAACTACTAGAGCTAATCAGTGAATTCGGTAAAGTAGCAGGATACAAAATTAATTCACATAAATCTCTGGCATTCCTATACACTAATGATGAAAAATCTGAAAGTGAAATTAAGGAAACACTCCCATTTACCACTGCAACAAAAAGAATAAAATATCTAGGAATAAACCTACCAAAGGAGACAAAACACCTGTATGCAGAACACTATAAGACACTAATGAAAGAAATTAAGGATGATACAAATAGATGTAGAGATGTAGCATGTTCCTATATTGGAAGAATCAACATTGTGAAAATGACTCTACTACACAAAGGAATCTAAAGATTCAATGCAATCCCTATCAAACACCACTGGCATTTTTCACAGAACTAGAACAAAAAATTTCACCATTTGTATGGAAACACAAAAGAACCCGAATATCCAAAGCAACCTTGAGAACGAAAAATGGGGCTGGAGGAATCAGGCTCCCTGAGTTCAGACTATACTACAAAGCTACAGTAATCACGACAATATGGTACTGGCACAAAAACAGAAATATAGATCAATGAACTGGATAGAAAGCCCAGATACAAACGCACACACATATGGTCACCTTATCTTTGATAATGGAGGCAAGAGTATACAGTGGAGAAAAGCCAGCCTCTTCAATAAGTGGTGCTGGGAAAACTGGACAGCTACATGTAAAAGTATGCGATTAGAACACTCCCAAACACCATACACAAAAATAAGCTCAAAACGGATTAAAGACCTAAATGTAAGGACAGAAACTATCAAACTCTTAGAGAAAAACGTAGGCAGAACACTCTATGACATAAACCACAGCAAGATCCTTTTTGACCCACCTCCTAGAGAAATGGAAATAAAAATAAACAAATGGGACCTAATGAAACTTAAAAGCTTTTGCACAGCAACGGAAACCATAAACAAGACCAAAAGACAACCCTCAGAATGGGAGAAAATATTTGCAAATGAAGTAACTGACAGAGGATTAATCTCAGAAATTTACAAGCAGCTCATGCAGCTCAATAACAAAAAAACAAACAATCCAATCCAAAAATGGGCAGAAGACCGAAATAGGCATTTCTCAAAAGAAAATATGCAGATTGCCAACAGGCACATGAAAGAAAACTCATCATTAATCATTAGAGTATTGCAAATCAAAACTACAATGAGATATCATCTCACAGCAGTCAGAATGGGCATCATCAAAAAATGTAGAAACAATAAATGCTGGAGAAGCTGTGGAGAAAACGGAACAATCTTGCACTGCTGGTGGGAATGTGAATTGGTACAGCCACTATGGAGAACAGTATGGAGGTTCCTTAGAAAACTACAAATAGAACTACCGTATAACCCATCAATCCCACTACTGGGCATATACGCTGAGAAAACCATAATTCAAAAAGAGTCATGTACCAAAATGTTCATTGCAGCTCTATTTACAATAGCCAGGAGATGGAAGCAACCTAAGTGTCCATCATTGGATGAATGGATACGGAAGATGTGGCACATATATACAATGGAATATTACTCAGCTAAAAAAGAAACGAAATTGAGTTATTTTTAGTGAGGTGGATGGACCTGCAGTCTGTAATACAGAGTGAAGTAAGTCAGAAAGAGAAAGACAAATACCATATGCTAACACATATATACGGAATCTAAGAAAGAAAAACATGTCATGAAAAACCTAGGGGTAAGACGGGAATAAAGACACAGACCTACTAGAGAATGGATTTGAGGATATGGGGAGGCGGAAGGGTAAGCTGTGACAAACTGAGAGAGTGGCACGGACATATATACACTACCAAACGTAAAATAGATAGCTAGTGGGAAGTAGCCGCATAGCATAGGGAGATCAGCTCGGTCCTTTGTGAACACCTAGAGCGGTGAGATAGGGCGGGTGGGACAGAGAGAGACGCAAGAGGGAAGAGAGATGGAAACATATGTATAACTGAGTTACACTGTTATAAAGCAGAAAGCAACACACCATTGTAAAGCAATTATACACCAATAAAGATGTAAAACAAAATAAAATGTAATGAGAGCTTCCCTGGTGGCGCAGTGGTTGAGAGTCCGCCTGCCGATTCAGCGGACACGGGTTCGTGCCCCGGTCTGGGAGGATACCAGATGCCGCGGAGCGGCTGAGCCCATGAACCATGGCCGCTGAGCCTGCGCGTCTGGAGCCTGTGCTCCGCAACGGGAGAGACTACAACAGTGAGAGGCCTGCGTACCCAAAAAATAAATATATAAAATAAAAGGTAATGAGAAGTTACAGATATAGAAAACAAACTTATGTTTACCAGGCAGGAAGGGGGAGGGTTGGAGGGATAAACTGAGAGATTGGGATTGACATATACGCACTACTATATATAAAATAGATAACTAATAAGAACCTACTGTATAGCACAGGGAACGCTACTTATTACTCTATAATGGCCTATATCAGAAAAGAATCTAAAATAGGATGAATATATGAATATGTATAACTGATTCAAATTGCTGTATACCTGAAACTGACACAACATTTTAAATCAACTGTATTGCAATAAAATTTTTACTTTAAAAAATGAAAAAAAAAGAAAAAGCTGAGGAACCCAGAAGGAACCACCTCACACCACAGGGCACACATAACAAAGGGGATGAGGAGCACAGCAGGAACCACACCTCACACCAAAAGGTCCTCATCACACAGGGGATGAGGATCCAAGCAGGAACCAGCTCACACATAAGGGCCCACATAGAGTTGAGGAAAATGGCAGAAGCGTAAGATGCGGAGATCACCATCCTCCCCACAGATACATACGAAATACACCTACACGTGGAACTGCTCCTACAGAACACCCACTGAACGCTGGCAGAAGACCTCAGACCTCCCAACAGGCAAGAAATTCCAACGAGACTGAGTAGGGCAAAAGTAAAAAGAATAAACAGAGACAAAAGAATAGCGACAGGACCTGCACCAGTGGGAGGGAGCTGTGAAGGAGTAAAGCTTTCCACACACCAGGAAGCCCCTTCGTGGGCGGAGACTGCGGGTGGCAGAGGAGAGCACAGCGACAAGGGTGCGGAGGGCAAAGCGGGGAGATTCCCGCACAGAGAATCGGTGCCGACCGGCACTCACCAGCCCGAGAGGCTTGTCTGCTCCCCCACCGGGGTGGCCGGGGGCTGGGAGCTGAGGCTCAGGCTTCGGTCGGATCACAGGGAGAGGACTGTCGGTGTAAACACAGCCTGAAGGGGTTAGTCCACGACGACTACCCGGGATGCAGTCCGGGGAAAAGTCTGGAGCTTGCAAAGAGAAAAGAGACATTTTCTTACCTCTTTGTTTCCTGGTGCGCGAGGAGAGGGGATTAAGAGCGCTGCTTAAAGGAGCTCCGGAGACGGGCGCCAGCTGCGGCTAAGAGCACGGACACCAGAGACGGGCATAAGACGCTAAGGCTGCTGCTGCCGCAACCAAGAAGCCTGTGGGCGAGCACAGGTCACCGTCCACACTACCCCTCCCGGGATCCTGTGCAGCCCGCCACTGCCAGGGTCCCGTTCTCCCGGGGAAGTACGGCGCGCCTCAGGCTGGTGCAATGTCACACCGGCCTCTGCCGCCGCAGGCTCGCCCCGCACTCTGTGCCCATCCCTCCGCCGGCCTGAGTGAGCCAGAGCGCCCGAATCAGCTGCTCCCTTAACCCCGTCATGACTGAGCGAAGAACAGACGCCCTCAGGCGACTTATACGCAGAGGCGGAGCCAAACCAAAGCTGAACCCAAGGAGCTCTGAGAACAAAGAAGAGAAATGGAAATTTCTCCCAGCTGACTCAGATGCAGGGGATTAAATCTCCACAATCAACTTCATATACCCTGCATCTGTGGAGTACCTGAATAGAAAACGAATCATCCCAAATTGGGGAGGTGGACTCTGAGAGCAAGATATATTATTTTTTCCCCTTTTCCTCTTTATGTAAGTGTGTATGTGTATGCTTCTGTGTGAGATTTTGTCTGTATAACTTTGCTTTCACCATTTGTCCTAAGTTTCTATCGGCCATTTTTTCTTTTCTAAAAAATTTTTGTCTGTATAACTTTCCTTTCACCATTTATCCTAAGCTTCTGTCCGTCTGTTTTTTTTTTTTCTAAAAAATTTTTTTCTTAATAACAGCAACAGGGGTCCGGAGGGCAAAGCGGGGAGATTCCCGCACAGAGAATCGGTGCCGACCGGCACTCACCGGCCCGAGAGGCTTGTCTGCTCACCCACCGGGGTGGCCGGGGGCTGGGAGCTGAGGCTCGGGCTTCGGTCGGATCACAGGGAGAGGACTGGCGGCGTGAACACAGCCTGAAGGGGTTAGTGCACCACGACTACCCGGGATGGAGTTCGAGGAAATGTCTGGAGCTGGCAAAGAGACAAGAGACGTTTTCTTACCTCTTTGTTTCCTGGTGCGCGAGGAGAGGGGATTAAGAGCACTGCTTAAAGGAGCTCCAGAGACGGGCGCCAGCTGCGGCTAAGAGCGCAGACTCCAGAGACGGGCATGAGACGCTAAGGCTGCTTCTGCCCCCACCAAGAAGCCTGTGGGTGAGCACAGGTCACTGCCCACACCACCCCTCTCGGGAGCCTGTGCAGCCTGCCACTGCCAGGGTCGCGTGATCCAGGGACAACTTCCCCGGGAGAACGCACAGCACGCCTCTGGCTGGTGCAAGGTCACGCAGGCCTCTGCCGCCGTAGGCCCGCCCCGCACTCCGTGCCCCTCCCTGCCCCTCCCTGCCCCTGGCCTGAGTGAGCCAGAGTGCCCGAATCAGCTGCTCCGTTAACCCCATCCTGTCTGAGCGAAGAACAGACGCCCTCAGGCGACTTACACGCAGAGGCGGAGCCAAACCCAAAGCTGAACCCAAGGAGCTGTGCGAACAAAGAAGAGAAATGGAAATTTCTCCCAGCAGACTCAGATGCAGCGGATTAAATCTCCACAATCAACTTGCTATACCCTGCATCTGTGGAATACCTGAATAGACAATGAATCATCCCAAATTGGGGAGGTGGAATTTGAGAGCAAGATATGTTATTTTTCCCCTTTTCCTCTTTATGTAAGTGTGTATGTGTATGCTTCTGTGTGAGATTTTGTCTGTATAACTTTGCTTTCACCATTTTTCCTAAGTTTCTCTCCGTCCGTTTTTTTTTCTTTTCTAAAAATGTTTTTCTTAATAACTATTTTTTACTTTAATAACTTTATTTTATCTTACTTTTTAAATTTTATCCTCTATCTTTCTTTCCACTTTTTCTCCCTTTTATTATGAGCCGTGTTGATGAAAGGCTTTTGGTGCTCCAGCCAGGAGTCAGTGCTGTGCTTCTGAGGTGGGAGAGCCAACTTCAGGACACTGGTCCTCAAGAGACCTCCAAGCTCTACATAATATCAAATGGCGGAAACCTCCCAGAGATCTCCATCTCAACACCAAGACCCAGCTTCACTCAACGACCAGCAAGCTACAGTGCTGGACACCCTATGCCAAACAACTAGCAAGACAGGAACACAACCCCACCCATTAGCAGAGAGGCTGCCTAAAATCATAAAAAGGCCACAGACACCCCAAAACACACCACCAGACGTGGACCTGTCCACCAGGAAGACAAGATCCAGCTTCATCCACCAGAACACAGGCACTACTCCCCTACACCAGGAAGCCTACACAACCCACTGAACCAACTGTAGCCACTAGGGACAGACACCAAAAACAAAGGGAAGTACGAACCTGCAGCCTGCAAAAAGGAGACCCCAAACACAGTAAGATAAGCAAAATGAGAAGACAGAAAAACACACAGCAGATGAAGGAGCAAGGTAAAAACCCACCAGACCTAACAAACGAAGAGGAAATAGGCAGCCTACCTGAAAAAGAATTCAGAATAATGATAGTAAAGATGATCAAAATCTTGGAAATAGAATAGAGAAAATGCAAGAAACATTTATCAAGGCCCTACAAGAAGTTAAGAGGAAACAAGGAATGATGAAAAACACAATAAATGAAATTTACAATACTCTAGAAGGGATTAATAGCAGAATAACTGAGGCAGAAGAATGGATAAGTGACCTGTAAGATAAAATACTGAAAATAACTACTGCAGAGCAGAATAAAGAAAAAAGAATGAAAAGAACTGAGGACAGACTTAGAGACCTCTGGGACAACATTAAACGCACCAACATTCGTATTAATGTGGTCTCAGAAGAAGAAGAGAAAAAGAAAGGGACTGAGAAAATATTTGAAGAGATTATAGTTGAAAACTTCCCTAATATGGGAAAGGAAATAGTTAATCAAGTCGAGGAAGCACAGAGAGTCCCATACAGGATAAATCCAAGAAGAAACATGCCAAGACACATATTAATCAATCTGTCAAAAATTAAATACAAAGAAAACATATTAAAAGCAGCAAGGGAAAACCAACAAATAACACACAAGGGAATCCCCATAAGGTTAACAGCTGATCTTTCAGCAGAAACTCTGCAAGCCAGAGGGAGTGGCAGGACATATTTAAAGTGATGAAGGAGAAAAACCTAGAACCGAGATTACCCAGCAAGGATCTCATTCAGATTTGATGGAGAATTTAACATCTTTACAGACAAGCAAAAGCTGAGAGAGTTCAGCACCACCAAATCAGCTTTACAACAAATGCTAAAGGACTTCTCTAGGAAAGAAACACAAGAGAAGGAAAAGATCTACAATAACAAGCCCAAAACAATTAAGAAAATGGGAATAGGAACATACATATCGATAATTACCTTAAATGTAAATGGATTAAATGCTTCCATCAAAGCATACACACTGGGTGAATGGATACAAAAACAAGACCCATATATGTGCTGTCTACAAGAGACCCACTTCAGACCTAGGGACACATACAGACTGAGAGTGAGGGGATGGAAAAAGATATTCCATGCAAATGGAAATCAATAGAAAGCTGGACTAGCAATTCTCATATCATACAAAATAGACTTTAAAATAAAGATTATTACAAGAGACAAAGAAGGACACTACATAATGATCAAGGGATCGATCCAAGAAGAAGATATAACAATTGTTAATATTTATGCACCCAACATAGGAGCACCTCAATACATAAGGCAAATACTAACAGTCATAAAAGGGGAAATCGACAGCAACACATTCATAGTAGGGGACTTTAACACCCCACTTTCTCCAATGGACAGATCATCCAAAATGAAAATAAATAAGGAAACACAAGCTTTAAATGATACATTAAACAAGATGGACTTAATTGATATTCATAGGAAATGCCATCCAAAACCAACAGAATACAAATTTTTCTCAGTATTCATGGAAAATTCTCCAGGATAGATCCTATCTTGGATCACAAATCAAGCCTTGGTAAATTTAGGAAAATTGAAATTGTATCAAGTATCTTTTCCGACCACAATGCTATGAGACTAGATATCAATTACGGGAAATGATCTGTAAAAAATACAAACACATGGAAGCTAAACAATACACTATTTAATAACGAAGTGATCACTGAAGAAATCAAAGAGGAAATCAAAAAATACCTAGAAACAAATGACAATGGAGACACGACGACCCAAAACCTATTGGATGAAGCAAAAGTATTTCTAAGAGGGAAGTTTATAGCAATACAATCCTACCTTAAGAAACAGGAAACTTCTCGAATAAACAACCTAACCTTGAACCTAAAGCAATTAGAGAAAGAAGATCAAAAAACCCAAAGTTACCAGAAGGAAAGAAATCATAAAAATCATTTCAGAAATAAATGAAAAAGAAATGAAGGAAACGATAGCAAAGATCAGGAAATCTAAAATCTTATTCTTTGAGAAGATAAACAAAATTGATAAACCATTAGCCAGACTCATCAAGATAAAAGGGGAGAAGACTCAAATCAATAGAATTAGAAATGAAAAAGGAGAAGTATCAACTGACACTGCAGAAATACAAAAGTTCATGAGACATTACTACAAGCAACTCTATGCCAATAAAATGGACAACCTGGAGGAAACAGACAAATTCTTAGAAATGCACAACCTGCCAAGACTGAATCAGGAAGAAACAGAAAATATGAACAATCCAAACACAAGCACTGAAATTGAAACTGTGATATGGGTTGAAGAGCTAAATAGACATTTCTCCAAAGAAGATATACAGACTGCCAACAAACACATGAAAGAATGCTCAACATCATTAATCGTTAGAGAAATTCAAATCAAAACTACAATGAGATATCATCTCACACTGGTCAGAATGGCCATCATCAAAAAATCTACACACAATAAATGCTGGAGAGGGTGTGGAGAAAAGGGGACACTCTTGCACTGCTGGTGGGAATGTGAATTGGTACAGCCACTATGGAGAACAGTATGGAGGTTCCTTAAAAAACTACAAATAGAACTACCATATGACCCAGCTGAGCAAACCATAATTCAAAAAGAGTCATGTACCAAAATGTTCATTGCAGCTCTATTACAATAGCCAGGAGATGGAAGCAACTTAAGTGTCCATCATCGGATGAATGGTTAAAGAAGATGTGGCACATATATACAATGGAATATTACTCAGCCATAAAAAGAAACAAAATTGCGCTATTTGTAATGAGGTGGTTGGAGCTAGAGTCTATCATACAGAATGAAGTAAGTCAGAAAGAGAAAGACAAATACTGTATGCTAACACATATATATGGAATTTAAGGGAAAAAATGTCATGAAGAACCTAGAGGTAAGACAGGAATAAAGACACAGACCTACTAGAGAATGGACTTGAGGATATGGGGAGGGGGAAGGGTGAGCTGTGACAAAGCGAGAGAGAGGCATGGATATATATACTCTACCAAATGTAAGGTAGATAGCTAGTGGGAAGCAGCTGCATAGCACAGGGAGATCAGCTCGTGCTATGTGACCGCCTGGAGGGGTGGGATAGGGAGGGTGGGAGGGAAGGAGACGCAAGGTCGAAGAGATATGGGAACATATGTATATGTATAACTGATTCACTTTGTTATAAAGCAGAAAATAACACACCCTTGTAAAGAAATTATACTGTAATAAAGATATAAAAAAAGACAGGAATAAAGACACAGACCTATTACAGAATGGACTTGAGGATATGGGGAGGGGGAAGGTAAGCTGTGACAAATTGAGAGAGTGGCATTGACATATATACATTACCAAACGTAAAATAGATAGCTAGTGTGAAGCAGCCGCATAGCACAGGGAGATCAGCTTGGTGCTTTTTGACCACCTAGCAGGGTCAGATAGGGAGCGTGGGAGAGAGGGAGACACAAGAGGGAAGATATATGAGAACATAAGTATATGTATAACTGAGTCACTTTGTTATAAAGCAGAAACTAACACACCCTTGTAAAGCAATTATACTCCAATAAAGATGTAAAATAAAATAAAAATAAAAGGTAATGAGAATACACCAATGTAGACAACAAACTTATGGTTACCAGGCGGGAAGGGGGAGGGAGGAAGGGATAAAGTAAGAGATTGGGATTGACATATACAAACTACCATATATAAAATAGATAAGTAATAAGGACCTACTGTATAACACAGGGAATGCTACTTAGTACTCTATAATGGCCTATATGGGAAAAGAATCTAAAAAAAGGTGAATATATGAATATGTATAACTGCTTCAATTTGCTGTGTATCTGAAACTGACACAACATTGTAAATCAACTATATTCCAATAAAATTTTTTTTTAAGTGAAAAAAAAAAAAACGGGATAAGGAACCCAGCAGGAACCACCTCACACCAAAGGGCCCACATAACAAAGCGGTTGAGGAACCCAGCAGGAATCACCTCACACCAAACGGGCCACATCACAAAGTGGATGAGGAACCCAGCAGGTACCATCTCACACCAAAGGGTCCACATCACAAACGGGATGAAACCAAGGAGGAACCACCTAATACCAAAGGGCCCACAACACAAAGGGGATGAGGAACCAAGCAGGAACCACCTCACACCAATGGGCCCACATCACAAAGGGGATGAGGTACGAAGCAGGAACCACCTCACACCAAGGGTCCCGCATCACAAAGGGGATGAGGAACCCAGCAGGAACCACCTCACACCAAGGGTCCCCCATCACAAGGGGGATACGGAACCGAAGAGGAACGACCTCACACCAAAAGCCCACATCACAAAGGGGATGAGGAAACAAGCAGTAACCACCTCACAACAAAGGGACCACATCACAAAGGGGAGGAGGAACCAAGCAGCAACCTCCTGACACAAAGGGTCCACATCACAAACGGGATGAGGAACCCAGCAGGAACCACCTCACACTAAAGGGTCCACATCACAAAGGGGATGAGGAACCCAGCAGGAACCATCTGACACCAAAGGGCCCACATCACAGAGGGGAAGACAAACCAGCAGGAACCACCTCTCACCAACTGGCCCACATCACAAATGGGATGAGGAACCCAGCAGGAACCACCTCACACCAAAGGGCCCACATCACAACGGGTATGAGGTACCCAGCTGGAACCAGCTCACAACTAAATCCAAATCACAAACAGGATGAGGAACCCAGCAGGAACCACCTCACACCAAAGGGGCCACATTACAAAGCGGATGAGGAACCCAGTGGGAACCACCTCACCACAAAGGGCCCAAATCACAAAAGGAATGTGGAACCGAGCAGGAACCACCTCACACCAAAGGCCCCCTTTTCAAAGGGGATGAGGAACCCAGCAGGAACCACCTCACACCAAAAGGCCCACATCACAAAGGGTCCTTATCCCTTTTGTGATAGGGGCCCTTTGGTGTGAGGTGAGTCCTGCTGGGTTCCTCATACCCTTTGTGATGGGGGAACTTTGGTGTGAGGTGGTTTCTCATCCTCTTTGTGATGAGGGCCCTTTGGTTTGCAGTGGTTCCTGCTGGGTTCCTCATCCCCTTTGCAATGTGGGCCCATAAGCTCCCGGACCATAACGGTGGCTCCCTCCTGCGATGTCGTGATGTGTCCCCTGCTTGCTTCCTGCTCAGAGTCTCTCTCTGTTCAGCCTGAAGTCTTTCTCCTTCCATCTCAGCATCCGAGGGAGGCTTTGTCCTACACGGGCAACAACAAAAATTTTCATAGAAGAAAACACCTCCTCTCCCCTCTCCCTTTCCGCGAACACACTTTGCCTCAGACAACCCCTCAGTGAGTACACAAAAGTGGGGCTGTTTTCTTTCTGATGCCGTTTCAGCTGAAGTGTAAAAATATCTTTTCAAACTAGGGAAGCAACACCACAGCTAGAAATGCTTGGATTTGAAAATAAACATGTGGCAGATTTACACAAATCCCTTGAATCTGTCAGAGATGCTTTCGGCAGAAGGTACATTGCCTGACAAAAGGGGGCTCACGCCACAGAACTTTGCTTTTCTCGCGTAAGAAGAAGTCTGGAGATGGGCGACTGCTGATAGTGATTCAGGGATCAGGGGTATCAGGCTCTGATTTGGTATCAGTGTCATTTTCTAGGTCCCCTAATGTCAAATAATGGCAGCAGCATCCCTCGTGAGGCTGAGTTCAAAGGGGAAGCAGGGTGGGCTCGAATGGGACTCTCTCCTTCTTTGTGTCTGTTACCAAAAGGAAATCATTCCCAGGAGCCCTCTCCTCAGTGCATTTCCCCTTACATCTTACAGGCCAGAACTAGGTCATACACCCACCCCTAGGCCAGAGACAGGGGTCCTGCCCAATTCAGGGCTCTCTGCCCACCATGGAGGTTCTTTTAGGGAGGAATGGTTTTGGCTGGATGACCAAAAATATATTCTCAGACCTCTTTCTTTGGGCGCAGAAGCCCTGAGTTCCGGACCTGGTCCTGTTTCTGCCTTACTCAGATACGAATAACATGATGAACTGGTTACATCTTCCTCAAGCCCTGATATCATCCCTATGGGCCACTTGCAAAGGCAGCAAAGAAGGTGAGCTGTCATCAAGGGTTTCTGCATGACACTGGCTTCACTGGCAAGAAACAGTTTTGAGAACAGGCAAACTAGATCATTTCAAAGGGAACTTCTACCTTGCATGTTTTTGAGTGTCTGTAGGATTGGCTAGCCAGCCTCTTTTCTTGTCTCCAGCCTTTTTTTTCCCTTTTTTTTTGCAGACGCTGTACAGATATAGATGCAGATATTGACACAGATACAAACGTAATTATAGATTGTGTTATCGGGTGATGTCTGAGGAGCAGATGGAGATCCATCTGTTGGGGAAGGCTCGGGTGAAGTCCGGCTAAAGCCCGGGGCTGGGGCAAACCGAGAGGGCTCAGCCCTGCGAGAGCAGGTGAAACTCAGGGATTCAGGGCTGGCTCCCTGTCCCCGACTTAGAAGTGGCTGATCCCGGCCCCAATTCAGGGATCCTGGCTCCTGTAGTGGACTTGGGACTTGAAGCAGCCAAATTCATCTTACAGTTGGATTATAGTTGACAAATGATCTTTGCAATAACCAAAGCTGTGATGGAACAGTTGGCAGGGGCCCCCTTATGCGCACATCTCTGTATTCTGGGGCTAAAGGTGGCCTTCGTGTATACGCAGGTGTTCTCCACTTGTGGGAGGAGGGATCCTAGCAGCTTTGCTGGAAGACTCAGGACCATGGAGCTTAATGATTGATGCCTTTTCCTGGGTCACCAGGCCTGGGGAACAGAATGTGAGGGGCCAGTGTGATGTTGTGTAGGGCACGAGTGACACGTAATGTCAGGCCATCCCACTACTGTCAGTGCCAAGCCTGACACCTTGGTTAGAGTGGTGCTGTCAAGACTTCTCCACGCAAAGTACATTTCCCCCTTTGTAATTAGTACAGGCCAGGGAGGGAAGGAAACTACATCAGGTTCTAGGGCTGCAGGAGAGGATGGTCCCACAGTGCGCCTTCCTCAGGGCACGCACATCCCTGCCACTCCCGGAACCTAGAGAATGTCCAGATGACAATAAGCACTTATGATATTGACTCCCAAGGCCACAGTTTTCTCCCCTCATGCAAATTCAGTTAGGTCATAGTAAGTGAGGAATGGAGGCTGATACATTATTCCTGAGAGAGTGATTATAGCATCAGAACTTCTGGGGATCCCAAGACCCAGCCAGGGCCGCTCCCCTGGAAAACCTCCCAGAAGCAGCGTGTGCGTGCCCCATAGTAGAAATGAACATACCCTGACTCTGCCAGTCCAGGCCCACTGACAGAAGCTTGTTTGGGGGTAACTCCAAATGACATAAATGGGGAGATTATCCTGGAGAGTCTGGGCGAGCCAGTGTAATCACATGTGTCCTTAAAAGCAGGAGGGGAGGCAGAAGGTGAGTCCATGAGATACAACAGTGGAAGGAGAGGCAGATGAGATTCAGCGTGAAAGAGAGTTTTCACCCACCCTTGCTGTCTTTGAAGTTAGAGGAAGGAGGTAGAGTCCAGAAATGCAGATGGCCCCTGGCAGCTGGGAATGACCCTCAGCTGACAGCTGGCAAGGAAACAGAGATCTCGGTGCTACAGCTACAAGGACTGTATTCTGTCAACAGCCCAAATGAGCAAGGAAGTGGATCCTTCTTTAGGGCCCCCAGAAAGGAGCATGGCCCTTCCAACACCTTGCTTTTAGCCTGGTGAGCCCTGTTAGACTTCTGACCTATAGAACTTTGAGTTCATACATTTGTGTTGTTTCAGCTGCTAAGCTGGAGGTGACTTGTTATAGCAGGAATAGAAAACTAATACAAATGTGCTGGTGACCAACTCCTCCCTGTTTCAGAATACCCTGGTGCATAGCAACTGATGCCACAGAAAAGATTCTAGAAGAGCAGGTCACGAAGAAGGACTTAGGGTTTGCAAGCTCTTGGGTGAAGGCAAACGGGTTATCAAGGAAGGGACATCTGAAAACTCCAGGGAGCCGAGTGTAGATAGAGCGACTTTCCTGCAATAAACGTCGAGCCTGTTGCAGTGGCTGCTCTTCCCTTCCCCTGAGGAGGCACCAAGGGCCCGCAGAAGGATGGTAAGTGGGTGTACGGTGGGCACGAACTGGGACAGACATGACTATTCCCAGCTGCAGGAGATGCTCATCAGCACATTCACTTATTGCTCATCCGATGACAGTCCTGTTGGGAAGAGTAGGTTTTTGTTCAATCATTCATTCATTCATTCATTGATCAAAGATTCACTGAGCACCTACCGTGCCCCAGGTTCTGTTCTAAGTTCTGAGGCTAAAGCAGAGGACAAGACAGGCCAGTTTTCTGCATGTCTGGTGTTTACACTCTGGTATGGGAGGTAGACAAATGAACGAGGAACTTTCTGGAATTTATTTACATTGTGAAGAAAATGAAAACTATTTTCTGGGATGGGCAAGTGGTCAGACAATCCTATTTGAAGTGGTGAGCTTGTTTGAGCTGAGACCATGACAGGAAAGAGCAAGCTCTGTGGTGGTTGGGGGAATCATGTTCCAGGCAGAAGGGATAGCAGGTGCAAAGGACCTGGGTGGGAATGAGATGGGCAGGTAACAAAGAAATGGCCAAGGTGACTGTGACGGTGTGAAGGTGAACAAGAGGAAGAGAGGAGTGAAAGCAGAGGTGCTGTGAGGCTAAGAGACTTCTCTGCTCTTTCCAGTGACGACCCAGCTAATCACTGGCAGGTCCGGGCTGGACCAGGTCTCCTTGTGAGGACAATGAGAGAAAAGGTCACTGGAGTTTGGTTTGTAGACCACAGCTCGGAATATATTCCAGGATAAAAGGCAATGGTGGAAATAATTCAACAGGACAGTGGCTGTTGTGCTCATCGTGGTGGGACCGTGATGAGTTATTTTTTTCTTTTCTCATTTTCTATTTTCCAAAATGTGTTTCATGAACAAGTTCTGCTTTCACAGTAAAGAGGAAAAAAGCATTTGAGCATCTGTATCTACTGTCAGGAGAAATGATTCGGTTTTGCTGGAGGGAAAGAATGGGGGTGGGGGGTGGGAAGGAGACCTTGGAGAGAGCAGTTTCCTGAGAAAACAGGAGGTGAAGGGGAGGAGGAGAGGCAGGGCCTTGGGTACCATGGGTTTGCAGTGACACGAAACACAGAATTAGGATGGGAAGAGGTACTGTGATTAAGCCAGGAGGGCATCCCTGAATTGCACACCCCCAGTCCCACAGCACCCTTCTCTTCGGCCAGAGTCCCAGTGGTCTCGGTGAGAATTACCTGTGACTCCATCCACTCACCTGGCGGCCGTCACCCTGAGCTGGAGAGGATGAAGGCGTCCATGGTGCCCTGCCTTATTGGGTACCTGGTGGTTCCAAGTGGCGCTGCTGTCTTGGGGCGCTGTGTGGTGGCTAAAAAGCTCCACGAAGGAGGCCTGAGTGATTTTGAGGGCTACAGCCTCGAAAACTGTAAGTAGCCCCTCTCAGCCCCACTCCTCACGTCTTTTCCCACTGCCCCCTGCCGAGGATTCCCCAGCTCTCCTCTGAGCCACACCCCTCCCATTCCATCTTAGGGGTGTGCCTGACTTATTTTGAGAGCAAGTTCAACCCCACTGCTGCCTACGACAGCTTGCGCGGTGACTACACCGGCTACGGCTTCTTTCAGATCCGCAACCGTGACCGGTGTGATCACGGCAAGAACTGCTGCCACGTGTCCTGCTCTGGTAGATCCCTCCCTCCTTCCACCCTGGGGCCCGCGGGGGTGGCCGCATTGAGCTCAGAGGGCTGGCCAGCGCTTACAAGTTTGGAGCTGAGAGAAGGTGGGCCCGGCAAAGACAGGGCTGAACCAAATCCAGGATGGACCCCAGGGGGGCCAAGCAGAGCACTGCACTGCCAAAGGTCCGCGAGGAGAAGGGGCTGCGGTGAGTCAGGCTGGGCAGCCTGGGACGCAGCGATGGAGACCCACGTGCAGGTGGGCAGAGGGGGAGGCAGGGAGGAGCCTGACGGGTGAGGGCAGAGGGCTCTGGCTGGGCCTGATATAGAAGACACTCTTCTTCAAGGGGAGCGGAGGCTGCCACTTTGACAGGCAGAGTGATCACCGGGAGAAGATGGGCTGTAATTTATGTCTCATAAGAAGGTTATATATGTTCATCTCCAGAATCCAATACAATTATCTGTAATAGAGGTGGTATTGAGTGCTGTGATGAAAATACGGTGGACTAGATATCTCAAAAAACCCTCCCACTAGATAAAATGTAAAAAAGTAAAAAAACAAAACCAAAAAACCCCCCATCTTTTAAAGTATCTAGCTGAACTGGCAAGAAAGTAAGAAATCCCTAGAGGCAAAAGAGAGGAGCAAGAATGCAGAGAGATAAGTGAAGACTGAAGCCGATGATGACCCTGGGGGTTTGAGGTCACTGTGTAGACAGGGTCTGAGCAAGGTACGCAGGCGCACTGGCAACGTCCAAAGAGCCCTGAGAGCCCTGAGAGCTACCCTGTCAGCTGAAACGGATGAGCTAGAAAACCCCAGAGGGAAGACACTCTAACGAAAGGGGTAAGACAGTCTTCCCTGGGAATTTGTAACCACAAGCCAACAGGACTCACAAGGCACCATCTAGAGGGGCTAGACCTTGTGCTAAGTACTGGGGGCAATTCAGAGGAATTGCATAGTTCTCCTGTCAGGCAGGGTGGGGAACAGAAAAAGCACAGGCTTTGAGGTCAGACAGAACCTTGGCTCTACCTCCACATAATCACTAGTTATGTGATTTGAGCCTCAGTTTTCTTATCTAGAAAATGGAGTTATGGGACTTCCCTGGTGGTGCAGTGGTTAAGAATCCGCCTGCCAATGCCGGGGACACGGGTTTGATCCCTGGTCCGGGAAGATCTCACATGCTATGGAGCAACTAAGCCCATGCGCCACAACTACTGAGCCTGTGCTCTGGAGCCCACGTGCCACAACTACTGAAGCCCGCGTGTCTATAGCCCATGCTCCACAACAAGAGAAGCCACCGCAACTAGAGAAAGCCTGCGTGAAGAAACGAAGACCCAACGCAACCAAAAATAAATAAATAAATAATAAAATTTTAAAAAGAAAATGGAGTTAATAATAGTACCTACCTGACAAGGCTTTTATTTTATTTTATTTGATCTTAGCAGCTTTTTTTTTAATAGAACCCAAAAACTGGAGCAAATGTCCATCAACAATTGAATGGATAAATAGATCATGGTATATTCTTATTTAGAGACTCTTTAAAAACCAAAGTGCATGAAGGAATGTTTTCCTAAATATTTTCTTTTTTTTTTCTAATCACACATTAATGGAAATGAATAAGTTACAGCTATAAGCAACAACATGGATAAATTTCACATAATGTTGAATAAAATAAGGTAGTCACACAGAGTACGTACTATATGAACCCACATATAAAGTTTAGACACAGGCAAAACTAATCCATGAGCTACAGGTCAGAATAGGGATGAGGTTTTGGGGGGGGAGGGGAGTGAGGGGTGCTCCCACAAGGCTTTTACAAGTTTTAAGTCCTGAACATGGTGTCTGGTGCTTGATGAACACAATTTTCCTTTATTTAAAGAATTTACAAGATAGTTGGGCATTAGGACTGATACACGTATGTATGCGTGCATACTATGCAGGTCAGTATGTTTGTATGCATGTATATAACAGATAAGTGCCGAATCAGAGTGACGTTTTATTCAGAAAAGGGGAGAGGGCACAGTGGGCTAGGTGGTCAGTGACAGACTTCTAAGGACTATACTTTTGGATGAGCAGATGCAGGTTGGGAGATGAGTGTGAACAAAGTCTGGGAAGAGGATCTGTGCATGACCCCCAAGCTGTGGGTATCGGTACCATCAGGGTTGGCACTGTCTTTGCCTCCTGCCCCTTGACATGTCTTGAATGGTGGGGTCGTGGAGGAAAGCAGTGGAAGTGGAAAGCCACGTTGGGCAAAGTTGGACAAAGCCAAGGATTGAGGTTCTGTTTTCCGGGCAACGAGGGGGCAATGAAATAATGTTTTAAGGAGAAGCAATCAGACTAGGTTATGGAAGTGGGGAGACTGTAGTGCGGGCAAGAAGGAGGGGGTCCCATGTGGGAGGTCTTGGTTCCACGGTCCAAGGAGGGAATGGAAGGATGGATGCATAGACATGTTGGTTCTTCAGGGGCACCTCTGGGCCCTCTCACATGCTGTTCCTTCTGCCTGGAACAGTTTTCCTTCTGTGATGTCCTCAACCCCTTTTCCTTACCTACTCCACTAGATGTCACTTGGCCCAATAACCCTTCCCTGACCCTAATTCAACTCTGAATTAGGTGTCCCCACTCAATGCTGCATTCCTCCATGGTTCCAGGTATCCTTTGTATTATAATTGACTATAATCTTTATCTACCCCCTTCCAGACTGTAGGCGTTATGAAGGCAGGGATGGATTTATTGTGTTTCTCATTCTATCTCCACTGCTTCTTCTATAGCCTAGCACAGGATATTCACTATACATATACATTTTTTTTGGCTGCATCGGGTCTTAGTTGTGGCACATGGGCTCTTTCTTGCAGCGCGCAGTCTTCTCTCTAGTTGTGGCGTGCGGGTTTTCTTTTCTCTAGTTGTGGCACGCGGGCTTAGTTGCCCCACGGCATGTGGGATCTTAGTTCCCCGATCAGGGATCAAACCCATGTCCCCTGCATTGGAAGGCAGATTCTTCACCATTGGACCACCAGGGAAGTCCCCATCATATACATTTTTAATGAAAATATCATTATAAGGATTATAAGAAAAAATCAATAGATTTAGTAAAAGATGACCACATCCTGCTACTTCCCAGTGTTGTCTGAGAAAAATACAGGGATAGATTTATTCTTGGAATCACATGGAAGCCTCTCTAACGTGAGCCCCTGGTAGCTTCCTTGACATCACTCTGATTTAGCTGCCAAGTGGTGACACGGCATCATTCCACTTCATTTTCTTCTTTCACACCTTCACTGAATCCAAATTTAAAGGAGACAATTGAATGTGCCAAGAAAATTGTAAAAGGAAAAAGAGGAATGGGAGCGTGGTAAGTAGCCTGTATTAATGACTTTCACCCACTCATCAAGTCCCACTGGTTTGGGACTGTACGTGTATAGCAACCAAGATTAAGATGAAAGATTCTAAAGAAATCAAGCCATGTTTCCCTCTATATCAGAACAGTCCCTGGCACAAAATACCCTATGTTAAGTTTTTGTTAAATAAATTATAAAATAGAATTTTCATGGCTTTATACTTAAATGTTGGTCCTTCTTGGAAATTATTTTGGTATTAAAAAGTGAGACAGGGCATCCACCTTCATATTTTTCAAATGGCTGGTCGGTGGTCTCAACACCCCTTATTCGTTAACCTATCTTTCTCACTAATTTAATAGATTGCATTTTAAAGTGGGAATCCTCTTGTTAATGTTAACTGTCTTCTGGGTGTTGGAAATATCTTTCATGCATAATCTTGACTTTCCAATTAATCTGGAAGCTTGGCTGACCCCTAGGGCAAGCACTAATGAGCTAAAACCATCTTCATTGTATGGCACTAAGTAGAGATGTGTTGGGCCAGTCTGATCAAGGTCTCTTACATGCTCAGGATTTCCAGTGAAGTGAGCTCTCATTAAGCTAATAAGCCGCCATGGCTTTTCCAAAGCTCAGATCAGGCTGCTCTGTGGAACTTGGGGCGGACAGGAAGGGAGAAGACCCAGGCTCCCCCCACTCGCCTCCCCGCGGAGTCCCTTCTGCAGTGCCTGCCAGGGGCTATGGAGGGCACTGCAATTTCTGAAAATACGTCTGTGTGTGTTTTCCCTGCTGCTCTGTAGCTATGAGGGGCCAGGGGGTCACCGCCCCTTCTCCAACTGTGTGACCCCCTACCCTGGAAGACTCATGAAGCTTCATGCCCGGTCGAGGGATGGGACGAACTGATGTCTAATGGCCTGCAGTGGCCTGGTGACTCCCACCACTTCTAGGATGGGAGAGGAGGACCTGGGGTCTGAATTCTGGCCAAGGGGCTGGGAATAGGAGGGTCATGTTTGGGGGACCAGGAGAAAAGGTTAGAGAAACTCAGTCCAGCTGACCTTGGTTGAGGAGCTGGAAGGAATTTTGGAAGGTGAGGGGTGAAGCAGGTGCATGGAAAGGTAACAAGAGGCCGCGGCTGTGGGACAAGTGTTCCAGTTTCAGGACTAGGATCTGCCCAGTACTCACCATACATGTCACAGAGCTTCTCTGATGCTCACTTCAGAGAAGCTACAAATGCTTTGCAGGGTTGGAGAAGGATTTCGCAGTTCACAGCTCAGCCTCTCCATCTTGCAGTGTGGGGTTTACGGGAAGGGGAGATGTCGTGAGCAGGATGGAGGAAGCACCAGCTCTCATGCCAGCGGGTGGTGGAGCCAGCCAGCGAGAGAGACATACTTGGGATGCAAGAAAGCTTTCAGAACTGGGCCCACTCACATGCTCCAGGGGCCAGGCAGTGGGTTTAAATTGGCCAGCGGGGGCTGAGCTCCCTGGAGATGCCGAGCTGTGAGTATGGGGAGCCCCCTCCGGTTCTCTCTCCCTGGCCTTCCTCCCCGCAGGACCTCCTGGACCCTCAACTGCCAGGACTCTGACACTCTGGAGCGGTGGTTGGACGGATGCAAGCCGTAGCTACTGGGAAGCCCTCGCTGCACTTGCCCCTGGCATCTTCCTACTGAAGATGCTCTCCTGTTCACTGCCTTCACTCATCCCATTGATTATCTCACCGCTTGATGGCTCCAGGTGGAAAAGGGCAAAATTTGCTTCATCCAGGGACGCAGGATGCAGAATAAACCACTAGTTATTCAACCTGGTTCAAAGGGCTCCACTTGTCCTACTATACTGTGATTGTTACGATGAAAATCATTACTTACCATTATCATGCTTCCTTAGTATTTAATCTCAGGTGGAGGATTCGAAGGAAGGAAAACATCTGGAAAATAAGATGTGCCCATGAATGTCAATATTAATAGAGAAAGGAAGAAAAGATACAGAGGATGGGAAGGGGAGTCAAAGAAGAGAGGAAGAGACGCCAGTGCCAGCAGGACCCCCAGCTCCAGCTACGGTGTCCACACTGGGACACCCAGGTGGCAGGGAGGAGACCACAAAAATCCTCTCTGCACTTTTGTGGAGAGACTCCAGTGACAGTTGATCTTTCTTATGAAATGTTAAGTTTTAAAAACTTGTCAACACATACTTGTATTAGAGAACTTGTGCAAAAGACAGAAACATAAACAAGGAGAGTCCTCCTGTGATCTTAGAAGCCAAAGGCAATCAGTCACTGTCATGCTTTGGCTGCATTCCCTTTCGGTCTTTTTTCTGATTGAGGTTTTTCTTCTTTTCCAACAAGGCTGTGATAATGCTCTAGAGAGAGTTTTGTACCTCACTTTTTAGAAAGGAAGAGCATTGGTAATGAACCTTTCCCTACATGTATTTCCATTTTAAGAAGAAAGGGGTTTATTTCCAAAGCTTCGTGGCTCACAGAATCCTTGCACGGAGTGGAGCAGCAGGTGACAGTCTGGGCTTCCAGGGCGCACATGCCTGAGACATGGAAGCAGTAGTAGCGGCAGAGGACCTGTTCCTCGGAAGCCAGTTCATTTGCGGGAACCCAAGCTATGATGGGGGACCCTTGTACAGGAGGGAAAGAATGGAAGTGGCCCTAGAGAGCCTGTCTGAAGGCTAGAGCCTTCAGAATGAAATCTTAAGGCCAGTTAACATGCCATTGGATGAATACACCAGCTTTTACTTAACTTTTCCCCCTACTGTCAGATTTTTCGATACAGCCATTTTTTAAACCATTACAAAGAATGCTGTAGTGCCTGTTTGTGGCTTCCCCCTTTTCATTTTCTGCCCTTTTAAAACTAAACAACATACATTTCATAAGGAAAACTCAGAGAGTACAGAGAGTCATAAGGAAGGAAATTTAAAATGCTCATCATCCCCCCACCGGAAGCAGAAGTTTTCATTATTGTTAGGTAGACACAGCTGGGGGCACCCTGCCGCGGTGATGGTTAGTGTCAATCTCTTCATGTGTGCTCTTCCCAACTTCACTGTGGGTGTGGGCACATTTTTTCCTTATAAACGTGAACTACTCCTGGGTATACAGTTCTGTATCTTGCTTTCTTCACTTAATATTTCGTGGTCTAAAACTTCCACGCCTAGGACAGGGATCCCAGAACCATTTTTAACAACTGCACCGTATCCACTTAGTGGACACACTATAACGTATATAAGCCCATCTTGTTTCTCCGGTCAATCTAGACAGAAAGTAAACAATATGCGTGAATCATGGCCACCTGAAAGGCAGGCAACACTGAGAGCAAGTCAGCCCTTCCTTTTGTTTGCTTCCTGGTCATTTTCAGAAAGGAGAAGAAAGAGCTGCAAGTTAGAATTTCAGGGGCAGAACTTTTCATCATTCTCAGTACTGACTGATTAGCTTCATCAGTTGGTTTTGGGTGGCTTCCCCTACCTCTAGAGAAAAGGGTACTTGATAGTTCCTGCCCACACAGCATGAATCGTACAGTAGAATTCCTGCTGGTGGCCTCCCTTGCTGTTGAGGTCATTGAGAAGCTTTTGAGAACTTGAGAGCCCCTTTCTTCTTGAGCTGGGAACCCACATTGTTTCCGAGGTTGGGTCTGCGTGCGATAGTACACCTGACCTCAAGCCAACCTTATCCCAGACATTAATGACCACCTACAATTGATTAAAACGCTATCTCCTCAAGTGCCACATCCAGCGTGCTGCCGCCTCCTTCCAGCCCATTACTTCTGCCATGGCTGGTCATCGTCCTCTAATGGCCACTTGTGTCAACATGGGCATGAGCCTTGATGACAAAGCAAATGTTAGTGTATTGATTGGACCGGCCTCTCTAGGGTTTCCCAACACCAGCTCCTGGCGTGTTGCTCTCAAAGCCACCGATAATGGGTGTTACGATGAGCACTCATCCCAGGGCCAGATCTCCCTGTCTGCTTTACAGAATGATCAAAGCTAGGTTTCAAAATATCACTAACAATGATTCCTGTTACTATTCTATCACCAGCAACTACCATATTAACGCCAGTTTTACAAATAGTACACATAGGCCCTTACATGCAGTATTTTCAGAACTTGCAAAATCTTACAGGGTAGGTATGAAGGTATGAATCATAACTATATCATAGGTGGAGAAATTGAGGTTGGAGGAGCTAAATAACTTAGCTTTACTCCAGTCTGGTAAGTGATGGAGATGGAATGGGTATCTCCCCAAAACCTAGAGCTTCCCCACACAGCCCCTCCAAACTCTGGTACAGTACTGGTGTTAATTTTCCATCCCATTCATTAGCTGGAAAATCGGGTCTCCAGCTTTTTAATTAAAGACTTTGCATTGAAGATGTTTTAGGCAACTGGCACATAATAATGGGTCACTATCATAGTGTCCAAGTCAAAGGCTGGAAATTGAGGCCCCAGGAGATGAAGTAACTTTCTCAGCTACGGAAAATCAATAGAGAAGGCAGCGTGGTGACTTGCAATGTTTCCACACTTGTGTCATGATAAAAATCACCTGGAGTGGCTGTTAAAATGGTGATTCCTAGGCCATGCCCTTTATCTACTGAGTCGTAACTGCTGCAAAGAACTCTGGCCTGTGGATTCTTAATGTGCGCCAGTTTCTGTGAGATGGAGAATGTCTATTACCACCCTTCTGCCTTCTAAATTTCTGCAAATGTAGCTCAGTGCGGAAACCAAAACTGCATCTGGAACCCTGTTGGTGCAGGTACCTCCCAGGCCCCCAGCTCCTCCAACCCCAGGTAAAACAAAGAAGCAGGAGTATTGCTCACGACACCATCTTTTCCTCGGTGGGAAAGATTCATTTACTTGAAAAGAGACAAAGAGGATTGTACAAATCCTCAGAGAGGTCTGGTTTAATTAGGTTCATTTGTTAAGTACTTATTGCAGCGAAACACTTTAAGTTAGCGCGGTTTGTTTCTTTTAATTATTAATTTTTACATCGCTATATAAGCTCATAATATAAAGAGCAAAATAGGTTTTGTGGTGAAAGGGACGAGCGTTCATTGTAACGCACTCATGGTGATCTGACAGCATCACACCAGGAGCTGGTGTTGGGAAACCTGGGGACCTTGCCACTACGGCATCTCTGAGAACAGCAGCTCACAGATCCAGCATGGATGAGCCCTCACAGGTTGTGTCTACACTGCACGTCCCCACCCTCTTGGCCATCCCTGGCTGATATATGGGAGAACCCAATTTTGGCTATGGCCATCATGTTCTCTGCCCTTGAACTGAGGGGCTGGACCTTGGGTTGCTAAGTCGCGGACAAGTCAGTTCACCAAAGAGGTCATCAGCAAACCTACTGCTGAGTCCACAGACCTGTCCCTGGATCTTGCCCTTCTCCAGCCTTGGGTTGGCTGTTCCTTTTTACTCTGCGGGATCCAGCAGTATTTACACGGTAAGTACTGCTTTTTGTCTCATTTGACACCCTAAGAAACTTAATATGATGGAGATTTAAAAAAAAAAAACAGCAAATGATTTACACAGTGAGGGTTCAAAGAGATGCTATTATACAGTCAAGGTTACCAGCCCTGTGTCTGCGCAAAGTAGGTCATCAGGACACGCAACACGTACCTAGTCTCCCTTCCCCCTTTCCTTCTCTTGGGTACCCTACGCGCGGGAGAGACACACTCATTACCACAAGAATGCCCTGGAGTGTTGTCCTATTGCTTCAGGAGCCCACAGCCCTCTGCCCATCTCATCTACATACTAATGCAACTTCTCAGTATGATATATCGTAAGCGTGGCTAAAAATCCTGGAAGGTTTATTAAGTTCCCTAGTTCTTATAGATCAGGGACAATTTTTTATAAATTCTTGCTTTTGCTAAACACTTTAATATGCCATCATCTAGGCAACAAAATTTTCCTCGATTCGATTTTAAGGCTAATCTGGGGAAGAACTTTCCCCCTTCCTCTCCAATACTATTAGGAAAGGCCATAAGTCCTGATCAAGAACATTTGCTGGTGCCTCACAGGGAACTTCAAACCTGATTCTGTTTTGCAGCAGTACTGGGTCCTACTTTCTGCCCCAGACCTGATGTCTTGCTGAGGTGCTTGAGGCTACTAGGGGAAAGAGCCCTCACTCACATTTGGGGTCTTGGTACTGGCCATACAGAGAGGCCCCCACCAGGGAACACTGACCCTGGAGAATGAGTCACTCATCTGGTTCTTACCTTCAGCCGTGTAAGCTCAGAGATTGAATCTTTTCAGTCCCAGAAGTTATTGATGCTTGAATAAACATAACCCACGCGGGACCTGAGAACAAACCAGAAAGAAAATTACTAATTTCAAGCAGCCTGGAGGTTGGCAGCAGTGGGGTGAGAACATTCTCTCCTGGGAGGCATTGCTCCTCAGGAAGCCAGGTTATCCGATGGTGCCTTGGTGAACATGAACTCAGAAAGCGAAATTTTAATGGCTCCAGCCTCTCTCTTGGGCAGTGGGTGGGCAGACCCCACCAACGTGCAACTTCTGCCTCTCCTTCAGGCTTCCCTGTTTCATCAGCCTTCACCAAGGGACCCATTCTCCCTGCGAAGGAGTGATTCCATTGTGGGCCTGGGGCCTCTGCATTTCTGTTCACTTGATCATGAGCTGATTTTCTGGTGTAAGTCTCAAGACATCCTTAATTCCTTCCTTCCCATGCTCCCTGGGGTCTCTGTCTCTCTCTTTTTTTTTTTTTTTTTTGCTGCACCATGTGGCCCATGGGATCTTAGTTCCCCGACCAGGGATGGGACCTGCACGCCCTGCAGTGGAAGCCTGGAGTCTTAACCACTGGACCACCAGGGAAGTCCCTCGGGGGTCTCTTTTAGTCACCATGCAGATAGAATCTTGGTTTGGACTGGACTTGAAGGTGGGCACGAGGGAGGAGTTAAGGCTGACTCAGGTCGTAGGTTTGGGTGGCAGGCTGGGCAGTGGCACCATTCTGAGCAGTGTGACAATAGTCCCTGTGTATGGAGTGCTATGCTGTGGACCTCAGAATCATCATCTCGCTTAATCTTCTCAGTGTTCCAATGAGGAAAGTACCAGGATATTTCCCACTAGGCTGAATGGCAACTTTGATAAATTCACTTCTTTTGTTTAATCATTTCATTTTAATTGAAGTTTTCATTATGTCTTTATAGCAGCATTTAAAAGGAACATTCAGAGTGTCCTTGCTCCCATTTCCTGCTGCTGCTGTTGGAGCCTAAGGGTGGAGAGGGGGAGGGGGAGGGAAAGGAGAGTAATATATTCTTTAATAAGGAGAATTCTTATGAGCGTATTCTTCATTCATGCTTTCTTATTCATATGGATAATGTATTCATGAGAGTCTTCATAATAAAGAACACAGTCTCATGAATGTATTCTCTTTATGCATCGCCCCCAGTCCCCGCCCCAGCCTGCCTCCCTTTAATGCCCTGTCTCCCCTGTAATCTTCTCCCCCACTTGGTACTTCAGTCTCCAGCTGCAGCAGTGGAGAGCTGGGGAAGACAAGAGCTAAATATCCCGTAAAATCCTGATATGGGGACAAGACAAGAGCTGATCAACGGAAACAGGATACTTCAAAGAATCAAATGATTTGGTGACTCGCGCATTTGGCAGACTGGCTCTGTGTTTTGGGCGAACTGAGCATTTGACTTGCCTTTTGCCTAACTGCCCACGTTAAGTGACCTGGAGTCCTTTTCCAGATGGGGAAGCAGAGGCTGGGGAAGTTAAGGAAGTTGCCTGAGGTCACAGTAACTCACGTGAGATCCACAATTTTAAAAAGGCTCGTTCGTGGGTGTTGGTGTCTTTGTGCCATTCAGCAGGATAAGAGCACAGGAGAGAGGACAGTCAACCTAGGATGGTTTCCTGGTGTCTCTAAAGAACCGAACTGGGGAAGCTGATTTTCTTTTTTAAACAGTTAAAGAGGAATTTGTTTATTAATTTTTAAATGGATAATAGAGAGTATCAAATAACCATTCCATTGAATTCATCTAAAGAAGCTGATTTTTAAGTGTCAAAACCTCAAATGCCTACAGAGGCCAGGAAGGTGAGAAAACAATTGCGGGGGTAAAGGAATTAGAAAAATCTAATGCACTCTAAGAAAAAACAGAGTGCAAAGTGTGATGCTACCTGGCTCCTGTCACTTGGCACCAATGATAGGGAGGCATTAGAGATGGGTGGGGACTGCGGTGAACAGAAGAGGGAGCTGCCATCAGCATTGTAGATCCTCTGATTATTCACAAAGACCTGGAAATCTTGATTTTGATATCAAATCTCTCAAGCTATAAGTGTAACTTCAAATTACTTTTAAATACCGTGTAGGCCAATGTAAGCAAATCTGCAGCTGGATCTGGTCTATAAATTTGCAGCCTTGTCAGTTGGTTGGCATGGGATCATCACCAAGTCTGCAAGTCGAATCAAAACCATGGATTCCATGTGGCTGTGGGAATTCTGCAAATTCTGATTGTGATAAAGAGTAGATAAAACGGTCAAGAAATGACCTCAATACTTCCAAGAATACCATTTTACCACTCAAAGGAAATCAGTTTCAAATATATCACCTTGTACATGGAGTGAAGAATTTAAAGAGCAAGCTTTGGAACTTGAGAAATCTGGTGCTGAATCCCAGCCCTACCACTTAACCACTGTGCAGCCTTGAGCAAATCAACTAACCTCTCGGTGCCTTTGTTTCCTCATATCTGGATTCTTGTGAGGCTTCAATGTAATAAGATACAAAAATCAAGATAAGTGGCACATGGGAGATTCTCGAGAAATGGTGCTTGCTAAAATAGCAATAGTGATTGTTATCATTGATAATAATGATTGTCATCAGTACCTGTATTTATAAACTCTGAGGAAAACTCTAATGAAACTTGTGTTCTAAAAGCTCCTTTTTTTGTTTTTCGGCCTCAGCACGCGGCATGCGGGATCTTATTTCCCTGACGAGGGAACAAACCTGTGTCCCCTGCAGTGGAAGTGCAGAGTCTTAACCACCGGAGGGAAGTCCCCTAAAAGCTCTTTTCCTGGGTGATTTTTCCATGAGAATGGCGAGGCGTTTTGATGTTACTTTCTCATTTCATTATACTTACATTTGGAAGTCACAAAGTCTCTGTAATTCTGTCTGCAAAGCATTCAGGGAACCCAAGTAATCCGTTCAAATCCAAACCAGGTGGGAATTTCTGACACTTGACTTAGACGGCGTAAGGCATCTCCAGATACTGTTATCCCCTGGCCTTTGAGGGAGGCTGCGCCTTGAGAGGATTCACACAGAATTCAGCCCGTTTCTCCTGCACAGGGCTCCTTAATTCTGTTCTCTGCCCCTTCCATGTTGCCTATCTCTTATTGTGCTATTCATCTCAGCCCAGTCTGCAATCACTGTATTCGATGCGAGAAGGGGTCGTCCTCCAGGCAGTCCTCCCAGGACCTGCACACACACACACGCGCACAAACACACACACACACACACACACACACACACACACACACACACACATACCCCACACACGTGCACGCTCTCTCCCACTCTCATGCTTGGGGTGAATCTAAAGAGCTGGTACTGAGTGCTGAGTGAGGGTATGTGTGGGAAACAGGGACCCTTATGTTTTGAAAAGACTGAGAAAATCTCTCAACATAGTCCCAGGTCATCCCGGCAGAGAGAAAGCTAACCTGCCTCACACTGTGGCTAGTGCCCAGGAACACAAGACTTGGGGCTCCAGGACAGTTGATGACAAATGTCCAGGACCCCTCACCTCATTCCTGGCTCACTCCTCACCTCCCAGGGCCACCCGCACCAGCTCCTGACTTTTAGGTTTCGCATCCTAATTCTAGCCCAAGCTCAGACCTGATAGGACAGATCTGACTTCTCCTGATGAGCTGTGTTGCCTTGTAGCAGATACTGTGGGTGGCTTGCCCTGACCATTCCCATCCACGTGGACCCCATGATGTCCCCAGCAGCGGCAACCTGCTGCCCAAAGAAGGCTTTCTCTGGCTACTTACGCCCACTGAGCTGGCATAAGGAGCAAGCTGTGCTGGGAAATTAAGCCCAGTCCCCCGGCAGCCCTCAACCAATGGTGGATGGTCACTGGGGTGGATAAATATTCCAACTTCCTCACCCTTTCCTGGAGGGACAATCTGAGGTGTGTTCCACCTGCCTTCCAGAGGTCCCAAAGGGGTTGAACTCCAATTGCTCACAGGGGTAGGCTGCACATTAAAACATTCCCTTTCCTGACTCACTTCCCCACGCTCATCCTGGTGTTTCCTAAGATCACCTCCCAAATAAACTCCTTGGCCCAGGGTCTGCTTCTGGGGGAGCCCAGCCTGAGACCGCCCTCTTTCTTATTCTACAGAGTAAGATAATACTCACTGACCACCTTTATTCACCTCACGTCAGCTCCCCAGGGTGAATGTTTTTAATACTCCCACTTTTCAAGTGAGAAAATGAGGCCACAGGGCCAGCAAGCGGCAGAGGCAGAATTTGAACTCAGATCTTTCTGGCTCCAACAGTCCTGCCTGTCCCATCACAAGACACTCACCTGGTTCCTTCCATCTTGGATGTCTCTCCTGCCTGTTCAAGCCTCAGCTACCAGGAAACAAGTGGGCATGGTTGACCAGTTACTGTGATACCAATTATCACCACAAGTAAAGAGCAGGAAATTGTAATTCAGGAACCGAGTGTACCAAGACAGCTGGCTCCAGCCCACAGAGGCAGGCAGCACTATTATTTTGAGAATGCTCCTGGGCACGGAATAGCAGCCTTTGTGTCTGTGGAGGTTGGCACAGGGATGCTGATGCCCTCCCCAGGCTGTGTAGGAAGACCCAGTGGAAAAACCCAGCTTGGACCCTCTCTTGTCTGTCACTCTTTGTAAGAAATAGAGGACAAACACTCTGGAGTCTGCGCTTCTACTTCCCATGCTTCCCTTTATTTTCTGTGTGAATTTTGGTTTCTTGCTTCCCCACTCTGGGCATTGGTTTCATGGGTTCCATGTGCTGAAGCTATGAGCGCAGGCCACCATGGTCCCCTCAACTGCAGCAGAAAGGTTTGAGTGAATTCTGTGTTGGGTGCTCCATTCGGATGTTTTCCCATAAGGTTTGGCCCGTGGCTGACCCCAGACCCAACTTCATCCTTGGACAGGGTAAACAAGATCATAGCCATGTCCCACCTCAGGATAGAAGGAAGCACATCACTGGCCCCAAATTTATTTGTATTACGTGCTTATTCTGACCTGAGATTCTAGAAAAGATGGACATTTGTTCATGCCTGCATTCAAACAACCAAAAGCTCTTTGGAGTATACCTTTGTTCTTGGCTCTGAGCTTGACACCATGGATACAAAAATAGATACTACAAGACCCTTAATCTCAAGCGTCAGTGGCACCCCAAATGCTGCTGGAAAGTGACTAACAGGGATGAATGTGATGGAAAAGGTCTTGGGCTCCCTCTGCTCCCCCTGAGTGTTGGTCTCAGTGAGTCCACCCTGGTAAGGGAATAAACCATACAGCTCGTAAAGGAAGGTAAGCTGCCTCCGGACTAGGGGCAACTGCTTCCAGTATTGCAGAGGGGAGAGGGGATGCCCGGAGAACCTAGACATGGTGTTTGGGTGAAGTCCTGAAAGGTGCACAGGACTTCTGCCTCTGGAGATGGAAGAGGATGACCCAGGCAAAGCAACTGTGTACAAAGCCCCCTGACATTGTCCAGGGTACATACTGTTTCAGTTGGAAGCAGCAGAGGCCATTGAAAAAGAAAGGATGGTGGGGAAAGGCTGGAGTGGAGCATTCAGATCATATGATAGAGCTTCTGAATTCAGCCCAAGGAGTGGGCAACTCTGCAGAGGAGACTTGGCCCATGAGTTCTACAATCCGGACTGTGTGACAAGCCACAGAAATCAATTCCAACTAACTTTAGCAAAGAGAAGAATTTATCAGGAGGATACGATGAAGCTTGCAGAACTGAAAGGAAAGCTGACCAACCAGGCCTCAGAAAATGCAGGCACCAGAACATCTAGAAGAAAATTGTGGTAGGAGTAAAGAGCAGTGTATTAGTCAGGTCTTGCTGCAAAAAAGCTGCTCAACAAACAGTCCTTGAATCTCAGTGACTCACAACCTTTCATTTTTCTTGTTCTGGGCATGGAGGTTGGCTGGGATGGTTCTGTTTCAGGCTACAGCTAAGTTCAGATTGTGCAATACACACCTCCTCATTCTCATTGGACCTGGGGCTAGCTGGGGCTTGTCTTTTCATAATAGAGAACAGAAGAGTAAGACCAACCACAGAAGGACATTTGAGACCTCTGCTCCTGTCAAGCTCAGTAATATTCTGTTGGCCAGAGCAAGTCCATGGAGAAAGAGAAGGAAAACTAAGAAGGTGGGAATCCATGAGGGGTGTGGGTATGTATGTGGGGGAGAGGAGGGTGGTTTTTCAAGGAAAGATACTATAACTACCAAATAGGGGCAGTTTGTCTGTAGGATTACAACACCAGCCAGAGCCCCCTACTCTCCTCAGAACTCCACTTCCTGGGGAATGCCCTGGGAGTGCTACAATCCCCCCCCTAAGCCTCATGGTATGGGAGACCCTCAGGTGGCTTTACACATTCCTGCTCAGACCCAGGTGATAAGGCTGGACCCCCAGGGAGCAGCCTTCATGTCCACATTCTTTTTTTTTTTTTAAGTATTTTTTTAACATCTTTATTGGAGTATAATTGCTTTACAATGGTGTGTTAGTTTCTGCTTTATAACAAAGTGAATCACTTATACATATACATATGTTCCCATATCTCTTCCCTCTCGCGTCTCCCTCCCTCACACCCTCCCTATCCCACACCTCTAGGTGGTCACGAACCACCGAGCTGATCTCCCTGTGCTATGCGGCTGCTTTCCATAGCTATCTATTTCACGTTTGGTAGTGTACATATGTCCATGTCACTCTCTCACTTTGTCACAGCTCACCCTTCCCCCTCCCCATATCCTCAAGTCCATGCTCTAGTAGGTCTGTGTCTTTATTCCCATGTTACCCCTAGGTTCTTCATGACTGTTTTTTCTTAGATTCCATATATATGTGTTAGCATACGGTACTTGTTTTTCTCTTTCTGACTTACTTCACTCTGTATGACAGATGGTCACCTTATCTTTGATAAAGGAGGCAAGAATATACAGTGGAGAAAAGACAGCCTCTTCAATAAGTGGTGCTGGGAAAACTGGACAGCTACATGTAAAAGTATGCGATTAGAACACTCCTTAACACCATACACAAAAATAAGCTCAAAATGGATTAAAGACCTAAATGTAAGGCCAGAAACTCTAAAACTCTTAGAGGAAAACATAAGCAGAACACTCTGACATAAATCACAGCAAGATCCTTTTTGACCCACCTCCTAGAGAAATGGAAATAAAAACAAAAATAAACAAATGGGACCTAATGAAACTTAAAAGCTTCTGCACGGCAAAGGAAACCATAAACAAGACCACCCTCAGAAAGGGAGAAAATATTTGCAAACGAAGCAACTGACAAAGGATTAATCTCCAAAATTTACAAGCAGCACATGCAGCTCAATATCAAAAAAAACAAACAATCTAATCCAAAAATGGGCAGAAGACCTAAATAGACATTTCTCCAAAGAACATATACAGATTGCCAACAAACACATGAAAGAATGCTCAACATCATTAATCATTAGAGAAATGCAAAACAAAACTACAATGCGATATCATCTTACACCGGTCAGAATGGCCATCTTCAAAAAATCTAGAAACAATAAATGCTGGAGAGGGTGTAGAGAAAAGGGAACCCTCTTGCACTGTTGGTGGGAATGTAAGTTGATACAGACACTATGGAGAACAGTATGGAGGTTGTCAAAAAACCATATTCTTTTTTTTTTCACACCTTTTATTTTATTATTTTTTTAACATCTTTATTGGAGTATAATTGCCTTACATTGTTGTGTTAGTTGCTGCTGTATAACAAAGTGAATCAGCTAAGTGTATACATATATCCCCATATCCCCTCCCTCTTGCGTCTCCCTCCCACTCTCCTTATCCCACCCCTCTAAGTGGTCACAAAGCACGGAGCTGATCTCCCTGTGCTATGCGGCTGCTTCCCACCAGCTATCTGTTTTACATTTGGTAGTGTATATATGTCCATGCCACTCTCTCACTTTCTCCCAGCTTACCCTTCCCCCTCCCCGTGTCCTCAAGTCCACTCTCTACATTTGCGTCTTTATTCCTGTCCTGCCCCTAGGTTCTTCAGAACTTTTTTTTTTTAGATTCCATATATATGTGTTAGCATACGGTATTTGTTTTTCTCTTTCTGACTTACTTCACTCTGTATGAAAGATTCTAGGTCCATCCACCTCACTACAAATAACTCAATTTCGTTTCTTTTTATGGCTGAGTAATATTTCACTGTATATATGTGCCACATCTTTTTTGTCCATTCGTCTGTCAATGGACACTTAGGTTGCTTCCATGTCCTGGCTAGTGTAAATAATGCTGCAATGAACATGTGGTACATGACTGTTTTTGAGTTATGGTTTTCTCAGGGTATATGCCCAGTAGTGGGGTTGCTGGGTCATATGGTAGTTCTATTTTTAGTTTTTTAAGGAACCTCCATACTGTTCTCCATAGTGGCTGTATCACTTTACATTCTCACCAACAGTGTAGGAGGGTTCCCTTTTCTCCACACCCTCTCCAGCATTTATTGTTTGTAGAGTTTTTGATCATGGCCATCCTGACCGGTGTTAGGTGATACCTCATTGCATGCCCACATTCTTGAATGAAGCTTTGAGCCCTGTGGCTCCCAAGTATTGGCCACTGGGGAGCACCAAGTGTTCCAAGAGCCTCAGCTACCTGTCTCAGATCACTCAGGGGTGTGGCACCCAAGTTGTAAATACTGAGCTTCTGGTCACCCCTCAGAGTGGGGATCAAAGCTCCCAGAGGTTGTCCCTGAAGCCACGCCCCACCCCAACTCTGCCTCAGGACTCAGTGAGCCTAGGGTTCCCCTGGGAAAACGATCTTGGCTCTTCCTTCTCACGCAGTGCTGTGGCTCTGGCTGCTCTCAAGTTCAAAGCTAAAACTTTTCATTCCAATTGGTGATTTTCCCCTCTTGGCCAGGCCACAGCTTAGGTTTCTATAAGCAGAGCGCTGGTTGCTAGGTGACAGCCTCACTCCCGGTTCCAGAGGCAGCCAAGGCAGATATGAACCTGAGAATCTGCAGCTTCCCTTTTCAAGACAAAATATGAAAACTAAAAGAGGAAATAAGACCCTAAATTAATTGGAGGGTTGTATAACAGCCAGACACGGTCCTCATGCCCTCCCCACCACCCTGCCATGACCAGAGGGATACATTTAAATGTATTTTTCAAAGTAGACAAAAAAAGTAGGAAGTTGAACTGATAAATATAGTTGGGTCTTTTGATCGGGAGAGGACATTTCTAATTACGTTGCTTTTCTAAGCTCCCACAATCAGATCTACACCTTCATTAACCACTGAGTCATTAGTGAGACTTATTAAAACAATTAGATCTGCAGAGAACTGCAGCCATAAGCAGTTCTGACAGCTGCACCAGGAATTTAAACTTTTCATTAAAATTGGATGGAGGGTCTTGCAAATCAATGCGGAATAGATGAGCATTCCAAGCGAAAAATGAGCAAGGAACGTGAATAGGCGATTCATAAAAGAACCACAAATGGCCAATAAACAAATGAAAAAAAGTCCCAATTCATTAGCAACTGAGGAAATACATTAAAACAATAACGAGAAAGCATTTTTTTAGCCTATTAAATGGCAAGAATTTTAAAAATGATATTCTACTGGATGGTCAAATATACAGAATATCTGCTTTTGGGATACACTGTTGGAATGAGGATAGAGAAGACCTTTCTGGAAAGCAATTTGGCCACATATTGAAAATGGTAAACAGATAAGCATCTTTTGACAGAGTAACGTGATGTCCTTATTTACAAAGATGTTCGTTCATGCAGCAGCGTTTATAAAAAGGGAGAAATTTGAAAAAATATCTATCTAAAAATGGTATGTTAGTTAAGTAAAAAGAAAGCATTTAATCCTGCAAGTCATCCTTCCCCGGATGTGGTAGGAAAGTGTGCAGGGAAGAGGGGCCAGTTCTCATGAGTTGAGTGCACACATGTACCAGGTAAACTCCAGTTAGAATCAGGGCGGGACTCCTTGTCGCCTGGGTGATGGCTGCTTTAGCAGTTGCTTTTCTCTTTTGCTAAGAAACCCAGGGGATTGTAGAATGTGAGGTGATAACCCAGGGTGGGGTTCCTTCCTTCAACCTCACCCTTGGACGTGAGGCCCTGAAGATAAGCCTGCCCCTTATCACGGATTCATTTTTACTGTCTTTCAAGCCCTGGACTATAGGGCTACAAGCTGTTTGTAGGTGGTTGTTGAGTTGAGTGTTGATTTTGCTTTGGAGGAGCCATGTCCCTGCAATCTGCACATCGACAATCTTCATCCATAATGCATGAAGCTGGAGACCCAAACAAAGAGTACATTCATGTGATGGCCTGTGGGAGTTGATTATCCATACAGAAAAATGAGGAACACTTTCTCCTGGAAGAGTTAGCATTTATCATCACTGTTTCTGTCATCGTCCTAGGCTTTTATTTCTATGCAATTTTGTATCTTTCAGTGCTCCATGATTAGAAATGAATCAAACTCAACTCAGCATATCAACCAGGAACAGAGCAC
This sequence comes from Globicephala melas, assembly GCF_963455315.2. Lineage (NCBI taxonomy): Eukaryota > Metazoa > Chordata > Mammalia > Artiodactyla > Delphinidae > Globicephala > Globicephala melas. The sequence goes on along the minus strand of NC_083324.2, from coordinate 45,107,671 downwards.
CCCGAAGACTCAGAGGATGTGCATGTAGTGTGGTGGGAAGAGCACTGGTCAGGAAACTGGAAGATCCAGACCTGTCTCCAATTTTCTGTCCCTTACCAGCTTTGGGTGTCAGCTTGTTTTTGTTTTTAATTTATAAAATAAGATATTTGAATGATATTATATTAATCAAGTGTCTGGTATATCATTTGTGTCAAATGTAGCTGCATCAATATTTATCCACCAAAACTCAGGCATAAAATGTAATTTTGTGTGTGTGTATGCATGTATCTGTGTGTGTGTGTGTGTGTGTGTGTGTTGTATGATATATATGAGAAATATATATGACCATATCTTGCTTCAGAGTTATTTCCCTCTGAGGGCAGAAAACCTTTACATTTATCAATTAAAGGTAATGAATTCTTTTAATCAAATTCTTCTGATCTGAATGCCTCTTTTGTGTAAATATTCAGTTAATTCTAAGTTCAAACTTCATGTCTGGAATGACGATGCTTGCCTCTCAAGAAGTCTCCTTACCCCTTTTCCTTCCCAAGGAAAATGCAAATCAAAACCACAATGAGCTACCACTTAACACTCACTAGTGTGACTAATGACAGCTAACAAGTGTTGTTGAGGATGTGGAGAAACAAACCCTCAAACGATGCCGATGGGAACGTAAAACTGTGCAGGCTTTTAGGAAAACAGTCTAGCAGTTCCTCAGAAGGTTAAACATAGAATAACCGTATGACCCCCTAATTCCACTGCTGGGTATATACCCAAGAGAAATGAAAACATATGTCCACACAAACACTTGTGCACAAATGTTCATAGCTTCATTGTTTACAATAGCCCCAAATTAGAAACAAACTCAAATGTTCATCAACTAATGAATGGATAAATAAAATGTTGTATATCCATCCAGCAGAATATTGTTAGACAATAAAAAGGAATATAATATAATACTGATATATACTACAATATGAATGAACCTTGAAAGCCTTATGCTAAGTGAAAGAAGACAGTCACAAAGGACCACACATTGTTTGATTTCATTTATGCGAACAGTTCAGAATAGGCAAAGCAGTAGAAACAGAAAGTAGATTGGTGGTTGTCTAGGGTTGGAGGTGGGAGCTCCGGGAAAGGGGGAATGACTGTTAAAGGATATAGAGTTTTGTTTTGGGATGATGAAATGCTCCCAATTGATTGTGATGATGGTTGAATAATTCTGTGAATAAATATACCAAAAACCATTGACTTATCAAGTGGGTGAACTTTAAGAGAGTGAGTTGTTTAATATGGGAATTATACCTCAAGAAAGCTCTTAAAAAAAGTGAAGAGTCGGTCTCTTACCTCTGATGTTAAGCTGGTAGAATAAAAACTTGAAACTGCTAGTGGTCATATTTATCTATTTCTGAATGAAGCCAACACAAAGGAAAGCAAACACAAAAAAGGTAGAGAAAGTTTCCTGTAGATATTATCTGAGCCCCTGCTTCAGCCATGCCTGAAGCCATATACTCCCAGGACTTTTTTGGTTATGCCAACCAACTAATTCTTTTGTTTAATAAATTTTATTTTGAGTCTCTCTCTCTCTCTCTCTCATAATTGAAAATATCCAGACTTGTATAGCAAGATGGGCAATCTGTTTTTGTAGAGTTTACCTTGGCTATGATTCCAACTCTACTTTTGAACAGGACTTCCAGAATTTTCTCAGCTACATAAACCTCAGTGTGGGTAAGAGGTGGCCAATTCTGCACACAGGTGTGCTGGGCCCTGAGAAACATCTGTACTGAGTCCATTCCTCACCAGGGATTAGCATGGATGGGACCCCAGTGTCTTGGGGCTCATAGTCACAGGATGGCCTGTAACATGAGGCTGATTTTGCTGCAGGGGTAACTATTTCAATCTCCACAGCTTCTCACTTGAAAATGTCTCAGGACTTCCCTGGTGGTGCAGTTAAGAATCCGCCTGCTAATGCAGGGGACATGGGTTTGATCCCTGGTCCGGGAAGATCTCACATGTCACGGAGCAACTAAGCCCCTGCGCCACAACTACTGAGCCTGTGCTCTGGAGCCTGCGAGCCACAACTACTGAAGCCCATGCACCTAGAGCTCATGCTCCGCAACAAGAGAAACCACTGGAATGAGAAGCCCGCGCACCGCAATGAAGAGTAGCCCCCGATCAGTGCAACTAGAGAAAGCCCACGCGCAGCAACGAAGACCCAAAGCAGCCAAAAATAAAATAAAATAAATAAATAAATTTATTTTTAAAAAAGAAAATGTCTCAGATGCTCAGACATAAAGTGTAGAGTGAGCTAACTCATTAAAGCCATGGAATACTTGAACTGAGGATAAAAAGTTACGCAAAACCCTGTTCGTTTCTGAAAAGCTATGTGAAATTTATTCAAGTTATTCAATTTAGCAAAAGCAAGACCATAAAAACAAACGTTTAAGCTGGAAGAAATCTAAGGCATTATCTGGCTCAGGAGCGTCTATTTTCAAAACTGAGTTAATGAAAAAAGAAAAATACTTTCCTTCCTGTACATTTGAAATAACAGTACTAAGCTCTGATTTCACTCCAGAGAAGTGTAGGGTGACATGGACAACCACATCCACATGTTTGTCTGTCAAAGGTGCCATGGGTTGGCCATGCAGGGACCACTCAATAAGCCCATTTTCTTATTTAGACCAAACACCATCATCTTATTAAAATTCACTTTAGAGCAGATTTCATGTTAAAATTTAATGACACAGTTTGAGTTTGTCAAGAAGTGAGGATGAAGTAGATGTAGGGTTGCGGACCGAGGGGCAGTGGTCAGGCTCAGAAAGAAGGGCAAAAATGGACAGAAAAGGCAAGGTGTCTGAAACTCAGGAGGCAAGAGGAGTCCAAGGTCAGTCAAAGGTGGAGAAGAGAAAAAAAAAAAAAAAGATGGAGGAGAGGGAGGCACTAAATCAATCAGGTCTCCATCCAGGGCTCCAGCAAGAGCAGGGACTCGGGGTGCTGGGTGGGAGACTGGACAGCAAGAACCTAGGAGTTTGGACAAAGGTCTGGGTCAGCAGAGGTCAGGGAGGGGACAGAGCCTGGGAACCCAGTGGAGCTCAAGGCCAGCAGGAAGGGCTCACAGAGCTCCGCCCTTGGGCTGAGGGCTACCAGTCAGGGCAGGCGTTCCTGGCTGGGTGGGGGGTCAGGGGCCAGTTCTTCCTGCACCCCAACCTGGCTCTCCCAAGGTCTCTTTTCCCACCTTGACCCGGCGCACTGTCCTCCAATGCTGGGCTCTGCTTGCTCTGGCTTTGGACATGGCTCCTGTACTCAGAAGTTAGCTTCTGACCTCCAGACATTCACCCTGTCTGCCAGAGCTCTGGTCTCTACCATAACTCACCCCACAGCTTGGAGCCGGAAACCCACCACTTATTCCCAGTCTCACTGTCACTGTCCTGTGGTGTCCATTGTCCCTCCCCTCCCCCTATGACACCTCTGCTCCCACCAGACTGTCCCAGCCTCCCGGGCACAATTCCCTCCTCCCCAGGAACCCGCCCGGTCCACTGCAGCTTGAAGGAACAGTGCTCAGACCATGATCTGAGCTGCTCTTTTAGCCCTTAGATTGCCCGTGAGTGTTAGTCATCTGATTTGTGCAAACGTCTTACCTCTCAACTAAAGTGAAAAGTCCCTGAAAGCAGGGAATTCCTCGCAGCCCTTATGCAATGCCAGATATACATGTCGTTGATGCCCAACATAAGTTACAGTTGAGTGAATGAGGCCTTTGCGTAGTTTTCTTTTCCGACCAGTTTCTCAGCCTGATTGCAGGAGGCTTTTGCTAACAAGCTGTTCTAAATAACGTTGGTTTTGTACTTCAGAATTTGGAATTGCTTATTGGGCTGTTGGTAAAAACCAAACCCAAGGGTGCCGTTTAAGTAAAGGACCCAATGTTTAAAGCTCACGGTGAAAATAAAATAATGAATACCCTGGAGGGATCTTGAAATCAGGGCTGGAATTTCAAATTGGTTATAATTATTTTCTGTCCAGCTTGAGAGCTCTGAAAGCAACTCAGAATTTCCCTTAAATACAATAAACAACCTCAAGTAAGGGAATGAAAGACTGTCCCTGGACCAGAGTCACACGGGGAGGGTTGTAAACGGGGACACCTGTATAGCTGGGCCAGGCGATTTACCTGAGCAACAGGGGGCTGCTTGCAGGCCAGGAGACGGAAGAGAAAGATGGAAATGCAATGCTTGTTTTTGTAGAAAAGTGCCAATGAGTAAAATAAACATAAGTGAGATGATATTAGATCATTATTGAGAATTTTTGATGTTGATAATGGTATTGTGGTTATGCTTCTAATAAAAGAATCTTTGTATTTTAGAGATATCTACTGCATGATTTACTAATGAAGTGATAAGCACCCTCCCTGGCATTTGCATAAAAATGAAAATAGATGCAAGTAATGGGTAAACGAGAATTTGTGTATACTGTTTTCTCTACTTTTATATGTATTTGAAATTTTCCATAATTAAGAAGTGAAAATGAACAATAAAATAGTCCTGAGCCATCCCAACTTGCTTACTGCTCTGGCTTCAGAATTTCTCCATGAGCTGACTTGGGGAGGTAGGGGGAGTGAGGGTAAGCTAAGGATAATTGTTTGCATGACAAGGGCACTCCTTTTACTTAGATGGTTTATTTGGAATGGCCTGGTGAGGGCCTGTCGGTAGTTATGGGAGAGGGGATGGTAAAGTCCCCCAAAGACTGGCTAATCCTAGGGACCTCCCAGTGAGTTTTTTCTTGAAGTCAGAAACATTCTGGAACGTGTGACCTGTTCCTGCAGGTTTGGGGACTTAGAGGAGGAAGAGAAGCAGCGAAACCACAACCGCTGTGTTCTCTGGCTGTAGAGGGACTGGGTCTACTCCTGTGATCTAGGCTGGTCTGGCTCTGTATGGCCAAGCCCTGGACTCAGAGTTCAAAGAGTATTTGAGGATTGATAAATTGACTGATTGACTGATCAATTGGTGATCCCTGTAACGCCAAGTTATTGGGAGGATTACTTGAGAGCACACACCTGGCCCAAGGCTAGGCACACTCAATAAATGGTCATCCTCTCCCTCTGATCCCACATATTATTTACCCCTTGCATACATCAAAACTGCACAGAGCAGTGCCTGGAAACAGAATTTTTCTCATTTCCGTTTCCTTGCTTTGCTGTATTCAGGTTCTGAACTTAGTAATTCTTTACCAGCTTAAATTTTAAAAGCGTGGGTTTTGGAGAAAACTTCCTACTTAGATGCTGCCTAAACTCAGCAACCATGTATTCTTTCTCTAAAAAATACATTATACACAGTTAAGCAGTCAGCTCAGGGTCCTGAAGATGCAAAGTGAGCACTATTCACTTATAATGAATATGGGAAAGGCACACGAAAAAGCCCACCTGTCATCACTCTGACCCTCACTTCTTTGTCCCCATGCTCAGTTGATTCTGTCTCCTGAACACCTCTGGAATCTATTCACTCTCTTCAATCTGAGGACTTTTTTTTTTTTTTTAATAAATTTATTTATTTATTTATGGCTGCATTGGGTCTTCGTTGCTGCGCGCGGGCCTCCTCTAGTTGCAGCAAGCGGGGGCTACTCTTCGTTGCAGTGCGCGGGCTCTAGGCGCACGGGCTTCAGTAGTTGTGGCACACAGGCTCAGTAGTTGTGGCTCGCAGGCTCTAGAGTGCAGGCTCAGTAGCTTGTGGGGCATGGGCTTAGTTGCTCCGCAGCATGTGGGATCTTCCCGGACCAGGGCTTGAACCCGTGTCTCCTGCCTTGGCAGATGGATTCTCAACCACTGCACCACCAGGGAAGCCCAATCTGAGGACCACTGATGGTTAAGAAGTTCATCATCTCTCTCCTGGATCCTGACAGCAGACTACAGCCTCGATACTTCCAAGTGAATGGATTTAAGGTATTTCCTTGAACAATGAGTGAATAGACAATCTCAGGAAGATAAGTAGGGGCAAGTCCATACTGAGAACTGGGTCTTTATCTATGCTCTTTACACTATCTTTGCAGGGAGGGGTAGGGGGAGGAGAGATAAGGTCCTTAGCCAAGAGAAGGGCACCATGGCACTGTTCTAGAAACCACAGACAACTCACCTTTGTCCTTGATTCCAGGTAGTCTCATATGGGTACATTAGCTCAGCACAACTTAGGAAACCTTACTTACAAAAAAATCTGGAAAATGTAGTTTTTAGTTTTTCAGAGGCTGCAGGACCAGAAGCCAAGCAGAAGAGGAAAGTGTGTGGTGGGTATTGAGTGAGTCCGTCTACAGTATCTGCCCCAGTGGCTCCCCAAACTCTTCCAGTGAAACTTTCAAGAAAAAAGGTAAGAGGAGATTCAAATAAATACTACGAAAGCTGTGACGACAAACAGCCTAAAGCCACCCTCCATAATTCTAACATTTCTTTGACATCTCGTATTTTATCTTAAAAATTAATGGTGAGATTGCTATCTACTCCATAATATGTCTGTTTGTTTGTTTACATAAAACTGTGATGCTTTCCCCTGAACCTTTCTGGAAAAATTGATATTTTAGATAAAAGTACCACTTTTATGTAACAGCTGCTCATACTCCTGGGATGCTGAGAAGCTCCACTGGGGTAGATTCACCTGCCCTGGCCTGAGAAGCTTGGGATGAAGCCAACATGACAAAGTTTGGCGACATGCCTGGAGCTCACCCAGGAGCTCACCCAGGTTCCAGCACCACCAGCAAATGAAGTTGAGAATTTCTCAGCGCTGAGGCTTCCTCTCTTACCTTCTGTAGGGTCAGGAACCAGGCAGGAGGAGCCCACGGGTGGTGAGGGATACTGTTTAGTACTCCTTCTCAGAGGAGCTGGGGAAGGTAGAATAGTGTGGGTATTCTTATTACCTCTACTGCTTTCATGGGCAATTTCTCCTGTACCACACAGATCCCTATCAGTTTGCAGATAAATTCAACTTCTTTCCACCATGATGACTGCTTCCCATTTGTAATTCTCAAGCTCTTACCAGCAAAACATTTAACATTCTTATTAAAGCTTGTTTAAAGATGTCTTCCTTGGATAAAGTGGCAATTGCCAGGCATATGGTTGTGACTTGGAATCATCTATTATCTTATGATTAATGGGATTGATTTAGATTCTGAGCACTACGGATCTGAATGTTTTCCAGCCAACAGTAGCATCACGGAATGGCAACCAGGTCATTGTTATTACAATGGATGACGGAGGAATCCCTGACAGGAATGGGATTCGAGAACACCATGATTCCCTAGGGTCCTTCCTTTGCAGTCTTAGGATCATTAATGGGAAATAGTTCAGATCGTAATTTTGCAGTTTCCATTCCTACTCTGGGAGCCCAAGGACAATTTTGTCAATGCGGCCTAATTGCCTGCTTATACTTTTTACAAAGTATAACCTTGGATCAAGAGAATTATACGTATCCACTGCAGTCTCCTCATTTAAATCCCAAGAAATTCAAGAAAATGTATCTTTTAAAAATCCATAACTATTTTGGAAAACAAGAGATGATGCCATTAGTGGACACTGTGAGAGATACCTGAAAGTCAGAAGGCCAATGGGATCGATTTGAAGGAGGACACCAAATTCCAAAATATGGAAAGGAAAGGACTCAGAAAGGAGGAAGGGATTCTAGGGGGAGCTCCGAGGTGGGAAGAGGTGGGTACAGAGATCTGAAGGGGTTCTGGCTGGGATATGACAGGAGAAGCAGACAGGTGGTTCAAAACATCTCCCACCTTCCACTGCTTATGCTACTAGTAGGTGACAGAAGTGTCAGCGTTCAGGAGGGAGAAGGGAGTGTAGATGCTTAGGTCACCAGGCAGGCAGTATCCTTCCCGGCCAATGACTCAGAAAGAAACCAGTGGTCCCCACATCCAGATATCTGGACTCTCCCCAGGCAGCTGTATGTCACCCATTGCCTGCTTCAGTGATGATAAACTGTGGCAAATAATAGCACACACACAGACAGGCTTTCAGGACAACTCAAATGCAAAAATGAACACACAACCAAAATTTACAAAACACCTGAAAAAAGTCAAGATCACATAAGAGAGCACTAATGAAGCAGAGAGAAGAATGAACACCCGAGGAAGCACAGTTAATCAAGAGAATAAAACTTCAGAAGGATGAGAGAGAATTTCACATTAAGCAAGAATAGGTTAGCTTAAAAACCAGCTTCAAGGGGACTTCCCTGATGGTGCAGTGGTTAAGAATCCGCCTGCCAATGCAGCGGACACGGGTTCGATCCCTTGTCCGTGAAGATCCCACATGCCATGCGTGCAGTAACTAAGCCCGTGGGCCACAGCTACTGAGACTGCGCTCTAGAGCCTGCGAGCCACAGGTACTGAGCCCGCATGCCACAGCTACTGAAGCCTGTGCACCTAGAGCCCGTGCTCCGCAACAAAAGCCACCACGAGATGCCCACGCACTGCAACAAAGAGTAGCCCATGCTCGCCGCAACCAGAGAAAGCTTGCGCGCAGCAACGAAGACCCAATGCAGCCATAAATAAATAAATAAATTTATTTAAAAAATAAAAAACCAGCTTCAGGTGTTTAAAGGAATGCATCCATATTTTCTTTCAGTACTTACGATTTCATTTTTTACATGTAGATCTCTGATCTATTTGAAGTTTCTCTTACTATACATATGAAGTGTAGGTCCAGTGTGATCTTCTCCCAAATGGCTGGCCAGTTGTCTCAAACCAGTTATTACATATCCCATTTTCCCCACTGATTTGAGACACCGCCTTTATCCTGTACTGGAGTGATATATGTACTTGGGTCTTACTCCAGGTCTTTCTACGGTGCTCCATTGCTCTGTCTCTTCAGGCACCAATTAGTTTAAATATTGAGGATTTCTAGTATGTTTTAATATATGATAAGGCTATACCATATTCTCCAGTATTTTTCTTTTTTCATGGTTTTCCTGGCCAATTTTGCCTTTTTGTTTCTCCATAGGAACTTCATATCTATCTTTGCAAGTTCCTGGGGGGCGGGGGTGGGGGGAGGAGGAAAGCTTTGTGTTTTTGTAGAGACCACATTAAATTCTTTAAATAATTTGAGGGGGATTTAAATTTTTATGATGTTGTCTTCCTATCCAAGAATACGTTATATCTTTCATTGGTTTAGGCCTGCCTTTTTGACTTTCAGGAGTGTTTCAGAGTTTTGCACATAAAGGTTTACACATTTCCTGTTCAATTTACTTCTAGATATTTTATCTTTCTGATGCTAAAGTGCAGTGGCAACAATTTCTTTCTTGCCTTGTTCTTATCTTTAGCAGGAACGTCTTCAGTATTTCCCCATTAAATAAGAAGCTGGCTTTGGGTTGAAACATATCTATTTTATCAGAACGTGACCTAACTTTTGACGTATTCTTTAGCCAGCTGGAGAATGAGCAGAAATTGTGCCCCAGGATTGTGTAAAAGAAAGGCATATTTAGAGAACAGTCAATAATTTAAAATCATTGTAAGTGGCAGGAGAGTAGGTTGCCTGTTACAGGAAAGGCAGGAAATGGGGATGGAGACGGTTAGAAGAAGATCATGAAGACCTCACAGGCTGTGCTGGGGAGCTTGGACTTCTTTCATAGTATAAAAAACCACCAAAAGGTGGTAAGTAGGAGAATGGCATGATTAGATTTATATCTTAGGAAGATTCTTCTGGAGGCAATGGCTGTTGATTTCCATTAACAAAACATTTCCAGTAAGACAGCAAATCAGACCAGATACGACCCCACTGGATAAGCCGGGAGGATGAACAAGATCGGTCCAGAAAAATACATTGCAGCCGTGCCACTTTTTTTTCCTTTAATGTCTTAAAAATTATGGAGTAAGTAAACCTATTCGGGACTAAACGTGAAAGATATTTTCTTTTTTTTTTTTTTTTCTATATTTTCAGGACATTTTCAGGGTTTTTTTCAAAGCCTGAAAGTCTTGCTGGGGAGATTCAGCTCCAGGAGGCTGCTGAATCCTCATCCGACCTCAGCGTGAGCTCGAGTGGGCAGACCTAGTCAGGAAGTGGCCCCAGTGGCATGGCAGGGCCTGAGGGACACTTACAGCAAGCCCCAGAATCCCTTCCTTTTGCTGAGGACATGACTCTCTTCTCTCCCTTTCTGTTTTCCTGAGTGGAGCGCTGGAAATAGTCAAGCACAAAGCACAGATAGTGGACAAAGAATATGATGTTTGCGTTCATGAGAAATTCAACCCTAATTATACCTCTGGGAGCCAGTGGGAGTTATTGAAACAGTGTGCCCAGAATGTTCATCTTGTGAATAGATGCTGGCCATGGGGTACTTATTTTCCATGCCATTTATAAAGCCTTTGATGGACAGAAAGAAGGTACTTGCATCAGTCCATAAAATAATAAGATATGAAGGATATTATAATTCTTTGGGGTGATTTTCTTTTAGTATCTGGTCTAGGAGAATGCCGTTCCTCCCTTCAGTGCAATTTCCAGCAAACGCAATAGTCAGCTTAGCAGGAGCTCTCAAAATATACACACTAACTTTGGTTCAGACACCAGGGGTGCATTTTGCTACCATTTAAAAGTAATTATTTTCAATATGTTTATGAAGGAAAGTCTTTAAATTTTATTTCTGACTCTCAATTTAGGAGTGATAGCTCCTAGATTGCTATCACATGGACTGACATACAGAAACCTTTCAATCACATGGTTTTGGACCCAACTGAAATGGGGAAAGCTCAAAGAAAGTTTTCTAAGGACCAAGGCAGACAAGATCCACTTATTCCAGCACGACAGCCAGCTTTCTGAAAGCAAATGAGCAGTCAGATAAGGTAAACACAAAAGAGTGAAAAGGGAAAACTGGCTGGTCCTTTTGTTAGAAGGACAGAGAATATACAAACAAGGGTCTTCAGCCTGAAACCAAGTTCAAGAACTCTACTTTAGCGACTTCCATCAATGCTTATGTATGTTGAACCATATGTAGCTCCTGACCTACAAAATCAGTCATTTGATACAGTTCAACCTAATGCTTTAGGAATAACATCATGTCCACACCCTAGAACTTGGCATAACCTGCCATTGCTTTAACTCTAAAGCCTTAAACTACCTGACTGCAGCTTCCTGTCCTTCTAGACCTCTTAGGTCCTCCCTTTCATCACAAATCCATGTCTGCGGCCCAGACCAGTTTGCTAGTCTTCAGGCCCAATGGAGCCAAAAGTCCCCTGGGTGTCTCTACAAGGAACTCCCCCAGATACTTCAGTGTGATGGTTTAAGAAATATGTCTACAAATTCTTTGAAACTCTTCCCTTTAAGAGGTGGAGTCTAATTCTTCTCCTCTTGAGTGTGGACTGAACTTAGTGACTTGCTGTTACTTGCTGAATAAAATGAAGGAGAAGTGTGTAGCTTACGAAATTGGCTCATGAAAAGCCTGTGGCTTTTGTCTTGGTGTCTCTCTCATCTCATCAACTCAATTCGTCTGTTGAGTTATTTTGAAAGTGGAGAGTGGTTCCTTCAGTTCCAATCAAGCTTTCAAAATCCTGCATCTTTGGCTAACATCTTGACCACAGTGTCATGACAGACTATAGACAGGCTTACCCAACTAAGAATGTCCTAAATTCCTGACTCACAGAAAATGTGAGATAATAAATGTGTTACTATAAGCCAGTAAGTTCACGGTAATTTGTTATGCAGCAGTAGATAACTAATACAACCAAGAATAAGAAGCCCGACTCCTAATTCACCATTGTATTGGTTTCCCAGGATTACTGTAGGAAATTACCACAAATTACCTTTCAACCCAGTCAGTCATTCCAGGAACGCAGGAATGTTTTAGACTCTTCTGTTTTACTCACTCTGACCATCAGTTGGTTACTGAGTTTTGTCAACTTTACTTGCTAGACACCTCAGATCTGCCCCATTCTGTCCATCCCCACTGTCACTGTCTCAGTTGGGGTTCTCATTTCCTTGTAGCCAGATGGCTGGATTTGCTTCCCAAGTGGGCTCCTTCACTCCATCTCACTCCCCATTTCTTTGCAGCCAGAATGGTTTTCCTAAAGCTCACCACGTCACTCTTCTGCCTGCAAAATTTTGATGACGGCTTGTTTCCTCAGGAACTCTTTGGGTTAACCCTAAAACAAATCCATGATCTAGACTCACCTACCTCACCTCCTGCCGTTTTTTACAAGCATCCTTGGCTTTAGCAATACCAAATTTGCCTTCAGACATCAGAAAAGCCAAGCTGTTTCATGCAGGTGCTGTTCTTTCCATCTAAAATGCCCATGACTTTCTCCTTTCCCACCTTTATCTAGCTACATCCAAATGTGTTTAAAATTCAGGTTATATTTCATCTCTTCCTAGAAGACTTCTCCAAGTCCCCAAAGGGATTCTGATGCTTCCCCCTACAGCCTCCCTGGGCAGAGGGTGTAATTCTAAATCCATCTTCCCCTTTAGAAGTGTGCTTCTGGGCTTCCCTGGTGGCGCAGTGGTTGAGAGTCCGCCTGCCGATGCAGGGGACACGGGTTCGTGCCCCGGTCTGGGAAGATCCCACATGCTGCGGAGCGGCTGGGCCCGTGAGCCATGGCCGCTGAGCCTGCGCGTCCGGAGCCTGTGCTCCGCAACGGGAGAGGCCTCAACAGTGAGAGGCCCGCGTACAGCAAAAAAAAAAAAAAAAAAAAAAAAGTGTGCTTCCATGAAATTCCAGGATAATGTCCATGTTCATCTACCTTTTTATCCCTAATGCCTGGCACAGTTGTTGCATGTGGTAGGTAAACAGTAAGAGTTTGCTACCTAATAAGTGACGGAATGAGAGCGTCAGGGAAGGCAACATTTATGGCATGATTATAGAGCCCTGATTGAAAAAAAAATCTTCTTCTTTGATAATACAACTTCACCCCTTTATTTAGATTAACATGGTGGTACCGTGTAAAAATTCACCTGTGTATTAACTGGGGCCCTGCTCACACCTCTGACCACGGAGGAAAGGGACAAAGCAACAGGGAAACATCACAGTCTTAATTTACTTCCATGCCTGCCATCCAGGAAGGATGGGGTTAAGTTTCCTCATTCCTGAAACAGCCAAGGGTAAACAGACTGAGCTTGAGGGAATCCAAAAATCGTCCTCTGCTTCCAGAAGACATGCTAGTCAAATTAAATGGAGGCCTGAAGAGTGCTGCCAGATCTCTGTTTTAGAAAAGGAGGTGGTATCTCCTCTTCCAGCAGATGGAAGGCCTCTGTGGCCTGAGGGGGAGGGAGCATTTCTAAGGTCCATACCAGGGCTTCCCACAGGTGCACCTCCATGGCTACCTTTTCATTGTCACCAGAAACAAGGGCCAGGCTGATGTAGACATCCGCCAGAGGGCAACTGGGATTTTCCAGATGGAACTGCCACACCCTTGATAGAGAATACCCAGGAAAAGAGGAAAGGGGGCAGGGCGGGTAGAAGCGGTGACCTGAGGGCTTGACGGGCCAGCAGAGGGAACCACCAACTAGCCTGAGAGAGCGGCCCAGGACACCAGCCTTGGGGAGCACCCTGGAGAAATGGGAAGATGGCTGGGGTAACAGGAGAGGATGGCGAAGCTCACCCAGCAGGACGGGCAGGCTAAGCAGTGTCCTTACACATCAGGAAGAGAGGCCAGGAAGGTGACAAGAGGCTGACAGGGAAAGGCTGGGCTAGGCAGGGCTGCAGAGTCTCAGGATCTTTATACCTGTCCCTGGGCCTTACAGAGGTGAGCATTGTTTTTCGGTCCCAATAAAGATGGTCACAAAGGATGCCCCTAGGTCTGAGCAGAGGGACAGGGATGTTTCTGGAGCAGATGGGGGGAGAAGTTAGAGCCTATAGGAAGATCCGCAGTGATGACCTTCGAGAATGGGGGTAGGAGAACACTGCAGGTGAGGGGCATTCGCATGCTCTCATTTGTGGTGCAATCTGTGATTCTTGAGTAGGAGAACTAAAACCTGCATGAGAGGGACCCCTCCAATTTCCTCCTTGCCTTCTAACCTTGTCCCTTTTTCTTATTTCTTTGCTATATAGCTCCCTCATGCTGGAAACCTTGACTAGAGGATAAGCCATGGCTTACAAAAATAATTCTTGGGATATACCATACTGATGATGGTATTGGGATTGCACTGATGACATGAGCAAGAGGCAGAAAACCAGGAGTGACTTTTAAACCATGAGTTGCTATTAAAGGTGAAAACTGTTGCCTAAACCCAAACCACATGTCCACGTGTTCAGCTCTCCCGTCCTATAAAAACCCCGACCGTGGTTTAATCCAGGGTCACCTGTCCTTTAGGTACTCTCTGATGTGCCTTAGTTGAATAAAGTCTTTAATTTCTATTTGTCACTTAAATAATTTTCTGATATTCAGAAAAATGGTCCTAGAATGTTATTTGGGTTGTCTGTCCCAAAAGCCACATTTTGGCAAGTGTCCAGTGGCATTCAGGGAGGGGATTAGCCTCTCTCTGCCATGGTTTTGGGCTTCATCTGACCTCACTTTGCCAAGCACACAGCTGTACAGGACGGGGAGAGTTTGAGGGCAAGCACGTAGGAGTTAGTGCAAACCAGATGGAACATAGCAGTCAGCTTACCCCGTCTCAGTCCATGTGCGAGGAAAGGAGGTGGGGTGGAGTAGGGGCAGGAGAGGGGAAGTTTAATGTCCTTGGGTGTGTGATAAGCATAAGTTTCATCTTTTGAAATAAAGAATTCAAGAACTAGAACTTGCTTTGTATCCTATGACTCTACTTAATTTCTTGCTCAAGTCCCCATTCTGCTGGGCTACAGGAAAAACAACCTCAGTCCTTCCTGGGAAACCCCACTCTCTAGGTGGTCCCACAATCCCCGGTCTTGCACAGTGCCAAGGCATTGGGGTAGGGGAACCCTATTTGGTCCTTCGTCATCAGTGCTCACAGGGAGTCATGACAACACGCGTCATCCTGAATTCCCAATTCCTTCAGGCTGGGCAGCTCTTGAAGAGAATTAGTACGTCTTTGTGAAGCACCAATTCGAGTGAGGTCAACATGATCTCCAGGCCAGGGGAGACCATCTCCTCTGGCAGAGGGAGGAGGTTGCTTTTGACAGCCAGGAAAGTTCAAGGGAATCTGGGGATTCAAGACTGTTGGGTTAAGCCACCAAAATGTTTCCCACCCAGGTGTCAAGCTCTCACTCTTTCCCTATTAGCTACTCATATAGGAAGTGGGATTGTTTTCTTAATTTCTCTTTCTGATAGTTCATTATTAGTGTATAGAAACACAACAGATTTCTGTATATTAATTTTGTATGCTGCAATTCTCCTGAATTCATTGATGAGTTCTAATAGTTTTTTGGACCACCAAAAAACTTAGGATTTTCTCTAGGGTTTTCTATATACAGTATGTCATCTGCGAACAGTGACAGTTTTACTTCTTCCTTTTCATTTTTAAAAATATATAAGAAAGATAAGAAGATATTGACATTCTTTAATCCAATAATCTAATTCATGGAATTATGCTTTAAGAGAATAATGAACTTAAAGGAAAAAGATCTATTCACGAAGGAATTAGGCCCTTACCTCCTTAAAAAAAAAAACACTGGGGCTTCCCTGGTGGCGCAGTGGTTGAGAGTCCGCCTGCCAATGCAGGGGACACGGGTTCGTGCCCCGGTCCGGGAAGATCCCACATGCCGCGGAGTGGCTGGGCCCGTGAGCCATGGCTGCTGGGCCTGCGCGTCCGGAGCCTGTGCTCTGCAAAGGGAGAGGCCACAGCAGTGAGAGGCCCGCCTACCGCAAAAAAAAAAAACACTGGAAATAATATGAATGTTCAAGAGTAGGAACTCTGGGGACTTCCCTGGTGGTGCAGTGGTTAAGACTCACACTTCTAATAAAGGGGGCCCGGGTTAAATTCCTGGTCAGGGAAGTCGATCCCACATGCATGCCTCAACTAAGAGTTCGCATGCCACAACTAAGGAGCCCGCTTGCTGCGACCAAGACCCAGTGCAACCAAATAAATAAATTAATTAATTAATTTTTTAAAAAGTAGTAACTCTGGTTCATTCATTCCTCCATTCAATAGATGTTTACTTAGCTTTTACTATGTGCTAGACATTAGGTTAGGAACTAAGAACCTAAAAACAAATGTGGCATTTGCCTAGGGATCTGCTGGGGGGAACATGCAAACACATTCAGTTCACAATGTGAGAAAACCACAATGAGGATGATTTCCCATCTTTAATGATTTCTGTGTACTTCACCCCGTGCACCACGACCTCCCCAGATGAATTGATTTCCAATTCATTTGACATTAATTTCTAATGTAATTGCAATGTAGTTTTATAAAAGATAAACAAAATGATTTTTCAGGTAGCACATATCGATAAACCTGTATCTCTGAAATACTGAAGAGTCCCACGATATGGGAGATGATATTTGTTCAACAATAGAATTCGATCCATCAAGTTTTAATGGCCTGAGAGAAAATGTATGGGGGGAAATGAGCATGATTTACTTGTAGAGGTAAATCTTATCAGTTTTTTTTAAAATAAATGTATTTATCTGGCTGCATTGGGCCTTTGTTACTGTATGTGGGCTTTCTCTAGTTGCGGCGAGTGAGGGCTACTTTTCATTGCAGTATGCGGGCTTCTCATTGCAGTGGCTTCTCTTATTGCAGAGCACAGGCTCTAGGCACGAGCGCTTCAGTAGTTGTGGCCCACGGGCTCAGTAGTTGTGGTGCACGGGCTTAGTTGCTCGCGGCATGTGGGATCTTCCCAGACCAGGGCTCGAACCTGTGACCCCTGCGTTGGCAGGCAGATTCTTAACCACTGCACCACCAGGGAAGTCCAAATCTTATCAGTTTTTAATGATGCCTTTTTACTCTCTCTGAGCCTAAAATTATGTCCCAAAGGTTGCTTACTTCATGGCAGTGGGGGGTCAAGTTTACACCATCACCAGGCCCAGGTTAGCAGTAGGGCAAGCACATGGGAGCAGGTGTGTGAATAGACCCATGTCTACATCAGAGGATCTGCTCATTGCTGACCTTTCTCAACACAAAGGCTTTCTGTTGATAATCTCAAAATGGAGCTTATCAAGTTAGGCTCAGACACTTTTAAATGTTCACTTGATAAGCTATTCTTCAAAGTATGTTTATGTAAAACACTGTAAAACTTTTTATGATTGAATCAGACCTGGATGAAGATTTAGGATGTCTGTAGTCCATTCCTCTGCCTTTAGACTGGACGGACCAAGGCTACTTCAACTCAGAAAGATGAGAATTTATCTTTTTTCCTGGTAGCATTATGGGTAGTAGCCAAAAACTGGAAACCCTCAAATGACAATTAGCAGAATAAACTGTAAGATATATTCATTCTATGAAATGTAATAAACCGAGCAAGGAAAATGAGTAAACGACAGCTACAATTAATTCCCCCTTCTATCCTATCCCTGCAACATCCCAGCCCTTCATAAAAAATAAAAAAAAAAAAATCAGTGATAATGATAATTGCCCCAAGAGCTAGTTAGCCATTTCTGCTAATTTGCTCCATTGTTTGGAGACATTAACATTTAAAGGCTTCCTCCTACATTCCTTGTGTTTCAGAATAAATTTAGTCCCTTTGGTTCTAATCTTGGCAAAATGAAGGGCCTTGGATCAGTCCCTTGGCCATCTCGCCCCCCTTATCTTTCTCTGCATCGACCTAACAGCCTTGGCTCTACTTGGATAACTCTTATTGCAAAGTTTCCAAACACATGCCACCCCCTGGGCTAGCCTATGGCTCATTTCTCAAGGGACAGTGAGAGGAAAACATCTAGGAATTTATTGTTGGGCAGAGAGGGTATCTGCTCCCAACTCCACCAGTTCAGGGGAGCTTTCCCCATTTGTTTTGAGGAGGCAGCACTGTCTTATCTAAACACTGTTTTCAACTCACTTTAAAATTATTATTAGCGAGCCTAAAAAATGGAAACAAATCTATACTGACAACAGATCAACGGTTTCCTGGGGCTTGGGAGGGAAGGTGGGAACAGATACTTGGAAACTTTGCAGGAGATGGAAATGTTTGCTGTCTTGATTGTGATGGATTCAAGGGTGTACACATAGGTCAAAAGTGATCCAACTGTATACTCTATGTGCTGTTTATTGTACTCTATACCTCAATAAAGTTATTTAATAAATTCTCAGCTGTTAGTTCAACATCCTTCAGACCTCGCCTAATTTCAAACGCCTTGGTTTACTGATTTGGAAAGCAAAATCCCTCAGTCAATAGCTGGTCTCCCCAGTCCTCAGAGCTGGAAACCACAGCAGTAACATCCTAAGCAAGCCCTGCTTTGTAAGACAGCCTTAGTTCCCTGTAATCATGCAACCAGTTCACTGTCAATGGAGCTCAGAGAAATTAAGTCAATTGCAATTTGTTCTTGCCAGAGAGCCTCATCCTTGTAGTTCAGCTGGGCGTGGGCCACTCTGTGACATTGGAGAGGCAGTACAATGGACATTTCCTAGATGAATATTATGAAGAGGACGTTCAGCTTCAGATATATGGACCACCACCGCCACCAAGACCTCCTCAAGGCCATGACTAACACTTTTCCTTTCTGAATGTGTTTGTCGAGGGGCCTTGGGGTTCACCCAGTGTCTCCTTCCCGGCAGCATCCCAGCTGTGTTAAAGGGAAGGGAATCTAAGGCTTTCTCTTCCAAATCAGTCCTCATCAGTCCCTTTTCTCCATCCCCTTCATGGGGGAGCAGTGGGGAGAGAACAAGAGAACCCTGGGCATCTTAGAACACCTCCAGAGCCTTCCTCAGCAAAGGCTCCAATTGCATTTCGCTCTAAGGCAAGGTAGAAGGGAGGAGAAGATGATGATGAACACGTGTATCCACGTCTGAGCTGCCTTTTCCAAGGAGTGGCGTGAGTCGTTGATTGTAATCACAAATACCCTTCCTATCCCAAGAATAGATGCTTCTTCCTCCATTCACCTGGATAAACGAGGCAGGACAGACTTGATAGAAGTCAAGGTTCAGACTGAAATGAATGTGACAAAAGCCTGGCTCAAACAAACTGGCACAGAATTGGAATTTACTGACTACCATTACTAGGAAATCCAGATGTAGGTCTTCTCAGGCACAGATGGATACAGGAGTTAAAATCCAAAATATGAAGAAATCAGAGCATCGTTAACATAAATCAGCACTGGAAGGGAACATAAATCTTTTCTTCTGGTTTGCTTTTTTTTTTTTTATGTACCATTAAATAGTCTATCAAAGGTCCTAAAAGAAATGAATGGCTCATTTTTCCTAAGGCTTACATCTTATGATTACAGGCATTCTGCGTTTTCTTTGTCATGTAAATTTTAAGAATCTCGCTAGTGGGCTTTCCTGGTGGCGCAGTGGTTGAGAGTCCACCTGCCGATGCAGGGGACACGGGTTCATGACCTGGTCCGGGAAGATCCCACATGCCGTGGAGCGGCTAGGCCCGTGAGCCATGGCCGCTGAGCCTGAGCGTCTGGAGCCTGTGCTCCACAAGGGGAGAGGCCACAACAGTGAGAGGCCTGTGTACCGCAAAAAAAAAAAAAAGAATCTCGCTAGTAAAATTTCACTAGTATTGGAAAAAAAGGCATTGTCCATCTCTTTTTCTCTTTCCTGTCTCTCTCTCTCTCAGTCCTCCATACTGGCTGAATTCTCAGGCAGACTCCTGCATTTTTGCAACCACCCACAGCCCTTGATTACAAAGGCCCCTACTGATCCTACTGTATCCTAGATAAAGACAAGCCAGCTCCCTCAGTGGTAATATATCAAGTCCTATAGAGGAACTCTGATTGGCTCTGCTTGGGTTAAGTGCTGATTTGGGAACCAATCACTGCAGCCAGGAGAAAGGCCATACCTACTGCCATGGCCCACCCATGAGGGAGTAGGTGAGGAGGGGAATTATAGACCCATCCAAAGCACATGAGTTGGTTCCCCCACAGTAAAGAGGAGCTCTGCTAGCAGAATGGGAGAGGAGATGGCATTCTGGGAAGCTGTCATGGTCCACTAGAAAGAGGAAGAGAAATTGCTAGCATCATACCAGAAGGCTGTTGCCTGAGGATAAAACTCTCTCCACTTGCTACCTCCTGGAGGGTCACAGAACTCGTCTTCTCTCTTGTGAACCTCCACAGTTCTCATTCATCTGGGGGAAAAGGAGATACTTCAACTCTGCTAGAAAGGCTACTGCCCTGCCTCTGCCTGTGCTATCTTGCTTCTGCAGCAGGAGGAAAAGCTATGGGACTGCCCTCCCCATTCACAGTAAGATAACGATGTCGGCTTGCGATTCATTCAGAGCACAGAGAAACCTGACCTTCACAGAAAAGAAATAGCTCAGAGGGGCAGAAGTGATGATGAAGGAAATGTCATTTTTCTTGGCCTTGACCTGGAAGACTTAGACATATAGTGATGACATTCATGGAGGAAAGGGGCACCTGTAATCATCTTCTATTATGTGCTTGAGGTTTATGTTCTCAGAAAGTCTGTAATTTGAGGTTCTTTCTCCCCCTCCCTTATTCAGTGCTATTCCACTTAAGAGAAAGGAAATTTTAGCTGATATTTCTGTGATTTGAAAGCAAGTCTAGCTTGTGCTAAAGCTTCTACTTTTACCATTGACCCCCCATTTCCCTGGTCCCTGCTTCGCCATCTGTTGGCTCTGTGGCCTCGGACAAGTACTCTAATCTCTCCAAGTCTATTCCCTAAAGGGCAGGTAGAAATAATCAGACCATTTTGGTAGGGAGACACACCAGAAAATGTTCCTCAAATTTCTTTCTTTCCCCAAAACCTAGGACAGCTTTTTAGAACTGCATTTTTAAACAGACTACACCAATAAAATGACACTTGTGCTATATACAAAGGAAGGTTATCCAGACCTCCTAAAATGTGAATTTATACACATTTGATATCACTCTGTGCTATTCTAAGAATTGTGTTTTTATCAAATGCTTTTCTTAAATCCATGCACAATTGCATCCCCTTTCTCCTGACTCTGATGTATGAGCTACTTCCTCATGAACACAACTAGGACAACAACAGGGGAAGGGAAAGAGAAAGAAGTGTGTGTGTGTGTGTGTGTGTGTGTGTTCCTGCACGTGCACACACAAGTATGTGGTGAGGTGGGTACCATGATTATTTGACCTGTGCATTCCTACCTAGCAAGGAAGTATTCTGATTATCACGTATGGGCTCCACTCCCATGAGGATCCTCTGTGGGAACCCAGTGCCTCCATGATGTGAGTGGGCATTCAACCAGTCCTAACTTCATACCTAAGGGAAGGGACTTGTCCTCCTGCAAAGTTATTCCACTCAGAAAAAGCAGAAAAGAAAAAACCCTGCATGCCTGTCTCCTTTCCTCTGCCCTGTTCTGTATCCTGATTGCCAAGTAGAGAAAAAAAATAATAGCTTAGGCTTGGTTGGAGCAGTGTATGAGGACAGAGATTTCAGGATGACTTTAAGCCCTTGACTATCGTTTGCTGAGAAAATACAGAATTGCAATCATTTCTCCAAACAATGAATATTTGCTTCACTGACAATATATCTAGGTCTTACTGCTGTTTCTGTGTAAAAGAAACACAGAAGAACCTTTTATTTTGATGCCAAATTGTAGTGTAACCTTATGAAAGTCATGAAAATAGTGTTTAAACTCAACACGCAACAATGCCATTACTTAGGTGAAGCGATATCAATGTGAACAACTACAGCAATCTAGTCTCCAGCAGTGGTGAGATGCCTGATTTCAAATGTTAAAATGTGAAAAAATATCTACATCTTAGAATTGATAAAATATGATAAACAGGGACTTACCTGGTGGTCCAGTGGATAAGACTCTGCGCTTCCACTGCAGGGGGTGCAGGTTCGATCCCTGATGGGGGAACTAAGATCCCCCTTCCGATTATAACCTGCCATCTCAATGAAAAATCGTGCTCCATCCAAGGGGCTGTCTAACAAGGTGAGGAATTAATGCTAAACTCACACCTCTGATTGCACAGCGAGCCCACTATTGGCAGTAGGTGTCCTATCCCAGAGGATGGGGAAAAGCGCAGCTGGTACCCCATTTTCCAAACACAACAGGCTTGGTCCATACCTGGTTTGCCACCATCCCCAAAGTGAAGATTACCAGCTCTCCAGTACTTACTCAGTCCCTTAAGCTAATGTTAGCCTTAAGAGGGGGTACGAGAATATGCCCCCAGGTGTTCTTGGGCCACATTTTGGCTCCAAGTGGGAAAGGTAATTATAAATTTCACCTAACCAAGAAGAAGGAGAGAATCCAGGCTTAAAATGGGGGACACCTGGTCAGAGAAATATTTTTCTTTAGATGCCCTTATTCTGGTTTGGCCCCAGATCTCACACAGACAGAGGATAGATGCAGGTGGGGAAACTGTAGAGGCAGGGGGATGTGGAGGTCACTGCCAGAAAAAGCTAGTTTTGGGGTGATTTGTTATGCAGCAATTGATATTGGAAGGAAGGGAAGGAGCGGGGATTGTTAGAGGCTATGATAACAGCCCCAGTATGAGCCCATGAGAACCTGAACTATAGCCTGAGAGAGAGAAAAAAATCACCTTTGATTTGACCCAGAAGACTCAGAGCTTCTAAGCCCTGACAGACATGAAATAATCCAGCAGCCAGAATTTCCACTGTCAAAACCTTCCAGATTGGACAACAAACCATCAGACAATTTTGGTCACTGCCCCATATAAAGTTCTACTCTGTAAATTTTCCCTGAAAGGAAGAGTGTGTTTTCATTCGCAGTGGTGATCAGGTTCTAGCTACAGAGAGGCTTCACTGATCTCAATGTCAAGCCCTTCTGAGGAGTGTTCTTGAGAAGTGGCTGCTCTGAGGAACAGAAATGTGTGTGAGGGTGGGAACAAGGTCCAGAAGCTCCTGGCATCCTCCTTGCCTCCTTTCCTAAATTTATCTGCTCTCACTTTCTTTTCTTTTCTTTTTTTTATTAGTTACCTATTTTATACATATTAGTGTATATATGTCAATCCCAATCTCCCAATTCATCCCACCACCACCCCCGCCCCCGATTTCCCCCCTTGGTGTCCATACCTTTGCTCTCTACATCTGTGTCTCTATTTCTGCCCTGCAAACCGGTTCACCAATACCATTTTTCTAGATTCCACATATATGCGTTAATATACAATATTTGTTTTTCTCTTTCTGACTTACTTCACTCTGTGTGACAGTCTCTAGGTCCATCCACGTCTCTACAAATGACCCAATTTCGTTCCTTTTTATGGCTGAGTAATATTCCATTGCATATATGTACCACATCTTCTTTATCCTTTCCTCTGTTGATGGGCATTTAGGTTGCTTCCATGACTTGGCTACTGTAAATAGTGCTGCAATGAACGTTGGGGTGCACGTGTCTTTTTGAATTATGATTTTCTCTGGGTGTATGCCCAGTAGTGGGATTGCTGGGTCATATGGTAATTCTATTTTTAGTTTTTTAAGGAACCTCCATACTGTTCTCCATAATGGCTGTATCAGTGTGCATTCCCACCAACAGTGCAAGAGGGTTCCCTTTTCTCCACACCCTCTCCAGCATTTGTTGTTTGTAGATTTTCTGATGATGCCCATTCTGACTGGTGTGAGGTGATACCTCGTAGTTTTGATTTGCATTTCTCTAATAATTAGTGATGTTGAGCAGCTTTTCATGTGCCTCTTGGCCATTTGTATGTCTTCTTTGGAGAAATGTTTATTTAGGTTTTCTGCCCATTTTTTGATTGGGTTGCTTGTTTTTTTAATATTGAGCTGCATGAGCTGTTTATATATTTTGGAGATTAATCCTTTGTCCGTTGTTTCATTTGCAAATATCTTCTCCCATTTGGAGTGTTGTCTTTTTGTCTTGTTTAGGGTTTCCTTTGCTGTGCAAAAGCTTTTAAGTTTCATTAGGTCCCATTTGTTTATTTTTGTTTTTATTTGCATCACTCTAAGAGGTGGGTCAAAAAGGATCTTGTTGTGATTTATATCATAAAGTGTTCTGCCTATATTTTCCTCTAAGAGTTTTATAGTGTCTGGTCTTACATTTAGGTCTTTAATCCATTTTGAGTTTATTTTTGTGTATGGTGTTAGGAAGTGTTCTAACTTCATTCTTTTACATGTAGTTGCTCAGTTTTCCCAGTACCACTTATTGAAGAGACTGTCTTTTCTCCATTGTATATCCTTGCCTCCTTTGTCATAGATTAGTTGACCATAGGTGTGTGGGTTTATCTCTGGGCTTTCTATCCTGTTCCATTGATCTATATTTCTGTTTTTGTGCCAGTACCATATTGTCTTGATTACTATAGCTTTGTAGTATAGTCTGAAGTCAGGGAGTCTCATTCCTCCAGCTCTGTTTTTTCCCCCTCAAGATTGCTTTGGCTGTTCGGGGTCTTTGTGTCTCCATACAAATTTTAAGATTTTTCGTTCTAGTTCTGTAAAAAATGCCATTGGTAATTTGATAGGGATTGCACTGAATCTGTAGATTGCTTGGGGTAGTATAGTCATTTTCACAATATTGATTCTTCCAATCCAAGAACATGGTATATCTCTCCATCTGTTTGTGTCATCTTTGATTTCTTTCATCAGTGTCTTATAGTTTTCTGAGTACAGGTCTTTTACGTCCTCATGTAGGTTTAACCCTAGGTATTTTATTCTTTTTGTTGCAATGGTGAATGGGATTGTTTCCTTAATTTCTCTTTCTGATCTTTCGTTGTTAGTGTATAGGAATGCAAGAGATTTCTGTGCATTAATTTTGTATCCTGCAAATTTACCAAATTCATTGATTAGCTCTACTAGCTTTCTGGTGGCATCTTTAGGATTCTCTATGTATAGTATCATGTCATCTGCAAACAGTGACAGTTTTACTTCTTCTTTTCCAATTTGTATTCCTTTTTCTTCTCTGATTGCCGTGGCTAGGACTTCCAAAACTATGTTGAATAATAGTGACGAGAGTGAACATCCTTGTCTTGTTCCTGACCTTAGTGGAAATGCTTTCAGTTTTTCACCATTGAGAATGATGTTTGCTGTGGGTTTGTTGTATATGGCCTTTATTATGTTGAGGTAGGTTCCCTCTATGCCCATTTTCTGGGGAGTTTTTATCATAAATGGGTGTTGAATTTTGTCAAAATCTTTTTCTTCACTTTCTTTTCATTATGATTCAAAAATATATTTATTTTATGTGGACATAACCCCTCCCCCACCCAAAAGAAATAATAATAAGCCTGGTTTTCCCAGGACAGTCTTACTGCTTGACACCAAGGCATCTGCTTAAAAATACAGCCATTGAAGTGACTCTCTCCTATTGTTCAAGTAATTACACCCACCTCTCCACTGTGAAACCCCGTAAGGCATTGGGATGTCCTTTGCAGTATCTGTGGGGAGGGAAGGAACTTGGCAAAAGAGCCCTGGGCCTCCTCTTTCCCTTCCAGCAGACAGAAGGAAGAAAAACCTTTGAAGGTTTCATCCAATTATGTTTACTCTAATGGCATGTGTGCATGCTTGTACATTAAAAGTTACCCATTAGACAACCAGGAAGACTGATCAGGCACATCTGCACATCTCAGTGGTGGAGAGATCTCGAAAGGAGCTGGCTTGGAGAGCCAAGCCCATCTGGAATTGTCTGACCCAACCACACTCCCCAAAGCACCCTCCATCCCCCGCCCGACTCCTGTCACCATCTCCACTCCATGGAGTTAATTCTAGTCCAAGATCCTGATTTCAAATAAGAATCAACAGATACGTGGACACGGTCTGTGTTCTGCCAAGGTGGATCAGTTTTGTTGCTTCTAATGGCTTCCACTTGTGATTTTATCTAGAGGGCTGTGCTCGGGCTACTGGAGTTTCTGCCTGCACCTACAGAAAACCGGAAGTGCCCACACCGCCCTCAGCCAATGATTGACGGGTGCAGCTATGAAAGCTCAGCCCCCTTGCCTCAAGGAGGGACATCACTGAGCTATAACTTAAATGCCAGAGCTTCCCTGAGGATCAAGTGGAGGCCATCCTGTGTGGGATTTCTCTGGGATCACACCCTGCCTTGGCTTCCCCATCCCTGTCTTGCTTCCCTCACTCTTCGACCAGTCTTCCCTGGGAACACTGCCTGCTGCATCACTCAGATCAGCTTCTGGGAAGACCAGCCAAGACATTTCAGGAACTTGTTAAAAAAGCAGACATCTAACTCATCTCCAGAGGTTCTGATGCAGTAGGTCTGAGAGGAGACCCCTAGTCTGCCTTTTTCATAGGCATCCCTGATGATTGGGAAGTAGGGGATGGATCCATGGACTCCACGTGGAGAATGATTAGTCCAAAACATGGCATTCAGACTCAAGGAAATATATACCTGGGGGTTACCCCGTGGTTTGATGGTCCTAAGAAAGCATGAAAGTCTGGATGCTGGATTGAGGCCACCTCTGCGGATTAGGGGCCATGAAATATTCAGCAAATGCTTTGCCAACGTGCGCAAAAGGAAGCTTCTGCGACCTGCCAAGATAAACCCTCGTGTTCACATCTACACGTCAGCCCCTGATGCCTGGGAGAAGTAGACTCTTCAAAGCCAACACGACACCCTACTAACCACAGCATCCCAGGACTGTGCAGGTCTCTTAGCCACGTGACCAGCAGAAGTTTATAGCCCATGGACAGGGGTAATAAGCAGGAGGAATACATTTAACCCTGGAATATGACTCAGGTTGATGGAAGCTGAAAATTCAACCATTGCAGTTTGGGTTTTTGCAGAAGTAGACCCTAAGCAAAGACTTTGAGGGCAAGTGGTTAATGTGGGAGGTGATCCCAGGAAGCACAGGGATGGAAATAAGGAAGTGAGACAAGTCAGGGAAGGCAGCCAATAAAGGGTGCATTACTGAGCATGATACCACCAAGGGCCATTAGGGCTGAACTGTGCTAGGGACCTATGAAGCCAGAATGGAACATGGTTCAGCATGAGAGAGCTGAGGTATGTGGTCACCACTTCCCACTAGTTGCTGGTTGAGGGCTGCTCCTCGGGGCATTCATTCCTTAGCCCTTGAAGCAGGTTCCGCTCTATGAGAGAGAGCACTCCAGCAAAGAGTCATGGGGGCTGGGAGCTGGAAGTCAGAGCAACCCACACAGGAAAGTTAAGTGCTAAAGAGACATGGGCAGGGCACCCATGGCATGTGATGAAGCACCTACACTAATACGTGAGAGCCTGGTCTGTGAAGGCAAGTTCTTTCCAATCACAGTGCCTATTGCATGGGCCTTTTTAAAGCAAGAAAGCAAATTGTTATGGGCAGAAGAAAAAGAAACACGACCACAGCCAAGAAATCAGTAGCATTTCTCCAGACAAATCCTTGAGACCCATCTGTATCTTCTCAAGGAGAGCAGATTGCCTTGTGAGTTCCAGGGTTTTGGCTGGTAACAAACCCAGCTCCTCGCTTCTGATTTCCCAGCTGTGTGTACAGCACAGGCGAATGCCTTTAGCAGCCTGGCAACTCTTGCGGCAATTAGGGTTGCCAAGAAATAGCTACACGTTCACTCCTGCTCTCTGCATCCATGATTTCCCGTTAAAATTAGCATCTTGTTATACAAGGGGTCGTCCCCAGGGAGCCCAGAATAAACCTCCTAAAACTTGACGGTTTCAGTGGACTTGAGTGCTGTTCTCTGTCACTTTGACATCAGTGGAGCTGCTGTTCTCCAAGTAACTGATAGAACTCAGGAGCCCTGGATCTGAAAAACTCCCAAGATTCCTCTCACCTCTGCTCTTCCCTTCCAGGGGCCGTGTCCTACTCAGTATCTCATTCTGAGGTCAATATTTTTGTTCCCAAAATTGCTGAATATGGAAAAGGGCTGGAGGTGCGAGTTTTCTTGTCCCCGAGCCCTCACCTCACAGGGCTAAGGTTTATCCCCTTGACGGTTTACATCCTACTAGGAAGTGATTTCTCCCCACCTTGGTTGGTTGTGCAAACGCAGGGTCGTGAAACCAAAGTGGCTTGCTCTGCGTGACACAGACAGTGGGTGTGAGACCTGAGACTCAGAACTAATACCATTTTCACTATGAAGTTCCCAGGGTCAGAGAAGAAAGAGAACAGCACCCACCATGAAAGAGGACATATTCCTTGAACATTTCTCCAGGTCAAAATATTTGTACACATTGGTGCACATGTTCCCCTCCAAACAAGAAGAAAATAGGGAGATTTGTGTGTTTTCACAGTTCAAGAATGTAATGGGGTCTTTCCTGAGACTTGCACTTAGGGGCTGCAGGAGCCGCTGTTGATGTTTCGCCTGATATCCCCTCTGCCTCCCTGAATTCACCTGCAGCTGTGGGGGGACACTTCCTGTACCAGCTGATGGCTTCCCATGCCGAATACCTGCATCTCTCTTCTCTGCCTGTTAGGTCTCCCTCTTTCACACTTGCTACAGAAACCCTCAAACAATAGGACATAGGAGTCATGGATAAACGCTCTAGTGGGAAAATTTTGAAGTGATTTCTATACAGCTTCTTTGAACCCCAGTGGGCCCCAGCAGTAGCCTGTTCTTTTTTTTTTTAAGACATTGTTTGCTTTATTATTATTTTTTAAATTTTTTTATTTCTGTCTTCGTTGCTGGGTGTGGGCTTTCCCTAGTTGTGGCGAGCAGGGGTTACTCTTTGTTGCGGTGTGCAGGCTTCTCATTGTGGTGGCTTCTCTTGTTGTGGAGCATGGGCTCTAGGTGCACGGGCTTCAGTAGTTGTGGCACGTGGACTTAGTTGCTCCGCAGCATGTGGGATCTTCCCAGACTAAGGATCGAACCAGTGTCCCCTGCATTGGCAGGAGGATTCTTAACCACTGCATCACCAGGGAAGTCCCAGTAACCTGTTCTTTAACCCATGTTGTATCGACTTTTCTCTCTTCCCCACCTTCTCAGTTCAGCTTCCTGGGATGCCCTCCCAAACACACCCCCTGCATCTGGACTTTGTCTCAGGGTCTGTTTACAGGGAGTCCCAAACTAAGGGACTCAAAATATAAGCCAACATTCTTGCTTAAAGACTGAGTCTCTTTTTCCTCCCCACTCCAAGCTCTAGAAACTTACATAAGAAACCCAATCTGGCAGCCACCATCATATTCTCACTCCTCTGCACGTCCTCGGCGACCCTGGGCCCAGCACCCTGACGCTCCCCGCTCAGCTGGAGGCCTGTCTGTTGCCAGCGTCTCCAGGGAAGTCTCAGAATGGGATAAACAAACCCCTTCCTTCACTCATCATCATGGGTGCTAGGAAAATCTATGCACAGATCCCTCATTTCCGGGCTGCCAATTTCCGCACAGGCTGCAGGTTCCTGTCATTCCTTAAGGAATGGATGTCGTGAAAATCTAAATAGAACTTTTACTTTCATGGTTAAATTCCCTCTGCTTTTTTTTAGCACTGAATGATTTTCTCTTTTCCTTTTGCTCCCTTTCCCGTCGACACGCCCTTTGCACATTGCTCAACATCATCCCTAGGCAAAGTAGCCCCAAACTTGCTTCTCCTAAAACCCTGAACCTCTGGAGCACCTCAGCTGGCTCTGCCCATCTCTGCGCTGAAATCTGACATCTCCCTTTCCACCCTCAGGTCTCAGGCTTGTCCAGGAGAAGCTAGTGCAAATGGGATGCCGTGGTCAGGCCCAATGGTCAGTAGCTTGGTGAGGAGGAGCTTCTAGGCTTGAATAATTATAGATAAGATTTTCACCCACATGAATCACCGGGGGTCATCCAACATCATGTGCTTGTCCGTCCAGCAGGTTGTCAGACACCCTGCCTCCTGGCCCCCTCCCACCAAATGCCAGTAGGCCTGCCTATTACCGTGCTCACCCAAAACTTCCTCATAAATTTCCAAAATGTCACCTAGAGAGCAGTATCTGCCGCATTGAGAAGTATCACCCACCCTTTGCCCCCTACATGCACAGGCCACAGGAACTCAAACAGAACGGTGACCCGAAGATAAAACCCAGTGGGTTCAGTGGGGTCAGCTCTCCACCACCTCAGACCTAGTGTTCTCAGGCAGTGAGGAGGTGGCCAAGAAGCTGGAGCTGAAGCATCAATAAGCAAGAAAAGATAAACATGCTGCCCTACGGACAGGTGCGGACAATTGCCCCAAGGGTAACTTGGCAATATTTACCAAAAGTTTAAGTGTACATACTCTTTAATTCAGCAGCTCCACCTCTAAGAATTCATCCCAAAGGTAAAAGTGTGCATGAGCAGAATGGTATATATTCAAGGATCCTCAGTTATAATTGGAACATATTGGAAACTATTTAAATTTTTATCAGTAGGGCACTGGCTAGATGAATTAAGGCACATCCATCCAGTGGAATGTTCTACAGAAACAGAGGTAGAATTATGCCAACAATACAAAGTGACCTCAATATATATTTTAAGTGAAAAAAGTAAAGCAGAGAACATTACGTATTATGTGCTTCCAAGTAGGAATTATATGTGTGTGTGTGTGTCTGTGTGTGTGTGTGTGTTTGACACTTAATTGATTTGCTTGTATGCCCGTGGACTCTCTGTGGAAGAATTCACTAGAAACTAGAAGCAGTCCTTGCTTCTAGGGAAGGACAGGGGCGAGGGGGAGACTTAGTTTTAACTATATACCCTTTTCTACCTTTAAATTTTTGAATTAAGTGCATTTAATACCTATTCAAACCACTTTAATTTGTAAAATTAAGAGCCTTCCCTGATAAGGCTGTCTAGGAACAGCTGTGTCCTCAAGCATTAATTTGGAGTAGGAGAAACAGCCGCCATTGACCAGCAGCCAGGGTGGGAGGTGGGACGTGTCTCTGCTGGAGGCTGGGACATTGCAGGGACACTTGCTTGTCCTCTGCTATGAGGGGCCCGCTTCAGAGGGAATCTGGATCAGCAGGACCTCAAAGACTTCAGACTGCCCCTCAAAGAATTTAAGTCTCCCTGTTCATTAACTTTTCCCAATTATGGCCATAGAGGCTGCTCTTAAAACTTCTACAAAGGCAAGTGACCCAAAAGACAGGCCTGGAGACACTGGTCGATGGTTTCCCCGGCAACTACAACTCCGTTGGCTTTTCAGTATTAGCTTGAAAAGCAAAGGCTCATTCTGCATGTGGGGATCAATGGGCTGGGAGATGACCTCTCCTCTTTCCTGTCCCCTGTTCAGGAGGCGACCTCCCATTTCTGGTGGCTCTTACATCCATGGCTGAAAGAAATGGTGTTACAAACAATTCCTGTGGCTATCTGGGAGTCCATGACCCACCAAGGGCCAACCAATGGCTTTTCATTCACCGCTATATGTCTCGTAAATCCAGTCAACTAAACTAAGAGTTGTTTCCTCAGTGAACATGTATTGATCACTTAGCATGTGTCCGGGTTCATTCTTGCATTGGGAGAATAAATCATGGCTCCTGTCCTCTGGCGTACTGGCAGATGAGATGTTCGTATAGGTGAAGAGTTCAGTTAAACATCTACTGAGCAACTGCTCTCCTCCCAGGCTCGGGAGTGCTGGTTAGGATGTGTGTGCCTTGGGTTATCTCACAGAGACCTCAGCGAGATTGTGTCCACAGCAGTAACCCCCTCATTAACGTGCACTTGATTTTCTTCTGTCTCTTCCCTGCTCCTTCACTCCTGCTTCCTTGAGATCACTCCCAAGTAATCTCCCTGCACCCAGGTGCTTGTCTCAGCCTTGCTTCTGTGAACATCTGAACTAAGACAAGAGATTCTGAGGGAACTCATCATTAGGAACAGGAAACTGTTCACCATGACCACAGCTACTTCTTTCTTTTCTGTCAAATTGCTTCATGTAATGGCAGATGACATTGGCTATGTGGGCCTTTGGAAAATTCCAGGGCAAATAATGGCATTTCTAATACAAGGTTAAGAGAAAAAAATTCAAGATCCCAAACAGAAGCCTTCAAACACATTTCTAATCACAGCAAACATTCTCCTGACCTCCTTTAAATGGGGATCACTGTAACAAGTTTAAATTCCATGAATAATAAAGTAGGAGTCTCTAGTAGGTCCCTGGAAATTCCACTAAGTTTTGTACAAAAGCAAAATGGACATCTATCTTTGAGATACTTCCCACGTCTTTGAGATACTACCTGGAAACGATCACATTCCTGTTTCAGGGACTGTTTTGGGGATGCCTCCCCAACTCTGGATGGGACCTCACTAAAATTATTTTCACCACAATCAGATGGAAATTTCTAGATTCCAAACCAATAAACAGTCATAGGTTTTCTCTCACCTCTACTCTCTCTCCAATGACACATCTGGATATGGTTCCCACCCTTTCAGTTCCCTGCATGAAGCTAGGGACCTTCCACATCATGGGGCATCTGAGTCCCAGCTGTGAGTCTCACTCAGTGATAAGAGGTTGGCTGGGGCTGGGGTGGGGGCAACAGAGAGGGCTCTGCCCTTTTCTATTCCTTTCCTGAGACAAGGGTAAAATTTAATTGCCATCTCACACTTGGGAAAATGGAAGAAGAACCTCCAAACAATGTAAAATTCCATTACAACTCCCCTGGTCTTTATTCGTACTGAGAAGAAAAACCATTTCACCTTAACATGAGCAGTGAGGTCTACATGTCAAAGACCCTCACAGAGGGACCTCAAGCAGGGGTTTGCACGTGTTCATGCAGATACCCTGCCCAACCCCCCTCATACCCTCGCCCGGCTCTACTTTTCTCCTAAGCATTTGTGACCATCCATCACCTACTGCACCTGCTAATATTTTTCTTGCTTATTATCTGTCTCCCCAACTAGAATGGAAGCACCATAAGTGCAGGGATTTTGCCTGTTTTTCTCTCTGCTGTAACCCAACAGTGCCTGATAGACAGTTGGTATCTTCAGTAGTATTATCCTGAAATTAGACAAAAGCTTGGGGGCAGGTGGTTTATTCGGGAGATGATCCCAGATACCAGAAGTGAGGAAATGAGGAGAGGACAGACAGGACACAAGGAAAATTGTTCAATAAATGTTAACTAAATGGATGGAGGGAAGGGAATTCAGTAACTGGCTTACCCTAAGGAAAGTCTACAGCAGTGGGTCTCTAAGTGTGGTCAGGGAAGCACCACCAGCAGCATTAAGGAACCTGTTAGAAATGCAGATTCCTGGGCTCTACCTCAGACCTACTTGAATCAGAGACTCTGGGAGGTGTTTCAACAAGCCCCTTAGGTCAGCGGTCCCCAACCTTTTTGGCACCAGGTACCGGTTTACTGGAAGACAATTTTTCCACAGACGGGGGTAGGGGTGGGCGGATGTTTCACGCAGTAACGCGAGTGATGGTTCCGGCGGTAATGCCAGCGATGGGGAGCCATGGAGAGCGGCAGATGAAGCTTCACCAGCTCGCCCGCCACCCGCCACTCACCTCCTGCTCTGAGGCGGGTCCCTAACAGGCCGCGGACCGTTAGCGGTCCGCAGCCTGGGGACTGGGGGCCCCTGCCTTAGGTGATTATGCTCTATAACAGCTTTTGTGTTCTCAGACACTTCTTGGCCACAGTCACAAATCAAACAAGTTTCCCCAACTGAACTACACAGCAGCCTCGTGGGAAAACCACTGGAAAACACCTAATCTGCAGCTCTGTTTCAAAAATGTTGCCTTTAGATTGCAGAAATGCAGCAGCTTCTAGAGTTTAGAAAGGGGGACGGCAACCAGAGGCGGCTCCCCGCCAAGCTCCCTGCCCCGTGCCAGCTCCCCACCCACTTCGATCCCTACAGTCCCACCGTCCCGCGAGCTGAGTACAGATTCCCATTTTGAAAGAATCACTTCCAAATCTTTCTCCGGGAGGGAAAAAAGGGGGAGGAGTGGAGGACCCCGGGAGGGGACGAGGGATGGGTGGCGACCCCCAAGTCCCAGGCTGGAAGGCCTCGGTGCGCTGAGGCTCCAGGGGTCTGTGGAGGAGCCTTGGCCAGGCGCTGCTCCTGTTCGCGCCTAGGTTGCCGACGGTGAAATGGGGTTGTCAGTGACTTTTGCAGGACGCGGCGAACTGGAGCACCAACTAGCGGACTCTAACCCAAACGGCTTCAAGGCGGAGGTGGATGTAGACCCCTACGGCGCACTAGCTGGGGGTCGCCTAGCTACGGAGCCAGGGACGCGACCGCGCAGGGAAGGGCGCACAGCGGCCGCGGCGCCACCCGTGTCCCTACCAGGTGGTGGAGTGACGAGGTCCTTATTTCAAAGCCGGCGGGGACCGGGCCAGGTGTGAGAGCTCGGGTACTCAGGGAAGGTGGGAGTGGCGGATGCCGATGCCAGAGGGGAATGGGAACTGGGAGGATTTGGGGGACACTCGCTGACGCCACTTGGCCACAAGGAGCCGCGGCCACCGCGGGCAGGAGGTAGCTCCGCTCGGAAGAAAACACAGCCCTTTCCCAAACTCCAGGCGAAGCCCAGTGGTGTCATCCTCCTTTTACAGCTATGTGAATCGGGGCCCAGGACGCCAACAGCCAGCCGTAGCCGAGCCCTTTCACTGACCCGGGAACCCTTGCCCTCGGAATCCTGGAGAACTTCGAGGGCTTTTCATGCGGCTGAGAACAAAGTGAAGACCCCTCTTCCCTCCCCCGCGGAGGAAGCCCACTCTCGGGTCAAAAGACCAAGCGGGGCCGACACTTCCTCCATCTCAGAATTACACTTTGCTGACACCCAGCCTGGTCTAGCATCCCCTCCACCCCACCCCCAGTTTCCCTTCTGGCCCCTCTGGTCCCCCGAGCGGACTATAGGCGCGCGGGCAGCTTCTCCATCCCGGAGGAGGGTCCCCATTCCTTGGTCTCCCGCCCTGAGAGGGGGAGCTTCGAGCTGGAATGGGCAAGCGAGAGGGGGTGGGCCCGGCTTGGGGAGGAAGCTCTCCCGACAGAGACAGGGCTGACGCCGGACACCCCGCCTGGGCCAGGTTCACCCGGCTCCGCTGGGCCATTGCCCCCTCTCTGCCGGCAGCCACCTCAATCTTTTGTCGCCCCGGTTGCCGCCCTCTGAGCACGTGTCGCTACCCGGCTGCGTCAGCGCTGGGTAAATAGATGACTGGCCAACGGCTCGGGCGGGGCTATTTAAGAGGCAGCCTCCTGCCCGCCTACCAGGAACTTGGCTCGGCTCCCCCGCTGCTCTGGCAGGAACGCGAAGCCGGTCGTGTCCTGTTCCGAAGGTAGGTTCCCCGCTTTGGGGGATCCAGGTGCCAAGTGTCCTTCATCCAAGTGAAGAAGGGTGTCTTCACTTTTGTGCCCCTTCCGTTTCATTTTTCTGTTTTCTGTGTCTTCTTTCCGACAGCTCGAAAGACATCTCTTGTAGTCAGAAAGGACAGTGCGGGTGGGTAGAGCTGCTTTAGGGACTTCTGCTCGCCGGCTTTGTTCTTCTCTCGCGCAGGCAACGCGGGAGTATCTGTCTGTTGGCTCGGATTAGCATGTAGATCGCGATTTGCTAGATGTTACACATCGGGGCAGTCTACTTTGCAATCTTTTCAAATAAACTACCGAGAGGTTTTAAGATTTAAATTCCTTTTCTGAATACTGCAGGGAAATTCAAGTCTTTGGGGGATAGAAACGTGCGTGTTTTCTCTGCCGGCGGATCTAAAATGCAGCGGCGCTTGGCTGAAGCCCGATGACTGAGCGCAGATTTCTGACTTTCTTTAAAAAAAAAAATCTGCCTGTGCTTTGCGTAGTGGCTTATTGCCAGTCCCCATGTACACCTTGAAGAAACTTGAAAGATGTGGCTTTTATTTATTGCTCCCACATTTTAAGCCGTGCTTCTTGGTTTTTCACCATTTCCCTATTGGAAGCTTCTTAGCTCTCTGGAAAGGTGCTACTATTCCTCAGGGGTCTCATTTCTCCCACAGAGTCTTCTCTTTAGGATAATTTTCACTTATCTTTAATCTCTTGCTTTTCCAGTTAGGAGAAGAGAGACGACACTCTGTAACACTTCCTCAAACTAAAGGAAAACAGAAGACATTCCTTCTGCTAAACAGGGCAGAGGACAGGGTCTCTCTCTCCTTCCCCTGCACCATTGCCCAGCCCCGGCTGTGGTTCCCCCCAAAGATGAGCGCGGTGAGCCCGGACGCGCGCGCTGGGGTCACGGCTCCCTCGTGCTTGCACCTGCCTGGCGGGTCCCGAGCCCCGCGCGTTTGGACTGAGCCCCCTTCTCCGTACCTCGGGGGCCCGACCCTCCGCGAGAGCCCGCGGAGGACCCACCTTTTCGTTCACGTCCCCTCCCCTCTGCTCCCCGCAGCCATGAACGGTGGCTTGTGCCTGTGCGTGCTGATGGCTGTCCTGGCGGCGGGCGCCCTGGCGCAGCCCGTGCCTCCCGCGGACCCCGCGGGCCCCTGGGCGCAGCAGGAGGACGAAGCCCCGCGGAGGCAGCTGAGGGCCGTGCGGAGAGTGGACGACGAATCCCGAGCGCACCTGGGCGCGCTGCTGGCCAGGTACATCCAGCAGTCTCGGAAAGGTACGCAGGCCGCCTCCCTGTCTCTCCCTTCTGCCTCCAGCAGGAGCTAAACAAGCCACACTTTTCTCAGCCTCAAAGTCTTTCTCCAGGAATAAGGTGATTCAGCAGCTCAGTAGCTGAGTGGCATATGGACAGCCCTGTCCCCTTCCTGGGCCTGGCTATCTCATCTGTAAAAAGGGCATGAGGGTGGGTTCCCCTCGGCCCCTTCCGGGTCTTTCTGAGATTCAGAGGGAGGCTTATTCATCTCTAGAATTCCTGGAAATCATGATTTGGACTGGGGCAGATTTTTTCCTACCACCTTTATCCACAGTGATACTGATGGCGAACACACTGACTGGGGAGCGGTATTTTAAACTGGACCAACACAGCTGGACCATAAACCACAGCTGCTGGGAGGGGGAGGGGTGGGCTCCATTCCCACGAGGCTCTCTTAACCTGCTGTTGTGCCACGACCTGGATTTGAAATTTAACTCATGGCTTGACGAGATGGGGAGAAAATAAAGGGCTTGGCTCTCCAGAATCTCCTATAATTCCATACGAAGGTGAGAAGGGACCTTTTTACCAGGGGATTTCAGAAGGAAAGAATAGAAGATGATTTGTTATATTTCATCCTCTCATTGGGAAATTGTCCCAGCTACCATCTTCTATGTTGCTTTCCTGCTAATTAAACGGAAAGATGTGGAAATACTAGTCCGATGACAGAGAACATCCGAAAATTTGGGGGGTGCCTGCTGTTTGTCTGCCTGAAAGTAATTTAGTATCTGTCGTTGGATATGGGTTGAATTGCAGCCAGACCAGTCTGAAATATCGTAGGCTTTTCATTGACCATAATCTGGAAGCCCCTTCATACCTTCAAGAAAGACCCACCAGAAACAGTTGTGGGTAAAAAAGCCAATTACCAGATGATTTCCCTAGAACTGACACTCGACAGTGGCTTTAAACCACAGATCTTAGCTGGAAGGTCCTTCCTGGTGCCTCTTCTCAGCCCTTTGCCTTCAGCCTGCCGTGACACACAAACTCATATGGGAATACCCGTCACTTGGAACTTCAGCTGCCAACACCCAGGATCAGCAGTAACTAGAAAATAATCATGCTCTTCTATTTGACAAATATGAACTAGAAATAAGTGTCTACATCTATAGAGTTTCTTTGACTGTTTTACACATTTTGAGATGACAGTGAATATTTACTCAACTATAGTATATATTATGCTTAAAGATTCCAAACAAGAAAACGCACCCTTTGGGGAGTGCTCAAGAGTTTATCATTAGAAACTGTCTGTAGAGCTTTCCGTGATCTGAGGAGAAGCAATTCTGTTAATGTACACCTGCCCCAAGTCCAGCAAAGCCCAGTGCTACATCTGTATTGTCTCTCTTCATCCTCACAACAGCCCTGCACAGTAAGGTCTATTATCCTCCTTGTGTCAGTGTGGAAGCTGGGATTCTGGAAGACTGAGTGACCTACATGAGGTAGCACATCTAGGCAGCATCAGGGTTGAGAGTCTACTCAAGTCCTGCCCTTCATTCAGCTTCCCAGCTGTACTGTCCATTTTACGAGATTTAAAATTTCAAGGAGCCCGGACCTTCAATTGTGTAAGTCAGGTGTAAGTGCCTACTCTGTGTCCACTAAGTGAGTGAGGACCCTGGTAAACGCACAGAACCATGTGTACGTCAGCAGCAACAGGCAGGAGGATGGGGCATATTGCCGTGTGACTGTGCACAGATAACTGGGTCTGAGAGTTTGGCTGAATGCAAGGACTAATATTTCACCTGAAAGTTGTTGAACAATTAAACAGCAGGGGCTGTTTTTCCTCTGCGTAGACTGGGGATACCTGCAAAGGGGCTGGAATGGGCTGGGGTGACGCTTAGTTCCAAAGCTGGGAATTAATGGAGCGGGGGGTGGGGGAAGAGAGAGGGGAGAGGAAGAAAGGGTGGGGATATAACCTGCTCTGTAGGGTTGTTTCTGGTTTTTAATTTAGCTAGCTTTATTTGATTATCCAACAAGACAGAATACCTGCTTCTGCACTGTCATCAATGAATAAGCCATGGTCTGACTCGATGCAGCCTGTGGGCAGGAGTTGGCAAGGGCAGCCTTGTACAGAAGAGCTCAATGTCAGCTGTGGGACCACGGTGGCTCCCAATACAATAGGAACCATCGAGTGCTCCTCCACCCCTCTGCCCTTGAAGCCACCTGGGCTTTGCCTGTCGAGGTCCCTGAGGGACCTTTCTTGGCCCTTAGGTTGTATAAGAGAAGGCATGATACTCATTTTCTACCCAGGAGACCACTCTGTGTGATCCGTAGGCCAGGACTGTCACACGCCTCATCATGGCTCTATCCGCTCAATGTGAATCACTCCTGGACTCACCCTGTTCCTAAGAACTTAACTCCCATCCCTAAGGGCCCAATTCAGGTTCAGTTATTGCATTTTGGTCAAAGTGGCTGAATTAAATTACCTCTTTGTTCTGCCCACCCTTCTTTGAGTGTTACTGAGGTGCTGAGATTTTAATCCGATGGTGTGCCTTTTTCTCAATACCATTTTTTTAAAAGAGAAGGTAGCTTTCAAATTAATCATTTTAAAACAGTATTTATCTAGCAGTGGGACTGGATTCCATTTTTAAAAAAACATCCTAACATCAAAATATCGTAATTGCATTACCTTAAAAAGAGTCGGGGGCTTCCCTGGTGGCGCAGTGGTTGGGAGTCCACCTGACGATGCAGGGGACGTGGGTTCGTGCCCCGATCTGGGAGGATCCCGCGAGCCGTGGAGCGGTTGGGTCCGTGAGCCATGGCCGCTGAGCCTGCGCGTCCGGAGCCTGTGCTCTGCAATGGGAGAGGCCGCAACAGTGAGAGGCCCGCATAACGCAAAAAAAAAAAAAAGGGTCAGGCAGGCTCAGGGATATTAAGGTGTAAACTTTAGAAGTGGGTAGTACTGGGGAAATCCTGGGTTAGCACCTGCTGAGAGCCAGCTACATAAGGGAAAACACCCCTGGGAGTAGAAAAACCTAGGCAGGTCCCAGCTGTGAAAGGTGAGAGTGAATGAATTCACCTAAATTCATACAGATCGCAAACCACACCCACGACTAGAAAAGACTACCCTGTCTCCAGTTAAACAGACATGGGTCCCTCTCCTCGCTTAGATTTTGGCCCAGCAGTCCCACTATCTTGATACCTCTTTGATACCTTTCAGAAGGTACATGTTACGTATTGTCTGGCCTTTTCTATTGTTTTCCTTTACAAACTGAACATGTGATGCTCTTAGATATAATGGTCCCGTTTCCTTCCTCTCTGCCCCTTGTAGCTCCTTCTGGCCGAATGTCTGTAATCAAGAACCTGCAGAGCCTGGACCCCAGCCACAGGATAAGTGACCGGGACTACACTGGCTGGATGGATTTCGGCCGGCGCAGTGCCGAGGAGTATGAATATACCTCCTAGAAGACCCAGCCTTCATCAGCACAACAGGAGGCAAACTCCTGACTCAGAGGAGGCAGAATAAGAAAACAATCACGCTCATAACTCGTTGTCTCTGACGTCTGACATTTAAAGTATCTATTTATTAAGTGTTCAATGTGAAAAATCTGTCTGTAACGTTGTCCAATGTAACCATGCACCTTAGCACAAATGTACAAGTGGAAGACAAAATGTTTCCCTCATCTGTGACCCACGCTCCCCGTTCTTAAAGTGTTGCTATGCTATTAAAGTGATTTCATTCTGCCCCTTATTCCCTGTTTCTACCGAGGGCAAAGGGTCCTTTAATCCTCAGAACATTCAAGGAGGGATTCCTGATGTATGCGTCCCAAGGAGGAATCCCTGTGGTAGATGGTCCCAGAAAGGGCTTGAGAAATGAGGGTCAGGCATAGAGCTGGCTTCTCTACTTCAGGCCAGGTAGCTAGTGAAAGGGCCTTCTGTGTCAGCCCTGGGCCCTGGGCCCCAGTGGGGCACCATTGCAAAAAAACCCTGCCCAGCTTATAGTGCTACTCGTTTGTCTGGGTGAATCCCAGAGAGGCAGCTGGAGATGGAGGTTTCCATCAGCCCATCCCCACGGGGTGTTCTCTACCAGCTCCATCCCACACCAGGGTTTCTCTGGGGGTGCTCTTGGCCTTTAAACAAATAACGGGGCAGCGCTGGTCGGCACTTTTATATGTATTGGACCTCTCCGTGGCCCTGTGGCACAGAGGTTATTGTCCTTTTACAAATGAGGAAACAGACTCTGAGAGATGAAAGTAACTAGCCCGTGGTTCCCCAGCTAAAGAAATTCACAGACTTGTGGGCATATGGCTCCTAGGTTAGCGTGACCTCCATCGCTCTAGCACTTCTCAGACTCTGGAGTGGGTATGAGTCACCTGGAAATCTCGATGAACTGCACATTCTGACTAAGCAGTTCTGGGCTGTGGTCTAAGCAAGCCCCCAGGTAATATCTGGTCCTGGACCACACTTGGGAGTCACGACAGTATAGAAAAGAGTCTGTGATTACAACCCCTTGGGTCTCACTGTATTCCAGAGATGTATTGCCGGGCATGTTCTGGGGGATCTGATAGTTACCCAGAGCAGAAGCTCTCTTTTCGCGGGCCACTCCCTCTATTGGGTCTCTGCCGGGATCAGCAGAGAGAACTAGTCCAAAGGAATGTCCAGGGATCATCTAACACCAGCCATCACACAGCAGCTTTTCTGTACCTCCTGGCTGAGGCCCCCAGGAACCCAGGGTTTTATCCAGCAAAGGCCGCAGGTGGCCCAATACAACAGGACATGCAGCCCCAAAGGGGACAGACATTGGAAAGAATGGTGGTCAGTTCAGTTTTCAAGGAAGGCATACTGCTGTTTGGTTCCATATCAGTTGGGCACCACCCAGTGACCAGTCTGGGAAGTAGATGGTGGTCTATGTGTTACTTTAGTTCTCAAAGTCTTTGATATGCTAATTAGGACCAGATTCAAGTATGCATGGGGTGAGCCCTGGAGTTCATGAAGGACTATATGGGGTTGCTTTCCTGAGCTACTCCCTTTCTACGATCTCCCCAGTACTTTCCAGTTCCCTGGGGCTCCCCTTTTTGGTCCTCCACCCAAAAACTTGGGGCTCTGGTTACCCTATTCTGCCACACACTGCCACGTTTGGGCCCATGTTCAGCTCCAAGTAACAGAAGAATAGAGAGAGAAAAAAAGCAATGGGGATTGACTCCACCCTCTTGGGATCACAGCTCCTCTGATCCAAGAGCAAGTTTCCCCTTCCTTAGAGTTTTGGCCCTGGCCAGGCTCATGACTGACTGCTACCACAGCAGCTGTGTGTTTGCCTGGGGGCTGTGGCATGAAAGAAAGAGAAGAAAGAAAAAAACAGGGAATGTTCATGCTCTCTGGCCATTAGGAATTCCCTTTTTCACTCCTCGAGCCAGAACTAAGGGGCATCTCCCGGAGGTGTCTGTGGCCCAGACCCCACTTCTGGTCCTCAGCTGTGTTAGGCTCAAGAAAGACCCCACTCATAGCCTTCAGGGACTGTCCCTGCCTCCTCTCTGCCCACCAGGGCCTGGGAGTTTCCGCTGAAATTCTAGGATCTTGATGAACTATTATCTCAGATGTGAAATTTAAAAACCCAGTTATTCACAGCACCAGCCTGATTGGGTAGCTTATTTTATTCTCTTAATTTTGAATCCTTTACTGTGACTCCCAAGAGGCTTCCGGTTTGGAAAATCCCAAGACAGCACAAATGGGATTAGTGACAAGTGGGATGTTACATCTAATCTAAGTTACATCTAATCTAAGCTCCAAGACTAACAACTTCTCTACCTTTCCTTTCCACGGCTCACATGCTGGTCTGGGCACATGGAAGCAGGCAGAATTGGCAAGAGTTCAAGCCTTACCTGCCCTAACACCTCTGGACTGTAGCCAGAGTGACTCAAAGTGTTTGATCTTTTTCCAAGTTCCATTCTAGAAAGGATTCAACCGCTCTCTGGCATCACCTCGTGTGGACTGTTACAAGCTCTTCACTAGCCCGACAACACTCAGGGAAGCGCACCTGTGTGTCAGGCACTATACTGATGTGGCAGGTACAGCAACCAAGAACTCCAGTGGGAGGTTCCCAAAAGCACAGTATAATGTTCCAAGAATGATGGCAGGTAATATTCAGAGGCTGGGAGAGAGCTGCAGAGCTGGCTGAATTAAGGGGCAAGACAGCTGGGCAGCTGCCCCAGGAGCCAGTCCCAAAGAGACATCTAATCATCACTGCAGCATTGGAATCTGGGTATCAGTGAAATTCTGCATACTCAGTAACTTAGCTAACTGAAGAAATGGGCATCGATTCCTC
This sequence comes from Globicephala melas, assembly GCF_963455315.2. Lineage (NCBI taxonomy): Eukaryota > Metazoa > Chordata > Mammalia > Artiodactyla > Delphinidae > Globicephala > Globicephala melas. The sequence goes on along the minus strand of NC_083324.2, from coordinate 45,065,090 downwards.
CTCTACAGAAGATGACAATGCCCTCAAGTGGACAGTTTTTTAAAACAACCACTCCTGTGGGTGCCAGCTTCTCTCCATAGAGAAACACGTTGAAATCTGCAGGATTCTCTTTGCCAAGCTGCTGGTTAACCCACCTAGTCAGCTGAAATTTTAAAACCAGATAATTCAGGCCCTCAGACTGTTTATTCTAAGAATGGGTGATTTATTTTATCTTAACATTGGAACTTGAATATGACTGCCAAAAGGCTCCAGAGCTTGGAAAATCACTCAATGAAACTGAAAAGAGAACAAGAACCACCGACAAATGAAATGCTTTTTGTAGAATTAAAACCAAGAAAAAAAAAAAAGGAAATCTTAGATGTATTTTAAAGATAACTTGGTAGCTATGGTTACCTCTAATTAGTGAGCGCCTCACGCTTTCCAGATTTGAGCGGAGGAAAGCTGAAGTGAAAAACAATTCCAAGTTATTAAAAATGTTAAGTTCCAATGAGTGCATGTAATGTACTTTGGAAATGTAATTTAATGTCTGTTGAATCCAGTAATTAAGAAGTTGGTCTTGCATTTTGGATTTTTTAATTCTATTTTTTTCTGTAACTTATCATTATAACGTTACAAAAAATATTGCCCCCTGACAGATCAACTTAAAAAGCAAAACCAGGGGGAACCTTTAAGATAGCAGAGGAGTAAGACGTGGAGATCACCTTCCTCCTCACAAATACATCAGAAATACATCTACACGTGGAACAACTCCTACAGAACACCTACTGAACACTCGCAAAAGACCTCAGACTTCCCAAAATGCAAGCAAACCCCCAAGTACCTGGGTAGGGCAAAAGAAAAAACAGAGACAAAAGAATAGGGATGGGACCTGCACCTGTGGGAGGGAGCTGTGAAGGAGGAAAGGTTTTCACACACTAGGAAGCCCCTTCGCAGGCGGAGACTGCGGGTGGCGGAGGGGGGAAGCTTCAGAGCCTCGGAGGAGAGCTCAGCAACAGGGGTGCAGAGGGCAAAGCGGAGAGATTCCCGCACAGAGGATCAGTGCCGACCGGCACTCACCAGCCCGAGAGGCCTGTCTGCTCACCCGCCGGGGCGGGTGGGGCTGGGGGCTGAGGCTCCGGGCTTCGGGGGTCAGATCCCAGGGAGAGGACTGGGGTTGGCTGCGTGAACACAGCCTGAAGGGGGCTAGTGCGCCACAGCTAGACGGGAGGGAGTCCGGGAAAAAGTCTGGAGCTCCCTAAGAGGCAAGAGACCATTGTTTCAGGGTGCGCGAGGAGAGGGGATTCCTTCCCTGTCTGCCCACAGAAGGCAGAGCACTGCCTAAACGAGCTCCAGAGATGGGCGCGAGCCGCAGCTATCAGCTCGGACACCAGAGACGGGCATGAAACGCTAAGGAGCATTTCACCTCCTGCAGCCACCAAGAAGCCTGTGTGCAAGCACAGGTCACTATCCACACACCCCCGGGAGCCTGTGTAGCCCGCCACTGCCGGGGTCCTGTGATCCAGGGACAAGTTCCCTGGGAGAATTCACGGTGAACCTCAGGCTGTTGCAATGTCACGCTGGCCTCTGCCGCTGCAGGCTTGCCTCGCATTCCAATTATAACTACCGTACCCCACACCCCCCAGCATGAGTGAGCAAGAGAGCTCTAATCAGCCGCTGCTTTAACCCCGTTCTGTCTTGGAACAGACCTTGGGGCCAAAACCAAAGCTGAACCCCAGGAGCTGTGCGAACAAAAAAGAGAAAGGGTAATTTCTCTGCAGCCTCAGGAGCAGCAGATTAAATCCCCACGGTCAACTTGATGTATCCTGCATCTGTGGAATAGACAACTCATCATCCCAAAATTGAGGCGGCAGACTTCGGGAGCAACTGTAGGCTTGGGGTCTGCTGTCCATGACTGATTTGTTTCTGATTTTTATGTTTATCTTAGTATAGTTTTTAGCACTTGTTATCATTGGTGGATTTGTTTATTGGTTTGGTCGCTCTCTTCTTTTTTTTAAATTATTATTATTATTTTTATTTTAATAATTTTTTTTCTTTCTTTTTTTCTCCCTTTCTTACTGAGCCATGTGGCTGACAGGGTCTTGGTGCTCCGGCCTGATGTCAGGCCTGAGCCTCTGCTATGGGAGAGCCAACTTCAGGACATTGGTCCACCAGAGACCTCCTGGCCCCACGTAATATCAATCGGCGAGAGCTCTCCCAGAGACCCCATCTCAACGCTAAGACCCAGCTCCACCCAACGGCCAGCAAGCTCCAGGGCTGGACACCCCATGCCAAACAACTAGCAAGACAGGAACACAAACCCACCCATTAGCAGAGAGGCTGCCTAAAATCATACTAAGTTCACAGACACCCCAAAACACATCACCAGACACCAGAAAGACAAGATCCAGCCCCACCCACCAGGAAGCCTACACAAGCCACTGAACCAGCCTCACCCACTGGGGGCAGACACCACAAACAACAGGAACTACGAACCTGCAGCCTGTGAAAAGGAGATCCCAAACACGGTAAGTTAAACAAAATGAGAAGACAGAGAAATAGGCAGCAGTTGAAGGGGCAAGGTAAAAACCCACCAGACGAAACAAATGAAGAGGAAATAGGCAGTCTACCTGAAAAAGAATTCAGAGTAATGACAGTACAGGTGATCTAAAATCTTGGAAATAGAATGGAGAAAATAAAATAGACATTTAACAACGACCTAGAAGAACTAAAGAGCAAACAAACAGTGATGAACAACAGAATAAATGAAATTAAAAATTCTCTAGAAGGAATCAATAGTAGAATAACTGAGGCAGAAGAATGGATAAGTGATCTGGAAGATAAAATAGTGGAAAAAACTACAACAGAGCAGAATAAAGAAAAAAGAATGAAAAGATTTGAGGACAGTCTCAGAGACCTCTGGGACAACATTAAACACACCAACATTCGAATTATAGGAGTCCCAGAAGAAGAAGAAAAAAAGAAAGGATCTGAGAAAATAGTTGAAGAGATTATAGTTGAAAACTTCCCTAACAAGGGAAAGGAAATAGTCAATCAAGTCCAGGAAGCGCAGAGAGCCCCATATAGGATAAATTCAAGGATAAACATGCCAAGACGCATATTAATCAAAGTATCAAAAATTAAATTCAGGGGCTTCCCTGGTGGCTCAGTGGTCAAGAATCTGCCTGCCAATGCAAAGGACACAGGTTCGAGCCCTGGCCCGGGAAGATCCCACATGCCGCAGAGCAACTAAGCCCGTGTGCCACAACTACTGAGCCTGTGCTCAAGAACCCGCAAGCCACAACTACTGAGCTCACATGCCACAACTACTGAAGCCTGCGTGCCTACAGCCCATGTTCCGCAAGAAGAGAAGCCATGACAATGAGAAGCCCACACACCACAACGAAGAGTAGCCCCCGTTCACTGCAGCTAGAGAAAGCACACAGCAATGATGACCCAACACAGCCAAAAATAAAAACAAACAAATAAATAAATTTATTAAACAAAATTAAATTCAAAGAAAAAATATTAAAAGCTGCAAGGGAAAAGCAACAAATAACATACAAGGGAATCCCCATAAGGTTAACAGCTGATCTTTCAGCAGAAACTCTGAAGCTAGAAGGGAGTGGCAGGACATATTTAAAGTGATGAAAGGGAAAAACCTACAACCAAAATTACTCTACCCAGCAAGGATCTCATTCAGATTCGACAGAGAAATTAAAACCTTTGCAGACAAGCAAAAGTTAAGAGAATTCAGCACCACCAAACCAGCTTTACAACAAATACTAAAGGAACTTCTCTAGGCAGGAAACACAAGAGAAGGAAAACACCTACAAAAACAAACCCAAAACAATTAAGAAAATGGTAATAAGAACATACATATCAATAACGACCTTAAATGTAAATGGATTAACTGCCCCAACCAAAAGACATAGACTGGCTGAATGGATACAAAAACAAGATCTGTATATATGCTGTCTACAAGAGACCCACTTCAGACCTAGGGACACAGACTGAAAGTGAGGGGATGGAAAAAGATATTCCATGCAAATCGAAATCAAAAGAAAGCTGGAGTAGCAATACTCATATCAGACAAAGTAGACTTTAAAATAAAGACTGTTATAAGAGACAGAGAAAGACACTACATAATGATCAAGGGATCAATCCAAGAAGAAGATATAACAATTTGTAAATATTTATGTACCCAACATAGGAGCAATTCAGTACCTAAGGTAAATGCTAACAGCCATAAAAGGGGAAATCCACAGTAACACAATAATAGTAGGGGATTTTAACTCTCCACTTTCACCAACGGACAGATCACCCAAAGTGAAAATAAATAAGGAAACACAAGCTTTAAATGATACATTAAACAAGATGGATTTAATTGATATTTATAGGACATGCCATCCAAAAACAACAGAATACACTTTCTTCTCAAGTGCTCGTGAAACATTCTCCAAGATAGATCATATCTTGGGTCACAAATTAAGCCTTGGTAAATTTAAGAAAATTGAAGTCGTATCAAGTATCTTTTCTGACCATAACACTATGAGACTAGATATCAGTTACAGGAAAAAAAACTGTAAAAAATACAAACACATGGAGGCTAAACAATACACTATTTAATAATGAAGTGATCACTGAAGAAATCAAAGAGGAAATCAAAAAATACCTAGAAACAAATGACAGTGAAAACAAGACAACCCAAAACCCATGGGATGCAGCAAAAGCAGTTCTAAAAGGGAAGTTGACAGCAATACAATCCTACCTCAAGAAACAAGAAAAATATGAAATAAACAACCTAATCTTACACCTAAAGCAATTCGAGAAAGAATAAAAAAAGAAACCCAAAGTTAGCAGAAGGAAAGAAATCATAAAGATCAGATCAGAAATAAATGAAAAAGAAATGAAGGAAACAATAGCAAAGATCCATAAAACCAAACACTGGTTCCTTGAGAAGGTAAACAAAATTGATAAACCATTAGCCAGACTCATCAAGAAAAAGGGAGAAGGCTCAAATCAACAGAATTAGAAATGAAAAAGGAGAAGTAACAAATGAAACTGCAGAAATACCAAGGATCATGAGAGATCACTACACACATCAATATGCCAATAAAATGGACAAATTCTTAGAAGAGCACAACCTTCCGAGACTGGACCAGGAAGAAATAGAAAATATAAACAGACTTACCACAAGCACTGAAATTGAAACTGTCATTAAAAATCTTCCAACAAACAAAAGCCCAGGACCAGATGGCCTCACAGGCGAATTCTAACAAACATTTAGAGAAGAGCTAACACCTATCCTTCTCAAACTCTTCCAAAATATAGCAGAGGGAGGAACACTCCCAAACTCATTCTACGAGGTCACCATCACCATGATACCAAAACCAGACAAAGATGTCACAAAAAAAGAAAACTACAGGCCAATATTACTGATGAACATACATGCAAAAATCCTCAGCAAAATACTAGCAAACAGAATGCAACAGCACATTAAAAGGATCATACACCATGATGAAGTGGGGTTTATCCCAGGAATGCAAGGATTCTTCAATACACGCAAATCAACCACTGTGATACACCATATTAACAAACTGAAGGATAAAAACAATATGATCATCTCTATAGATGCAGAAAAAGCTTTCGACAAAATTCAACACCCGTTTATGATAAAAACCCCCAAGAAAGTAGGCATAGAGGGAACTTACCTCAACATAATAAAGACCATGTATGACAAACCCACAGTGAATATCGTTCTCAATGGTGAAAAACTGAAACCATTTCCTCTAACATAAGGAGCAAGACAAGGTTGCCCACTCTCACCATAATTCAACATAGTTTTGGAAGTTTTAGCCACAGCAGTCAGAGAAGAAAAAGAAATAAAAGGAATCCAAATCAGAAAAGAAGGAGTAAAACTATCACTGTTTGCAGATGACATGATACTATACATAAAGAATCCTAAAGATGCTACTAGAAAACTACTAGAGCTAATCAATGAATTTGGTAAAGTAGCAGGATACAAAATGAATGCACAGAAATCTCTTGCATTCCTATACACTAATGATGAAAAATCTGAAAGTGAAATTAAGGAAACACTCCCATTTACCACTGCAACAAAAAGAATAAAATACCTAGGAATAAGCCTACCTAAGGAGAGAAAAGACCTGTATGCAGAAAACTATAAGACACTAATGAAGGAAATTAAAGATGATACAAATACATAGAGAGATATACCAAGTTCTTGGATTGGAAGAATCAACATTGTGAAAATGACTCTACTACCCAAAGCAATCTACAGATTCAATGCAATCCCTATCAAATTACCCGTGACAATTTTTACAGAACTAGAACAAAAAATTTCACCATTTGTATGGAAACACAAAAGACCCCGAATAGCCAAATCAATCTTGAGAACGAAAAATGGAGCTGGAGGAATCAGGCTCCCTGACTTCAGATTATACTACAAAGCTACAGTAATCACGACAGTATGGTACTGGCACAAAAACAGAAATATAGATCAATGGAACAGGATAGAAAGCCCAGAGATAAACGCACACACATATGGTCACTTTATCTTTGATAAAGGAGGCAACAGTATACAGTGGAAAAAAGACAGCCTCTTCAATAAGTGGTGCTGGGAAAACTGGACAGCTACATGTAAAAGTATGCGATTAGAACACTCCCTAACACCATACACAAAAATAAGCTCAAAATGGATTAAAGACCTAAATGTAAGGCCAGAAACTATCAAACTCTTAGAGGAAAACATAGGCAGAACACTCTATGACATAAACCACAGCAAGATCCTTTTTGACCCACCTCCTAGAGAAATGGAAATAAAAATAAACAAATGGGACCTAATGAAACTTCAAAGCTTTTGCACAGCAAAGGAAACCCTAAACAAGACCAAAAGACAACCCTCAGAATGGTAGAAAATAATGCAAATGAAGTAACTGACAAAGGATTAATCTCCAAAATTTACAAGCAGCTCATGCAGCTGAATAACAAAAAAACAAACAACCTAATCCAAAAATGGGCAGAAGACCTAAATAGGCATTTCTCAAAAGAAAATATAGAGATTGCCAAAAAGCACATGAAAGAAAACTCATCATTAATCATCAGAGTATTGCAAATCAAAACTACAATGAGATATCATATCACACCAGTCAGAATGGGCATCATCAAAAAATGTAGAAACAATAAATGCTGCAGAAGCTGTGGAGAAAAGGGAACACTCTTGCACTGCTGGTGGGAGTGTGAATTGGTACAGCCACTATGGAGAACAGTATGGAGGTTCCTTAGAAAACTACAAATAGAACAACCATATGACCCAGCAATCCCACTACTGGGCATATACCCTGAGAAAACCATAATTCAAAAAGAGTCATGTACCAAAATGCTCATTGCAGCTCTATTTACAATAGCCAGGAGATGGAAGCAACCTAAGTGTCCATCATCGGATGAATGGATACAGAAGGTGTGGCACATATACACAATGGAATATTACTCAGCCATAAAAAGAAACGAAATTGAGTTATTTGTAGTGAGGTGGATGGACCTGCAGTCTGTAATACAGAGTGAAGTAAGTCAGGAAGAGAAAGACAAATAGATATGCTAACACATATATGTGGAATCTAAGAGAAAAAACATGTCATGAAGAACCTAGTGTTAAGACGGGAATAAAGACACAGACCTACTAGAGAATGGACTTGAGGATATGGGGAGGGGGAAGGGTAAGCTGTGACAAATCGAGAGAGTGGCATGGACATATATACACTACCAAACGTGAAATAGCTAGTGGGAAGCAGCCGCATAGCACAGGGAGATCAGCTCGGTGCTTTGTGAACACTTAGAGGGGTGAGATAGGGAGGGTGGGAGGGAGAGAGATGCAAGAGGGAAGAGATATGGGAACATATGTATATGTATAACTGAGTTACATTGTTATAAAGCAGAAAACAACACACCATTGTAAAGCAATTATACTCCAATAAAGATGTAAAGTAAAATAAAAGGTAATGAGGGCTTCCCTGGTGGCGCAGTGGTTGAGAGTCCGCCTGCCGATGCAGGGGACACGGGTTCGTGCCCCGGTCCAGGAGGATCCCACATGCAGCGGAGCGGCTGGGCCCATGAGCCATGGCCGCTGAGCCTGCGTGTCCGGAGCCTGTGCTCCGCAACGGGAGAGGCCACAACAGTGAGAGGCCCGCGTACCAAAAAAATAAATATATAAAATAAAAGGTATTGAGAAATCACAGATGTAGAAAACAAACTTATGGTTACCAGGCAGGAAGGGGGCGGGAGGGAGGGATAAACTGAGGGATTGGGATTGACATATACACACTACTATATATAAAAAAGATAACTAATAAGAACCTACTGTATAGTACAGGAAACGCTACTTAGTACTCTGTAATGGCCTATATCGGAAAAGAATCTAAACGAGGATGAATATATGAATATTTATAACTGATTCAAATTGCTGTATACCTGACACTGACACAACATTGTAAATCAACTGTATTCCAATACAATTTTTACTTTAAAAAATGACAAAAAAAAAAAAAAAGGTGAGGAACCCAGCAGGAACCACCTCACACAACAGGGCACACATAACAAAGGGGATGAGGAGCACAGCAGGAACCACCTCACACCAAAAGGTCCTCATCACAAAGGGGATGAGGTACCAAGCAGGAACTACCTCACACCATATCCCACATCACAAAGGGGATGAGGATCCAAGCAGGAACCACCTCACACATAAGGGCCCACATAGAGGAGTTGAGGAAAATGGCAGACGCGTAAGACGCGGAGATCAACTTCCTCCCCACAGACACATCCGAAATACATCTACTTGTGGAACTGCTCCTACAGAACACCCACTGAACGCTGGCAGAAGACCTCAGACCTCCCAATAGGCAAGAAATTCCCAACGCACCTGGGTAGGGCAAAAGTAAAAACAATAAACAGAGACAAAAGAATAGCGACAGGACCTGCCCCAGTGGGAGCGAGCTGTGAAGGAGGAAAGGTTCCCACACACTAGGAAGCCCCTTCGTGGGCGGAGACTGCGGGTGGCAGAGGACAGCACAGCAACAGCTGTGCAGAGGGAAAAGCGGGCAGATTCCCGCACAGAGAATCGGTGCCGACCGGCCCTCACCGGCCCGAGAGGCTTGTCTGCTCACCCACCGGGGTGGGCGGGGGCTGGGAGCCGAGGCTTGGGCTTCGGTCCGATCGGATCGCAGGGAGAGGACTGGCGGTGTAAACACAGCCTGAAGGGGTTAGTGCACCACGGCTACCCGGGATGGAGTTCGAGGAAATGTCTGGAGCTGGCAAAGAGACAAGAGACGTTTTCTTACCTCTTTGTTTCCTGGTGCGCGAGGAGAGGGGATTAAGAGCGCTGCTTAAAGGAGCTCCAGAGACGGGCGCCAGCTGCGGCTAACAGCGCGGACTCCAGACACGGGCATAAGACGCTAAGGCTGCTGCTGCCACCACCAAGAAGCCTGTGGGCGAGCACAGGTCACTGTCCACACCACCGCTCCCGGGAGCCTGTGCAGCCCGCCACTGCCAGGGTCCCGTGATCCAGGGACAACTTCCCCGGGAGAACGCACGGCGCGCCTCACGCTGGTGCAACGTCACGCCGGCCTCTGCCGCCGCAGGCCCGCCCCGCACTCCATGCCCCTCCCGCCCCTCCGGCCTGAGTGCGCCAGAGCGCCCGAATCAGCTGCTCTCTTAACCCCGTCCTGTCTGAGCGAAGAACAGACGCCCTCAGGCGACTTACGCACAGAGGCGGAGCCAAACCCAAAGCTGAGCCCCAGGAGCTGTGCGAACAAAGAAGAGAAATGGAAATTTCTCCCAGCAGCCTCAGATGCAGCAGATTAAATCTCCACAATCAACTTGATGTACCCTGCATCTGTGGAATACCTGAAGAGACTAGGAATCATCCCAAATCGGGGAGGTGGACTTTGAGAGCAAGATATATTATTTTTTTCCTATTTTCCTCTTTATGTAAGTGTGTATGTGTATGCTTCTGTGTGAGATTTTGTCTGTATAACTTTGCTTTCACCATTTGTGCTAAGTTTCTGTCCGTCCGTTTTTTTTTCTTTTCTAAAAAATTTTTTTCTTAATAACTATTTTTTATTTTAATAACTTTATTTTATTTTATCTAACTTTATTTTATTTTATCCTCTATCTTTCTTTCTTTTTTTCTACTTTTTCTCCCTTTGAGTCTGAGCCATGTTGATGAAAGGCTCTTGGTGCTCCAGCCAGGAGTCAGGGCTGTGCCTCTGAGGTGGGAGAGCCAACTTCAGGACACTGGTCCACAAGAGACCTCCCAGCTCTATGTAATATCAAACGGCGAAAACCTCCCAGAGATCTCCATCTCAACACCAAGACCCAGCTTCACTCAACGACCAGCAAGCTACAGTGCTGGACACCCTATGCCAAACAACTGGCAAGACAGGAACACAACCCCACCCATTAGCACAGAGGCTGCCTAAAATCGTAAAAAGGCCACAGACACCCCAAAACACACCACCAGACGTGGACCTGTCCACCAGAAAGACAAGATCCAGCCTCATCCACCAGAACACAGGCACTACTCCCCTCCACCAGGAAGCCTACAGAACCCACTGAACCAACTGTAGCCACTGGGGAAAGACACCAAAAACAACAAAACTACGAACCTGCAGCCTGCAAAAAGGAGACCTCAAACACAGTAAGATAAGCAAAATGAGAAGACAGAAAAACACACAGCAGATGAAGGAGCAAGGTTAAAAAACACCAGACCAAAACTATGAAGAGGAAATAGGCAGTCTATCTGAAAAAGAATTCAGAATAATGATAGTAAAGATGATCCCACACCTTGGAACTAGAATGGAAAAAATACAAGAAACATTTAACAAGGACCTAGAAGAACTAAAGAGCAAACAAACGATGATGAACAACATAATAAATGAAATTAAATATTCTGTAGAAGGAATCAATAGCAGAATAACTGAGGCAGAAAAATCGATAAGTGACCTGGAAGATAAAATAGTGGAAATAACTACTGCAGAGAAGAATAAAGAAGAAAGAATGAAAAAAACTGAGGACAGTCTCAGAGACCTCTGGACAACATTAAATGCACCAATATTCGAATTAAAGTGGTCCCAGAAGAAGAAGAGTAAAAGAAAGGGACTGAGAAAATATTTGAAGAGATTATAGTTGAAAACTTCCCTAATATGGGAAAGGAAATAGTTAATCAAGTCTAGGAAGCACAGAGAGTCCCATACAAGATAAATACAAGAAGAAAGACACATATTAATCAAACTATCAAAAATTAAATACAAAGAAAACATATTAAAAGCAGCAAGGGAAAAACAACAAATAACACACAAGGGAATCCCCATAAGGTTAACAGCTGATCTTTCAGCAGAAACTCTGCAAGCCAGAAGGGAGTGGCAGGACATATTTAAAGTGATGAAGGAGAAAAACCTAGAACCGAGATTACCCAGCAAGGATCTTATTCAGATTTGATGGAGAATTTAAAATCTTTACTGACAAGCAAAAGCTGAGAGGGTTCAGCACCACCAAACCAGCTTTACAACAAATGCTAAAGGACTTCTCTAGGCAAGAAACACAGGAGAAGGAAAAGATCTACAATAACAAGCCCAAAACAATTAAGAAAATGGGAATAGGAACATACATATCGATAATTACCTTGATGTAAATGGATTAAATGCTCCCACTACAAGATACAGACTGGCTGAATGGATACAAAAACAAGACCCATATATGTGCTGTCTACAAGAGACCCACTTCAGACCTAGGGACACATACAGACTGAAAGTGAGGGGATGGAAAAACATATTCTATGCAAGTGGAAATCAAAAGAAAGCTGGACTAGCAATTCTCGTATCAGACAAAATAGACTTTAAAATAACGATTATTACAAGAGACAAAGAAGGACACTACATAATGATCAAGGGATCGATCCAAGAAGAAGATATAACAATTGTAAATATTTATGCACCCAACATAGGAGCACCTCAATACATAAGGCAAATACTAACAGCCATAAAAGGGGAAAGTGACAGTAACACATTCATAGTAGGGGACTTTAACACCCCACTTTCACCAATGGACAGATCATCCAAAATGAAAATAAATAAGGAAACACAAGCTTTAAATGATACATTAAACAAGATGGACTTTATTGATATTCATAGGAAATGCCATCCCAAAACAACAGAATACAAATTTTTCTCAAGTACTCATGGAATGTTCTCCAGGATAGATCCTACCTTAGATAACAAATCAAGCCTTGGTAAATTTAAGAAAATTGAAATTGTATCGAGTATCTTTTACGACCACAATGCTATGAGACTAAATATCAATTACAGGAAAAGATCTGTAAAAAATACAAACACATGGAGGCTAAACAATACACTATTTAATAACGAAGTGATCACTGAAGAAATCAAAGAGGAAATCAAAAAATACCTAGAAACAAATGAAAATGGAGACACGACGACCCAAAACCTATGGGATGCAGCAAAAGCAGTTGTAAGAGGGAAGTTTACAGCAATACCATCCTACCTTAAGAAACAGGAAACATCTCGATAAAACAACCTAACCTTGAACCTAAAGCAATTACTGAAAGAAGAACAAAACAACCCCAAAGTTAGGAGAAGGAAACAAATCATAAAGATCATATCAGAAATAAATGAAAAAGAAATGAACGAAACGATAGCAAAGATCAATAAAACTGAAAGCTTGTTCTTTGAGAAGATAAACAAAATTGATAAACCATTAGCCTGACTCATCAAGATAAAAAGGGAGAACACTCAAATCAATAGAATTAGAAATGAAAAAGTAGAAGTAACCAACTGACACTGCCGAAATACAAAAGATCATGAGACATTACTACAAGCAACTCTATGCCAATAAAATGGACAACCTGGAGGAAACAGACAAATTCTTAGAAATGCACAACCTGCCAAGACTGAATCAGGAAGCAATAGAAAATATGAACAGACAAATCACAAGCACTGAAATTGAAACTGTGATTTAAAATCTTCCAACAAACAAAAGCCCAGGAAAGATGGCTTCACAGGTGAATTATATCAAACAATTAGAGAAGAGATAACACCTATCCTTCTCAAACTCTTCCAAAATATAGCAGAGGGAGGAACACTCCCAAACTCATTCTACGAGGCCACCATCACTCTGATACAAAAACCAGACAAAGATGTCACAAAGAGAGAAAACTACAGGCCAATATAACTGGTGAATATAGATGCAAATGTCCTCAACAAACTACTAGCAAACAGAATCCAACAGCACATTAAAAGGAACGTACACCATGATCAAGTGGAATTTATTCCAGCAATGCAAGGATTCTTCAATATACGCAAATCAATCAACGTTATACACCATATTAACAAATTGAAGGATAAAAACGATATGATCATCTCAATAGATGCAGAGAAAGCTTTCAACAAAATTCAACACCGAGTTATGATAAAAACCCTGCAGAAAGTAGGCATAGAGGGAATTTTCCTCAACATAATAAAGGCCATATATGACAAACCGACAGCCAACATCATCCTCAATGGTGGAAAACTGAAACCATTTCCACTAAGATCAGGAACAAGACAAGGTTTCCCACTCTCACCACTCTGCCCACTATGTTGAATAATTCAACATAGTTTTGGAAGTTTTAGCCACAGCCATCAGAGAAGAAAAGGAAATAAAAGGAATCCAAATTGGAATAGAAGAAATAAAGCTGTCACTGTTTGAAGATGACATGATACTATACATGGAGAATCCTAAAGATGCTACCAGAAAACTACTAGAGCTAATCAATGAATTTGGTAAAGTAGCAGGATACAAAATTAATGCACAGAAATCTCTTGCATTCCTATACACTAATGATGAAAAATCTGAAAGTGAAATTAAGAAAACACTCCCATTTACCATTGCAACAAAAAGAATAAAATATCTAGGAATAAACCTACCTAAGGAGACAAAAGACCTGTATGCAGTACATTATAAGACACTAATGAACGAAATTAAAGATGATACAAATAGATGGGGAGATATACCATGTTCCTGGATTGGAAGAATCAACATTGTGAAAATGACTCTACTACCCAAAGCAATCTACAGATTCAATGCAATCCCTATCAAACTACCACTGGCATTTTTCACAGAACTAGAACAAAAAATTTCACCATTTGTATGGAAACACAAAAGACCCCGAATATCCAAAGCAATCTTGAGAACGAAAAATGGAGCTGGAGGAATCAGGCTCCCTGACTTCAGATTATACTACAAAGCTACAGTAATCAAGACAGTATGGTACTGGCACAAAAACAGAAATATAGATCAATGGAACAGGATAGAAGGCGCAGAGATAAACACACGCACATATGGTCACCTTATCTTTGATAAAGGAGGCAACAGTATACAGTGGAGAAAAGACAGCCCTTCAATAATGGTGCTGGGAAAACTGTACAGGTATATGTAAAAGTATGTGATTAGAACACTCCCTAACAGCATACACAAAAATAAGCTCAAAATGGATTAAAGACCTAAATGTAAGGCCAGAAACTATCAAACTCTTAGAGGAAAACATAGGCAGAACACTCTATGACATAAACCACAGCAAGATGCTTTTTGACCCACCTCCTAGAGAAATGGAAATAAAAACAAAAATAAACAAATGGGACCTAATGAAACTTAAAAGCTTTTGCACAGCAAAGGAAACCCTAAACAAGACCAAAAGACAACCCTCAGAATGGGAGAAAATATTTGCAAATGAAGTAACTGACAGAGGATTAATCTCCAAAATTTACAAGCAGCTCATGCAGCTGAATAACAAAAAAACAAACAACCTAATCCAAAAATGGGCAGAAGGCCTAAATAGGCATTTCTCCAAAGAAGATATACAGGTTGCCAACAAACACATGCAAGGTTGCTGAACATCACTAATCATTAGAGAAATGAAAATGAAAACTACAATGAGGTATCACCTCACACTGGTCAGGATGGCCATCATCAAAAAATCTACAAACAACAAGTGCTGGAGAGGGTATGGAGAAAAGGGAACCCTCTTGCACTGTTGGTGGGAATGTAAATTGATACAGCCACTATGGAGAACAGTATGGAGGTTCCTTAAAAAACTGAAAATAGAACTACCATATGACCCAGCAATCCCACTACTGGCCATGTACACTGAGAAAACCATAATTCAAAAAGAGTCATGTACCACAATGTTCATTGCAGCACTATTTACAATAGTCAGGACATGGAAGCAACCTAAGTGTCCATCGACAGATGAATGTGCTGGCAGAAGATGTGGCACATATATACAATGGAATATTACTCAGCCATAAAAAGAAACAAAATTGAACTATGTGTACTGAGATGGATGGACCTAGAGTCTGTCATACAGAGTGAAGTAAGTCAGAAAGAGAAAAACACATAAATATGGAATCTAAAAAAAAAAAAAAAAAAAGGTTCTGAAGAACCTAGGGGCAGGTCGGGAATAAAGATGCAGACATAGAGAATGCACTTGAGGACACGGGGAGGGGGAAGGGTAAGCTGGGACGAAGTGAGAGAGTAGCATTGACATATATACACTACCAAATGTAAAATAGATAGCTAGTGGGAAGCAGCCGCATAGCACAGGGAGATCATCTCGGTGCTTTGTGACCACCTAGAGGGGTGGGATAGGGAGGGTGGGAGGGAGATGCAAGAGGGAGGAGATATGGGGATATATGTATATGTATAACTGATTCACTTTGTTATACAGCAGAAACTGACACACCATTGTAAAGCAATTATACTCCAATACAGATGTGAAAAAAAAGGTGGTTGGTTACAAGCAAATCAGAAAAACAAAAAAACAAAACCAACCAGCCAATCCTTCACCACTGAGGGCTGAGAAGCAGCACAGTACATGTTGTTAAAGTCCCAGGGGCTTGGCTGGCTGTTGACACCTGGCTAAGACCCTTGTATTCATCCCTGTGTCATCTGCTGGTCAGAACTCTGGCCTTGAGAGGGCAGCCTCAGTGGGGCCCAGAGACTGGATATGAGCCGACGGGAGTGGAGGTACCTTCCTACCCAGTTCCTGAGCCAAGCAACCGTTTCTGTGGTGGGTCAGCCGCTCATACATCCGAGCATGCAATGCAGTTTCTTCTCCAGTCACAGACTAGTAGCCCAAGGGTGGTGAAGGCCACCGGTGGCTGGACGTCATGTAACCAGGAGAGTCAGGGGTCACATGCTGTCACTGCTACTCTGGGCCTTAGTGTCACAGGTGACACATAGAAGCCCCTGGGGGGACCAAGGGTTTATATACTGGGGGGCTTGGGAGAACGACACACCTGTGGCTTTTCTCTTCTGAATAATGTCCGTAAACTTTAGCCTGCAGTTGGGAGTCTCTGCTACCGACGGCCCCCCAGTACTGCAGCTGCCTGGCCCTAGAAAATCCTGCGGAATTCTGCCCTGCCCTCTGTCTTACCTCAGACGGGGGCTCTTCGAGAGCAGACCAGTTTTTCCTCGTAGTCAGGCACCCTGAGGCAGGGCTGTGTCTTCCCTCAGAATGTGGCCCCTCAGTAGCAGTGCTGTGTTTTCTGAGAGTGGTTTCCTGAGGCCGGGCTGTTTCTGTCATCAGACTAGGGCTCCCTGAAGTCACGGCTGTGTCTCCCCTCAGAGTATGGCTCCCTGAGGCAGGGCTAGGGCTCCTCTTTTTTCTTTCTGGCCATGCCCCTCATGGCTTGAGGGATC
Source organism: Globicephala melas (assembly GCF_963455315.2). NCBI lineage: Eukaryota > Metazoa > Chordata > Mammalia > Artiodactyla > Delphinidae > Globicephala > Globicephala melas. The sequence goes on along the minus strand of NC_083324.2, from coordinate 45,048,344 downwards.
TTAGTTCCCTGACTAGGGATTGACCCCGGCCAGGGCCAGTGAAACAGTGAAAGCGCCGCATCTCCTCCTCACTGTGTCTCCTCAAGGGCGGAGCTGTGTCTCCTCAAGGGTGGAGCTCTGTCTCCTCAGCCTGAGGCTCCCTGAGGCGGGGCTGTATCTTGCCTCAGGCTGGGGCTTCCTGAGAAAGAGCTGCGTCTCCCCTCAGACTCAGGGTTTCTGAAGCAGGGATCTCTCTCTCCCTCTTTGAGAGCAGGGCCGTGTTTCCTCACACTGTGGCTCCCTGAGGGTAGGGCGGTGTTTCTTTCAGTTTCTGGCTCTCTGAGGAAGGGCTGTACCTCCCCTCAGAATGGGGCTCCCTGAAGTCGAGGCTGTTTTAATCCTCAGATTTGTTTGCGCTCCCTGAGGCAGCTCTGTGTCTCCCCTCAGATTCCGGCTCCCTGAAGGATCGCTGTATCCCCACCTCCTCACTGTGGCTTCTCGAGGACGGGGCCGTCTCCCCCTTAGACTGGAGCTCCATGAGGCCAGGGCTGTGTTTCGCTCAGATTCGGGCTAAGGAAGGGCTGTATCTCCCTTCAGAATGGGGCTCTCTCAGCAGGGCTGTGTCACCTCTCAGACTGGAGCTCACTGAGAACAGGGCTGGGTCTCCCCTCAGATCTGGGTTCCCTGACGGAGCTCTGTGTCTCCCCCTCACTGTGATCCTCAAGGATTGCAGGGCTGTGTTCCCTCATAGTGCGGCTTCCTGACTTAGGGAGGTGTTTCCCCTCAGAATGGAGCTCCCTGATTGCAAGCCTCTTCTTCCCCCTCAGCTTCCCGCTCCCTGAGCCAGGGCTGTATCTTCCCTCAGCCTGGGGCTCCCTGAGCCAGGGTTGTATCTCCGACTCAGACTATGGCTCTTGGACAGCAGGGCTGTGTTTCCTCAGACTGGGGCTCCCTGAGGGTAGGGCTGTTCTTCCATAAGATTTTCTGGCTCCCTGAGGAAGGGCTGTATCTCCCCTCAGAATGCACCTCTCTGAAGGCAAGGCTGTTTTTTTCCCTCAGATTGGGGCTCCCTGAAGTCAGGACTGTGTCTCCCCTCAGAGTGAGGCTCCCTGAGCGAGGGCTGTATCTCCCCCTCAGACTGTGGTTCTTGGAGAGCAGGGCTGTGTTTCCTCACAGTGGAGCTCCCTGAGGTAGGGAGGTGTCTCCACTCAGACTTGGGCTCCTTGCAATCAGGGCTGTGTTTCCCCTCAGAGGGGTGCTTCCTGAGGCGGGGCTGTCCCTTCCCGCAGACTGGGGCTTCCTCAGGGAGAGCTGTGTCTCCCCTCATCTCGGGCTTTCTGAAGCAGGGCTGTATCTCCCCCTCAGACTATGGCTCTTCGAGAGCAGCGCTGTGTGTCCTCATGGCAGGGCTCCCTGAGGAAGGGCTGTATCTCTTCTCAGAATGCAGCTCCCTCAAGGCAAGGCTGTTTTTCCCCTTAGATTCGCACTCCCTGAGGCAGGGCTGTGTCTCATCTCAAAGTCGGGCTCCTTAAGTCAGGGCAGTGCCTCCCCTCAGAATGTGGCTTCCCCAGGTTCCTGTCTTGCTTGCTTTCTCTGAACAGATACTTCCTCCAACTCTGGATTCAATCATAAAGAATAAAGATTATTTTTAAAAGGAAGATGTATTAAAAGTGGGGTGGGTTAATTTCAAAAGATGGAAATACCGTAACATAGAATTTTTTTTGTAAACTATTTTAAAAAGGTGATTTCGGGCTTCCCAGGTGGCGCAGTGGTTGAGAGTCTGCCTGCCGATGCAGGGGACACGGGTTCGTGCCCCGGTCCGGGAAGATCCCACGTGCTGCGGAGCGGCTGGGCCCGTGAGCCATGGCCGCTAAGCCTGCGCGTCCGGAGCCTGTGCTCCGCAACGGGAGAGGCCACAAAAAAAAAAAAAAAAAAAGGTGCTTTCCTCTGTCTCCTGAGTGTGGCAAGAGGATATTCGAGGTGGTTTCCTCCCCATTCTACACTCAGTTTTTTCACTAATGCCCCAAACCTGTGTGTATGTCATGCCCTTCGCTGTGAATGCCTGCCTTGGGTTCACCTGGTGAACTTAGACCAGGCCTCATGACTTTCCTCAGTGTCTCTACTAGGACAGCTGCCTGCCTTGAATTACTTTCCAGGGAAAAGCACACCCACCTGATTTTAGGATTGGATCATCAGGGCAGGTTCCTTCAGGTCTTCTGCTGTCTCCAAGTGCCCTCTACAGGCCAAAGAAAATAAATCCTCCCAGGATATGGTGTTTTCCAAATGTGCAAAACATTAATTTTTTTCTAAATTTGACTTAACCCCTATTATGATCTCCCAATCAATTCAGGTAATTCAGAGTAACTTTCTACCTCCACCAACTTCTCCCCAGGAAGCACCTAAGTTCTGTGCACCGGCTCTCATTCGAGCTTGGGGTAGGCACGGGTCCACTTTCTTTATCCTGTTGGGAAGCCCCCAGACCATACCTGCCTCTGCTCCCAGGCAATGTTTGGAAGTGAGTCCCACATTTGCCTGGTGCTAGACGCTTCGGGACCTCCTGCGGATCCTTCCACTGAGACCCACTTGCTGCCACTTCTACTCTCCCTGTGGTCACTGCCCTGTGATGGGGGTGAGGAGCTGCGCAGGGGTTCTGGAACATCTCCACTTTCTCAATCCCCTCAGGAAATGAGCTTGCCTGTCCTTGGATCCCCACACTCATCTGGGGCTTCCCCCGGACCCTGGACTTGGTTCAGGGACAGGGAAGGGGAAGGCTGCCGCAGCAGCTCCCTCCTTCCTGCATCAGCTTGGTGAACCTGTTTGGGCCCTGGGAGGCATGGAGTGGGGCATGGGGGAGAGGCAGTAAACAGTAGAAGGAAAAACTGCTAGGTTTTCCATCCAGATCTTTTTGTCCTATGCCAAAACAGATACTCGGCCTTTTCTTTCTTCGTAACTAAAAACCAAGACTTTGACATCTTTGTTTCCTGGTCCCATCAGCTGCCTCTTTGAGAACTTCCCTTTGGGCCATGGTGCCCTCCGGTCAAGCTCCCTGGGCAGGGGGCAGGGCTCAGATATACAGAAGGAATTTCGTCATAGAACAGGGAGGGGAAAACCAAACCACCTCGAGCAACCCTCTGCCACAGTCACAAGACGGAAGAATGCATTCATTTTTGTATTTACAAAACATATAGTACGAGGGTGCTTCCCACCTTTTGAGGGTTCCTTTTCTTGCACCTTCCTTTAAAAAAAATTCTTATTTGCTTTTGCAAGAAATATCTGAAGGTGACTTGCAGAGAGGCAGCAATCCCCTTTATTTTAACCCTTTGGCTAGTCTCTGCTAGGAAATAGGACATGTTTTCACATAGAGTACAAGGACTGAATTCAGGAAATTTAATATTAATACAATATTTTAAAATATACTCCCAATATTCAAATTTCTCCGATCATCCCAATCTTTTCTTGTATAGCATCTTTTCCAATTTGGGATCATGAATTGCATTCGTTGTCCCTTTATTCTGGAACAATTCCTCTTTCTTTCATGGCATTGATGTTTTTCAAGGGAACAGGTACATGGTTTTATAAAACGTCCCTCAATTTGGGTTCGTCAATTTGCCAACTTCATGATTCAGGTTTTGCATTTTTGGAACAGCTGCATAGAAGTGCTGTGTCCTTCCCAGGACATCACACATGAGTGGTACCTGATACCAGTTTGTCCCATTTGGGTAATGTTCAGTTGGATAACTTGTTTAAAGTGTTGCCCGACAGGTTTCTCCACTGCAAAGGTACCTCCCCAGCACTTTGAAAATTAATAAACATTCTATGGGAAGGTACCATGTATGTAAATATCCTGCTACCTAACAAATTCTTACCCAATAGTTTTAGCATCCACTGTTGTCTAAACGAGTTAGTTTTGCAAAACTGTGGCTTTTCTAACTCTATTGTCCCTTCTACTCAGCATTCTACTTAGAAGCATGCATTCCAGGCTCCTTTTCCCATCCCTCCTCCCCTTGGAATGCCCTCCCCACTTGGCAAATCCTGCCCATCCTGGAAACCCAGATCCAGGGTCACCTTGTCTCAAAGCCTTCCCCGCCCCAGCCGGTAGATTAACCCACCCACGCTCTCTCTCCACTTCAGGCAAGGTGGCTACAGCTACAGCTGTCTGGCCTCCCTGAGCTCGAGATAGGGAGACACCGGGGAGGGGAACCCACTCCTCCCACGGCAGGACTCCCACCCGAACTCCGCCTGATCGAGCACAGTGGTTCTCAGAGCCTAGTGAGCCCCAGGACCCCTTGCCGGGCTTGGTGAAACACATACCTGGACCCTACCCCCTGGGATTCTGATGCAGCACCCCAAAACCTCACTGGCTTAACAACAAAAGTGGGTTTCTCCTTCAGAGCATATGTCAAATGCTAGAGGGCAGGGAGTCTGGTCCACACAGAGACCCAGGATAATGGTGGCTCAGCCAACTTGTGATGCCATCATTTCAACATGTGGCTTCAGAGCAAGAGAAGAGCAGAGAAAATCATGCATGGACTTTTCTCTGCTCACAGCTCACTGGCCAGAACGAGTCCTGTGCCCTGCCCACTGCAAAGTGACTGGGAAACATGGGGATCAGAAGGGCCATTTGGTGACACTGGTTTCTCTGCCGTAACCATGCTCCCCTTCTCTACTGGCACACAGCCATGCAGACCTTCTCTCTGTTCCTCAAACACACCACATGCTTTCCTACCTTTGGGCCTTTGCACCAGCTGCTCTCTCTGCCTAGATGCCCGTGTGCCGGCTCTCACATGGTTGGCTCAAATGCCACCTCCTTGGAGAGGCCTTTCCTGACTGCCCAAAGTAGCCAGCCCATCTCTCACGCCAGCCTATTTCAATTCTCTGTTGAAATAGGCCTTATTATGCCATGTTTGGGGTCATCCCTCTCTTATTAACAGTTTCTCCATGAGAGAAACTGATCACTTATCACCATGTCCCACAGATGTTCAAAACACATCTCCCTCAGCTCATCAACCCTAAGGTGTATTACTATTCCCATTTTACAGGTTAAAAAAATGGAGGACCCAAACAGAAGTGGCTTGCCCAAGGTCACACCACTACCAAATGGTAGCACCTGATTGAAATCCATGCCGCCACCACCCACTACTGTTTGCTTGTGTGATTTCACTGCTCCCAAATATTAAGGTGGCAGAAAATTTTATTTTATCCTTTTGTTCTCCATATGGTGATCCTCCACTGTGCTTGGTTTTTAAGTCTCAACAAGTTCTATGGGGGGCAATTTGGCAACATCTATCTGGGAATATATCCTACAGATATGCTCATGTATGTGGAAAATTACACATACGCAAGACTTTTTCATTACAGTGCTGTGAGAGCAAAAATTTGGAATTAACTTAAAGGTCCAAGGGGGTGTGTATGTATTCACAGTGGGCATGTGCACGTGGTGGAGTAGTATGCAGCCCTGAAAAGTGAGAAAGAGCTTCAGGTTCTGATTGGAAGGTTATCTAAGGGAATGTATTACATTAAAAGAAAGGTGGGTTATGACAGAAGTATATGACTTTCGTTTCAGTTCCCCCAAGAGCTGCATACCTTCAAGTCTTTCATAGAGATTGTCTCCTCAATGAAAAGAACAAAATACAAATCAGAATAGCAGTGTGCTTTCCATCATTTGAACTTATTTTATTGGTACTCACTAGCAAATAAAATTTAATTGTTGATTTTGGATGCATTACAACACACTTTTTGGTAGTGGGTGCACAATGTTGATCATTTATTAACTATACTAAATACTGCAACCTCCGAATTGTTGATTTTTACACGGGTATTTCCTTTATGATGATGGGTGGCCCCTCTCTCTGAATACATAAAATGGTCCGTTCCATCCATGGTTTTCATATTCCTTTGTTATTCTACCTACGGCTTTAAAATACATTCAAATAAAAAGATATAAGTTCCTTGCAGTGAGTGCACACATACCACAGCGAGGAGAGTTGAAAACACAATTAACCAACACCCTCGTGTTCAGAGAATAAATAGCATGAAATCATAGGACCAAAGCTTGCTCCTGGGGACTTTCTCGAAGTATCTTCAGTGGACGTAAGGTCACACTCACTCAACTGAAGGATACGTCTTTTGCCAAGGGTGGCGGGAGGAGGGTAATGGGGGGTGCAAATGACAATTTCATTTTCCTATGGTGCTATCCTTCCATAAATGTCTGGAAGAAATGGCCACAGAGCACTGTGATATGCAGTGCAGTCCTCAGATCAGAATAAATAAATGACCTGCTTGGATTGGAAAGCCGCAGGCGCACCGTGACCGAGCTGGAGAGGACAGAAGATGTTTGTTTAAAATACAGCACACACAAATAATAAATAGAAGTTTGAAACTGAGTCAGTGACGGCGATGGGACCAGACTCCCTGTCCATTCATGGTTCTTCTCACAACACCTCTACCTTTTCCCAAGGATGAAAAGTGGTACAAGGACACAAAGGGCTTTTGGGGACCGCTCTGTTCTGAAACAAGAGGGCAAAACGTGTTTTGAGGGCATCGAACGGCTGCAGAAGAAGACCACAGACATGAAAGCAGGCTCACCAGTCTAGGGTCCAGAACAAGGACCAGAACAAGAGGACCGCCAAAGCCTCATTTCTCTGTGAACCAGTCTGGTGTTACCTTTGGCCGCGGTTCTTCTCTTTTACTGTCGACAAAATTTCATCCACCACCTTTCCCCAACCCCCTTTCCTTATGATCCTATTGTTAAAATCGCCTTGGTCTTAATTTGGTTGTGACACTGGGTCCCAGAAATAAGCTGCTATCTCATGAGCGGCTTGGTGTGTCTGAAACTTGTATTTTGGTGTCACAGAACCACAGAGAGAACATTCACTGCGACTTCCCATCTAGTACCATTACTTCCCTGCATATATTAAAAAAAAAAAACAAAACAGAAAAAGAAAACAAATCACACAGAACACACAGGGGCTGCCAAACGGGGCAGCAGGAGTGTAAATACATTCTCTTTCAGGTCAGACGTCTGGCCCGACGGTGGATTACAAAACACGGAGGGATGAATTCAGGTTGAAGGCATGAGAAGAAAAAGTCACAGCTCAAGAAAAGAAGCGACCGTCCGTTGGGGCCGAGCCGTGATGGTCTTGAAGAAGCTGGGACCCAAGAAAGAAAGAACAGCTCTCCCATCGTGAAAGCTACGGCAGCTGCACGTGGCAGCGGACGGAGGCCCCTTACGCTCTTACAGGGAGGGTGAGACGAGGTGCCCAGTGACACCAGGCGGCACAGCCACTGTGCTACGTGACAGCTCAGGATGCGTGGCTCCGGCAGCCAGCCACTTCACTGGTTTCCTATCCATGGGATAAGAACACACGTGGGGGTTTCAACGCTTCTCAAAGGAAAGAAGGAGGAAAGACACCGGGCTGCCCCTGCCCCCGGCCAGCACGGGCCAAGTCCTCAAGAGAGCGATGTCGGTGCTGGGGTGCTTCCCGTGGGATTCGAAGGAAGGGCAGGGCAGATACAGGTCTCCAAGTCCTATGTACACATTATACAGAGTCTCCACTCTGCCCCCATTAGGCACGAGGTTGATTTGTCTAGCTCAGGAGGGGATGGGCAGAGGAGAGCAGAGGAAGCGTGCGCAGTGAAGGGGGAGGGGAGGGAGGGGAGAGCAAGACTGGTTTCCTCTAGGGGAAGGGCCTTCTCCCAGCCTCACCGTAAGCTAGTTTGTTTGGGGAGTTTAGCACCCATCAAGATGCCCGAGGTGAGCGTCACGGGGGCTTTCATCTGCATGCTGGACCCCACCATGGTGGGGAAGCTGCGGTTCCGTCGGATGCCACTGTTGAGCTGGAGCCCGCCGATGGCACTGGTGACAGTGGGGCATCCAAGGGGCAGGCCCTCAGGTACCAGGCCTCCGGGGACAAGGGCCTGCGTGGGGCCCGGGGGCCCACAGAGGAGAGGTCCCTGGTCCTCAGTCAAGGTGGGGACGTGGGCTCGCCCCGAGTTCACCACTTTGGCCACACCAAACCTCCTAACTTTGTCCACGAGGTTAAGGTTGGAGACAGACACATCGGTCTGGCTTTCGCTGCTCCGGACAGGCTTCTTCTCCCTCACCTCCCTCAGGATGGAGCTGGCTGGCTTGGAAGCCAGGAAGTTGTCGTAGGGAGGGCTCGTGCACTTGAACTCGAAGGAGGGCGGGGAAGACATGGGCGACTGCATAGGCGAGTTGGGCGGGGTAGAGGGGATCACGGCCATCCTGGGGGTGTAGGAGTGTAGGAGAGAGCCCCGGCCGGCCCTGTCCCAGCTCTGGGGGTCGTAGACAGCCGCGGAAATGCCCCGCTCCTTCAGCAGCCACACCAGCCCCAGGGATGTGCTCATGGTGGTTGTGGACTCACGGACGTTAGTGAAGGATTCGGCCAGGCTCAGTCTCCGCGGAGTGCATGGCGTGGCCACCGGCGTGGACTTCAAGTGGCTGCTGCTGCCACAAGCTGGAGTCGGGGCCGAGTTAAGGCTGATAAGAAAAGACAGGTCATTGATCAGAAAACGCCCATGAGCACCAAGGAAGCAGTCCGTGGCCAGCCGCCTGCAGGGGTGCAGCGCAGGCCTAGGACATGCTAAGGGGACTCCCCCAGCCCAGGCTCCCCAGGTGCCTCTTTCCATGTCTGCTTTTCCTCTCACCAAAGGGGCCATGGATTCCCCGAAGTGGGGACGTGGTTTAAGTTAAGGAAGCTGCATGTGATTTCCCTCTTTCAGCCCTAGAGGGTGGGTACAACTGCCCCCTTTGCAGGTGAGGGAACTGAGGCTCAGCTTAGGTGACTTACTCAACGTCACACTCAGCTACTCAGTGGAAGACCCTGGATTTAAACACAAGTCTGAGTGACCCCAAAGATAAGGGGAGGAAGGCCTTCAGCAGAGAGGCTTTCTGTCCCTACCAAATTTACTCAGATTCCTGCCCTCCTTCCCAGTAGCCGCTTCCCTGAGGCAAGACGTTAACCAGGGCTACGGGATATGGGAGTTTATCCTGGGAATGGCCGAAGCAGGTGGGACATCTCGGTGGAGGACCCTAGGACCTCTAGTCCTTCTCCCGTGGGTGCCCAAGTCCACCTTGATGAGTGGAGTTATTGGGACAGAGCGAGCCACGTCACGTATTATCAGATCTTCATCTATGGAACCACCTAGAAAAAGGCCCACTGGGTGTATGAAACCTGGTTACTAAAGGAAAAGTGGAAACATTCGTCTACTCATGCCATGCTGACTGAGGACCCACTATGTTCCAAAAGCTGGTATCCAGCAGTGAGGGAGTTAGGGCAGAAGGTGTAACAGAGGGGCAGCAGCGGGGAATGCACTGCTGTCTGCCTGAAAACCAGGAGAGATCCACTTTTAACAACTGCTTCAGGGATGGAGGGAGGCCACCCAGGCACAGAGGCCCTGAGCTGCTGCTGGATGAGCAACTGAGCGGCACAGAAAACACATCCCTCCTGACGGTCTCATGAGATCTGCCCTGGCACCTGCCTAAGGACGCAGCAGGGGCTGCAGGTGCCCCTGGGAACAGGCAGCTGGGTGGTCTGTGGGAGCCGGGGGATAGAGCCCTCTCTCCCCAGCCTGACAGGGGACAGGCCACATACCTTGGACAAAGCACCAACTTAGGGAAAGGGGAGGAAGGGGATGGGCTCTGGAGCAGGTCCTTGGAATGAGTGGAGCAGGGCACCCTCCTGCAGGAGGGACAGGTCAAGGGCAAGTACAAGCGGAGGCATCACTTGGCTGCACACTCAGGTGACCTCACCACTGGCCAGTCTGCACAGGGTGAGGAACCCAGAACAGGCCTGTCTCACACAAGCTCGGGACTGGGGATGCTGGTGGGTCGGGAGTACTCAGAGGAACATGGGATTAGAAACCACAGCAGATTCCTAAGGTTAAAAGGTGGATTCTTCAAAAGGCACAGGTGGGGCTTCCCTGTTGGTGCAGTGGTTGAGAGTCCACCTGCCGATGCAGGGGACACGGGTTCGTGCCCGGGTCGGGGAAGATCCCACATGCCGCGAAGCGGCTGGGCCCGTGAGCCGTGGCCGCTGAGCCTGCGCGTCTGGAGTCTGTGCTCCACAACGGGAGAGGCCGCAACAGTGAGAGGCCCGCGTACCGCCAAAAAAAAAAAAAAAGGCACAGGTGGAATTCTACAAAATTGACCTACAAGCAATAGAGGGCCCAAAAAAATCTGGACTTAAAATCTTGTTCACAGAGCCATTCCTAGGGAGATCCTCTATCTTGTTTCACGCTGCCATTCTTTCAAACTCAGGTAAAAAGCCTTTTCTTACTACTGACTTCTCAGGCTTTTTCATCCCTGACGAGGCCAGAAGGACTTAGAGAAGAAGGCAGGAGTGTGGTGCTGAGTCCTACGGCTACAGTCAGAAGGGCACCAGGATGCCAGCCTCTCCCAGGGCGAAGCTCTGTCCAGTGGTTTTAAACACGATCTCTTCAAACATAAAGCTGAGGGATAGGGAAGCCGGGTTCTCCAGAGGCAGGAAGGGAGACGGAGAGACAAGCTAAAATTTCGAGGTCCCCTTCCGGTGAGAACCTCGGTTAGACCTGTATTAGTGCTGGCACTCGGAGTGACTGGGGCATTTAGACAGGTTAGGGGTATCCGTTGTCAAGGCCGAGTTAGCCAGGCACAATCAGAGACACATCCACGCCTACATCGTGGGTTAGTGGCGGCCACGCGTGTACACACAGCTCCTTCACGGGGCCCTGCTGGTGGTGTTCTCACCCCCTGCCTTGCCCGCGGGCTCACTCTCTGCCCTACATCTGCTCTCAGCTCAACGGGGCCTGGGGCTGCTTCGTCGTCCTCCTCACATGACCTGCGGAGAATTATTCATCATTGAAGGTGCTCCTTGGGGCAGCTGCTCCCTCCGAGCTGGCCCTGCTCGCCTCTCTCCCGTAAGTTACCTTCCACTCACCCTGCCACCTCGTACCACAGAGAAACCAGCTGATGGGGTCACGCTACCACGTTGGGGGAGACCATTTTCCCTTTTACTGGAAGCTCTGAAATCCAGCCAAGCTGACCGCACCCCACCCCACCCCCCCGCCCAGGCCATACAAGTCCTCTCGTCCTATGGTACCAACTCTTATCGCTTCTCGGAGGTGCCCAAGGGAAATGGACCACGCTGGGCATGTGGTTCCATTCAAGTTTTATCATTTCGGTCATTACAGGGTGGCTGTGATGCATGGCCCCTGGGGCCATCGCCAGAGGCATAAGTGCTACCACAGGGCTCAGTAACTCCATTCCGTGAAAGAACACGTTCTACTGACAAACTTCGGGGCAAAAAGCCAACAACTTGGACTTAGGGGCTGTGGTAGTGCCCTAAACTTCAGCTGGTTGAGAAGGGACGTAAGAATCTTCCACGGCCAATAAAAGAGCAACTAAAAGTGGGTCCAGGTCTCTCTATCTGTGCTGGATCTGAATCAATAGGGGTCTTGATTCAAAAAGAAAGAAAGAAAGAAAAGAAGATGGGACTCAGAACAGGCGACTGCAGTGCTTGGGAGATGCTTCCACTGGCTGGGGGTAGATTTGAAGGAGCCTCTCTACTTTGGCTTTCCTCAACGTTAAGTCTCACAGGGAGTGTCTCAACCTCACCCCACCCTGCCCACCCCCCGGCCGGGTCCCTTACCTTGGTGTGACCCGCGTGAGCTCGTCTGAAGGGTGCAGGATGCGACAGGTGGTGAAGGTGAAGGTGGAGTTTGTCTGTGACATGCACTTCCCAGGGTGGTGGGCTAAATCGGGGTGGGGGGGAAGGGAGGAACAAAATATAGTCCTTGCATCCAAGTACACCCATGAGAAAAGTCAAAATCCCGCATGACCCTGGACAGATGCAAGAAGCGATGGGCTACCTTGTGAACTGGATCTGGGCGAGGAAGGTGAAACGCAAATGTTCTGGATCGAAGGTGGTCCCTCAAAAATAACCACACTTTTGAGCACTGGTGTGCAGAGCATCGAATTCCAGCTTCCAAACCAGTCCAGACAGGGTTTCCCATCAGCGTTCTTTGGCCAGTAGTGGATCCAGTTTGAAGGGCTAATGGGCCCTTGGGGGTAAATTTGGGTTCCCTCCTCAGAGGTCCAAATCGGCTTCCTTCTTTTGTTGCTTTACTTTTCTTTTCATTGGCAAGTAGGTGCCAAACTCTGCCAAGGGGAGGGGAGAGGTGCAGGGCAGGGAGGGGCACTCGCGCCTGGGAACAGGGCAAGGCTCACGGGCTCCCTTTTCTGTTTACACAAAAAGGGGCTTGAGGAAGCTGGCTCCACTACTGTCTAACTGTGGTCGACAGGGAGGGAGATGGGGCCTCAGCTGCCTCAGCAACAACGTGGCAGGAGTCCCAGGGCCTGGGTTCTCCGTGGGGCTGAAGTCCCAGGACCTGGGCTGGGCTGACACACAGTGGTGCAAAGCAGCACCAGTCCCCCTGGGCTGCTTTCTTGCCATCTCTAGGATGTCTGGTTTCTGATGAAAATGAGACAGAACAAGTCGTCCTCAACTTATTTCCTCTGAAAGCTCCAAAGAGTTGTTAAGGCAGCTGAAAGACTAAGATCTGGAGCGAAGTAAATCACAGAAGCGTTAGGACCATGCACCAGAAAGCCGGCAGGGGATAAGGAGGAATAGAGTCTACGGGAGACATCATGATTGTAGAGGTCATCCTCATTCATAACTCAAATGTAAAAAAAGAAGAGAGAAAAAAAGGAAAAATGATGCTGCTCCCAATAGCATGCAAGGTGAGGTCTGGGTCAGCCCCCCCTCCCCACCCACTCCACCCCTGCAGCCTCTCAGCCCCCAGAGACCTCCTTGGGAGACAACGGATTAGGATATCGGAGGCCATGAGCACGCTGAAGATTCGAAAGGCTGGAACTAGAATCTTCTAGCTCTTTATGGCAAGTTTTCTCTTGGATTTGACAAAAAGGAAAAGGAAAACAAACCAGAAGAGATCGGTGCCCCGAACCTACAGATCCACACACGGGTGATTGTATCTTAAAACAAAAAGAAAAGAAAAAACTAGAACCCAGATGAAACAAACAAACAAAAACATGTTGGAGACACGCAAATTGAAGGCAGGCAGGACACAGCCAAGGCACAAAAATGGTGGCAGTGACTCAGGAGCTACGCAAGGCTGGTTTCCCGATTATTGTGGTCCAATCCATGTCTTTGTGTCAAGGAAGGCTCCCATGGCCCCTGGCATGGCAGCCAGCACCACGGCCACAAAAGCAAACTCTCAGCCACTGGGAGCTCCAGGCAAAGCAGGAGGGGGGTGGAAAGCACACGTAGAAATAGCCTTTATGCATCTTGGTTTCTCAAGCCAAAAAGTAATGGTTTAGGAACTCAGATAATTGAGAAATGACTGCAAGCAAAACAAAAATGTTAGAAGCTATGAAGAAAAGGCAACCAACCAATCACGATTCTCTGATTGCAATAAGGTCTAGAAGCAAAAGCAACAAAAAACCTGAGAAAAGCATTCCGAATAACAGGCGTGAGGGGTTATTTGGAAGGGAGGAAAGAAAAGTGCAGTAAGTGGAAGTAATTAAGACAGAACAGTTGAAAGAGAGAGAACATTTTTTAAAAAAATCAAACAAAAGCAAGGCTTGATTTAAACTTAGAAGTGTACCCCATTTAAATAAATACATGGCCAGAATATCAAATCAAAAGGTCACACGTGTTCACCTTCTCCACCCCATTACATATCGGATCTTCAATCGCAACAGTTAGTGTGAGATGGACATTTTAGAGAGACAGTTGCATCAGCAGAAGCAAAACCCATCTTATTGCAAATGGGTTTTGGGAATAGGAAAAGGCTGCTAAAATTCAGAGGTCATCATTCCCCAGAAGCGATGGACAGCTTTAGAAGACCAAGGAAAATCAACAACAAGGATCAAAAGTGCCAAAGCCAGAGGTTCGGCCCCTCCGCAATACCACTGGGACGCCTGGACCGGCCAGCTCTCCGAGTCACCACTGCCCACCGGGCCGCTGCAGCATCTCCCTTCCTTGGGACACAACACAGAGACAGTGAGTCACCCGAGGCTCCTTGAGCTGCTGGGGGCTGATTCCTACAGTTCTGTGAACAGGAGAGAGCAAATTCCCAAAGCAGGAGGCACTGACAGAGTCTTCTAGGCAGGGAGCAGGGGCTCAGTGGGAGCGCTCACTACTGCAGTCACCACTGCACCCCAAAGCCCTGCCTTAGGTGCTGTGGGTTGACCGCATGCTGCTCGCTTGGGGCCTCCAAGGACAGGGGTTTGGGATTTAATGTTCTGACTTCCTACTTAAATCCTCATTCCTTTTCTCGGTCTGACTGGAGGACTGCAGTGTCGTGAGCCAAAAGTGTTAACACTGACAAGTACTTTCATCAAGTATTTTATTTAGGAACGAACTTGCATTTCACGCCCTCAAAAGACCCTAACCTTTATTATTTTTCTTTGTTCCTCCCGCCGTGGGTTCTGAAACTGGTACAAAATTCTCATCTGTCAAAGAGAACCTTTAAACTTAATTAATCCTTGATTATTCAAGACCGTCTACGTTGGTGAACTGCCTACAGGTAGCTACGGTGTAGATTTTTTGTTCTTTAAAATGTGCCACGCAAGCACACACCCTGCAGCCGAGGTGGGGTCTCGGAGGGCTGTATAAGGAGGACAGTGCCCCTGCCCACCTGCACTCGGACCGACCCCGGTGTGCTTTCTGCCCAGAGCAGGTGCACTTGGTAAATGGCTCTGACTGGCTGTGCTCCTCTGGGGGCACATGGTGCCTGGTACCGACTGGAACATTGGGTGCTTGGGACCTTGCCGCCGCAGCCAGTCGTGAGGGAGCCCTGGCCCAGCCCTGAGTCTCCAGTGAGTTGGGGCTTCCTTCTTGGATGCCCTGAAGCCCACGCTGGGGATTATCTGCAAGTGTGCTACCCAGACCAGGTTGACTGCTGCTTGGGGGAAGGCTCGGGTCTCCAGGGAAGATGGGCAGGAAAGCCCAGGGCTCTCCTCGCAGCCCAGGAATCCAATGGTGAGAAGAGGAAAGAAACACGGATAAGGTTGGGTATACCGGCAGGGACCTGCAGGGTGACTGGGCTCTGCAGCCTGGCCATCCACGTGACGAGATCTGTTCACACGAGCTCATACATGTCGGTCAATTGGAACGATGCTTTCCTTCCCCCACCCACAGGGAAGGCCAGGCTGGGAATGTGCTGGGGAGACCAGAAACTTCTCTCTCTAAAGGCCATCGTAGCATCGTCCTTAAAAGAACCCTCCCGGGAACCCACACAGCTGTCAGGATGCAGCTCACCTACTGAACTCTATGGGGAGCTGGGACCTACACACACACACACACACACACACACACACACACACACACACACACACACACACACACACACACACACCTTCCAAGGGGATCTCTGAGGACAGAGGAATGCTGGCCATGCTACACATCCAAGCTATTTTTTGGCTTACAGAAGTAACTTATTAAAATATTTTCTTTAAAATGACAAATCCATCCCAAAATCTTGGAAAAAGGGGTTTTATCTTTGTGACATACTGAGAGCCTTCCACATTCTTTTCCCTCTCTTCATGGGAAGAGGCCAACTTGTGTAAAATAAACAAAATGCCTTGACCTTTTTCCCCTTTTCTTCATTTGAACATGTCGTGTGAAGCTACCATCACACGACTTGGATCTGCTCTGCCATTTCTATAAACTCATTCACCAACACACACACACACTCCCCCCACCTCCTTTAATTCTAGTAGCTGCCACCACAGCAACAGTGGCATCCACTGGCCGACCTTTTCCGTCCAAGAAAAAACAAACCTATTGAAAGTAAAAGCATTGTCCATCCAGCTTAAAGGCATGGCTTGAAAGCCCTGCAAACATCAGCACTTTTTTTTTTTCATCTTTTTACCAGCTTCTAATGACTTTGTTGTTTTTGCTCAAGGAGTAACCACAGTGGAGGTGGGACGCGTATCCTTGCCTGTCAGCTACAAGCCCTTTTTTTTTTTTTTTTTTAAAGCAATGTTTTAGAATTCTTCCTAAAAAACTAAACTCTCAGGGCATAGAAAGATGCTCTAAAGACTTTTTCTATCACTTCTTTATATAACTCTGCATGTGAATTTTTCTGGAAAAAAAAGTTGATGAGTCCATGTGGGAAAAACTCCATAAAACCTTTGTTTGCCGTGTGCTTCATCATTTACATAAATGTTACATAAAAGGGATTAATGTGGCTTTAACAAGTGTTTTTCTCTGGGAGGGTAGGGAATCAAGGGCAGTTTCAGATACAGCAGTACAGCTTCTTTTCTTTTTTTAAAAATAAAAGTGATATTAAACTACACAGTATTACAAGATGACATTTTTAAGCCCTTAGTTCCAGGCTTAACATGGGCCTGTGACTCTTTTTCTCTGCTTAAGCATTTCTTTTATACAGCCCCTGTCTGGTCCTGCAGCTCTAGGGATCCCTGAGTCCCCGATGCAGACATCCAGCCCATAGGCACTGGGGAGGTTTCTGGCACAGAGATTGTGAACCACATCACAAGATCTCTTCCTGGTTTCTGTACAACTTGTGTTTCCTGCAAAATTTTTAAAAATAAAAAGTCTACTTGTCCCCCTACACCAAGCTGTCTACTGTTTCATCTAAAAAGTGACTTAACAGAGGAACAATCTCACGGAATGGCAAAGAGAGGACCAGAAATTCCCTCAGGTGGCCCTTGGGGTATCTTCAGGAGATAAAATGAGTTAAAAAAAAAAAAAGATATATTTATTTATTTTTGCCTGCGGCAGGTCTTAGTTGCAGCACGCAGGATCATTGTTGAGGCATGCAGCATCTTAATTGTGGTGCCCGGGCTTCTCTCTAGTTGTGGCGTGTAGGTTTTCTCTTCTTTAGTTGTGGCGTGCAGGCTCCAGGGTGCATGGGCTCTGTAGCTGTGGCCCGCCGGTTCCAGAGCACATGGGCTCTGTAGTTTGCGGCACGCAGGCTCTAGCTGAGGCGCGTGAACTCAGTAGTTGTGGCACGCCAGCTTAGTTGCCCCGCGGCATGTGGGATCTTAGTTCCCTGACCAGGGATCGAACCCATGTCCCCTGCATTGCAGGGTGGATTCTTTACCGCTGGACCACCAGGAAAGTCCCCAAATCACTTTTTAGAACGCTGTTAAAATATCAAAAGGGCAAACGCAAGAGTCTCTTTGGATCCTTCGGATGCCAACAAAGCTGGACCCTGCGCCCTCTGCCTTCATGTCCGTCCTGTGGCAAACACCAACAGGTGCGGGGAGCGGGCCTGGCTAAGCGGCCGCAAGTCCATCATCCAGCTAGTGCTACCAGAGCCTGTTCAAGAGCGTACTTCTCCCGTGCGTCGATAGGCGGCGCAACTGGACAACTCACCGGAACCTCAACCCGCACCCACGTGCTACCTCAAGGGCCCTCCACTTTAGAAGAGGCATTGTGCAAACAAACGCCCACTCAACAATCCAAGTGGGTGCCCCTTGGAGCACGGCAGTGCCCTCCTATGGTTTTCAGAGGTGAGGTTCCATAGAAAAAGCGACTCCAGCAAGCGGGCTTGTTCTGGAAATGTTAAGCAGGGTTGACTCCGAGCTGTTTGGGACGAGTCAATTACGTGATTCTTCATTCATTTCTCACTTTGGGCTGCACTGGCCTGGTTCCGGTTTACTATACATTTTGATGCAAGAGCACAGGGCTTCCTCAGCATCTCCTAATACAGGGGGGTGAGAGCAGACCCCAGCTTTGTCCGTAATAACCAAACTCCTGTCACTGCTACACACCAGGGTGGGGTTGAAAAGTCTTCTCATTAGAGTGGGATCTCTTTGTCAACTCCCTGGGTGGAGATAAGAAGGAACCTTCCCAGAGGGTCTGTGAATCGAATGTATCAGACTTTCCCTTCTACCTTCATCAGGTCCTCACGGCCAACGTTCCCTCACAAGCCCCTTTGGGTCCTGCTTCTGCAGTGGGACTGACAGTGCAAGAGGATGCCCACCCGGGGCTTTGCTCACACCAGCCCCTGCCCCAGAGGAGGCTGGAGTGATACACAGTTCCTCGAGCTTTCTGTCTGCCTCCTTTCAACCACCAGCTGTTCCCTTCTCTTCACGTAACCTCTCCTGAACAGAGCCTGGACCTACGTATCAAATAAGCAAGCTACAAAAGAAGCTAGTTCCTGGCTTTTGCTTCTGGGGGCCCAAGTGCTGCAGCTTCAGGGATTTTCAAGGGCACTTTTGACCAGATGTGATTTTTGCCTTCAACGCTCAGCCTCAAAAATGACACACAGCTCCACTGCGGCACCACTGCCAGATAGGCTGCCATGATTTATCGGAGCCTGTTTTAGGATATTTCTCCCACTGGAAATGGTCTCCATGTGTATAAGCATTAAGTAAACTGACCTTTGCTTTCTTCTATGCCTCTGTCTCTCCTTTAAGAATCAAGGCATCCACGATAATTCACCTGGACTGTCCATCCAACCATCTGCTGACCTAACGGTGTGACTTTAAACTCGGACCTTAATCCTTTACCACACGCAGCCTCTTCTCTACACATAAATACCTAACATTCAGAACACTGGCAGTACGAGATTATGTCTATTTCTGATAAAAGTGCACTTTCTATACGACTTAAAACATAAAATATATGACTGAAATAAAGTAAAACTGTAATCTAAAAATTGTTTTACATAGTCCATTTTAATCATCTAAATTATTTACAAATATAACAAGGATTTATCCTCTTTAAAGACATGGGATTATAAAAATCAAATAATGACACAATAATACATTAAAATATATTAATAAATATTTTTCAGTACTCAAAATGTTTTCTCCATGAGAGCAGGCTCTAGACAAAAGTGCCTAATATACAAGTTTTCCCAATTTCCTCCCATAATACCAGTTGTTAAAAAAGAAAGGTTAATCACCTTCTGTCTTCAAAGGTTCTCCCTACTAAGTCTTGCCAGGCAGATGGCAGCTCCTGGAACTCTGCTGTTTGGCAACAGGAAAGGGCAGACCAAGGCAGGAACCAGGCCAGCAGGCGGTACAAATTCCAAGACAGAGGAAGCCCCAGGCTTTCCCAATGAAACTTATCTGTCTGCCTGTGACTCCAAGATTGTGTGCGTAATGCCACTCAGGGTCCCTGGGATGATGTATGTAGAGTGACGTGCTTCTTACATTCCTAGAATCAAAGTGGTTCTGTCATTCCCCACAGGGAAAAAAGAGCCAGATCATTGTCCGTGTCTTTCCCTCCTGCACTGAGCTTTTATCAAGTCTTACCCAGAAAATAAGCTCGAAAGAACCTTTGCCGAGATGATCAGACCTTCCCTAAATTACCTTCAGCGATCTATATAATTCTTTCTGGTTGCACGCTACCATTGTGACTCCTCTGTAGTTTCCACTGTACGTCTGTGTGCCTCTCCTCCAAGTTGCTGGGATGGATTTGCTGCAGGTTTGAGGAAGGTGGGAAGAAGCAATGGATACGCCTTTGTGTGTGGTAAGGAAAATGGTTAGGACTTAGCTCCTCATAACCGGTCCCCTTGCTCCCTCTGTCCTCAGAGAGATATTCTTAGCTGAATTGATAAGCTTTAGTCCTTCTCTACAACTTCTCCAAGAGAAACCGAATGGTGCTTCTTTAAATTTACAGGATTCACCTTCTAATCCACCTGCAAGGCTGCAGGGAGGGGTCACCACACTCAACACGATGCCTGCCCCTTCAGCCACAAAATTAGCAGACACAGTGTCTCCTGTACCACGGTCTGCCTTCCAGAGGGGCACCAGTGCCGATGACACAGGGAGGTAACAGTACCGGAGGGAAAAGGGTTCCTTTTCTTAAGTGAGAAGACCCTAGATAATGTGCATTTTCATTCCCTTGCAAGCTTAATCTGGTAACTCAGTGGCTAAAAATTAAAATAAGACATAAATAAACCCAGGTGCTAAATAATCCTTTTTACTTGATGATACGTCTAAAGTTTATGTCAAAGAAAAAAGAAAAGTTCCTTGGCCAGAGGTGTGTGAACTTAGCCAGGGGATGGGAGACACCACCATGAACCTCAGCTCTCTCCTGCCCTGTACTCTATGGGGTGTTGTACCTCTCAGGAACGAAAATTATCAGTCACAAAGATGAACGGCCTCTCCTCAAATCTGGTGGCTTGGGAATGTCATGAGGATGACGACATTGGGTTAATTCATCTTTTTCTGGGTCTCTCCCCTCAGCCCAAGCAGCCAGGGGGTCCAGGAAGTCTGGGGTAAATAGTAAACCACGTGACCCTGTGATGCCAGGGCCCTGGGCACAAAGCTTTTCATCCCAGTGAGGCCTAGGATGTGTACTTCTGCAACCTCATGGTCATATCTTTAATATTGGGGTGGAGGGAGGTGGGCACAGAGATCAGCCAGTGCTCTTTCCAGATCCATCTAGAGTTCTCTCTCTAAAAAAGCTTACTGACATCCTCTCAGAGTTTGCTGGATTAAGGAGTATTGCTAAAACACTTAAAAAAAAATCTGCTTTGGGGCTTCCCTGGTGGCGCAGTGGTTGAGAGTTCGCCTGCCGATGCAGGGGACACGGGTTCGTGCCCCGGTCCGGGAAGATCCCACGTGCCGCGGAGCGGCTGGGCCCATGAGCCATGGCCGCTGAGCCTGCGCGTCCGGAGCCTGTGCTCTGCAATGGGAGAGGCCACAACAGTGAGAGGCCCGCGTACCACCAAAAAAAAAAAAATCTACTTTGAACACATGTATAAGCTGGAAAGAAAACACATACGCCTTCACTGCAGTTAGGAAAGGGAACAGGCTGATCTATGAAGTGATCTCTGAGATCCCGAACACTTTCTGGGCTTCTTCCAATTTTAATGCATCGTGTAGGTAACAGATCCTCTCATTCACCTTCTGAACGATCCAGCACTCATAACTGCCCCTAAAACTGCCCAACTCAGCTCAGCTCAGTTTGGAAGTCACCAGGGGACCCGAGAAGCTGCCTTTTAGACAAGGGGAGAGAGCCAGAACAGGAAGGGGGAGCTGATGCTCGGGGCGGGTAGGGGGCAATCATCCACTTCTTTTTAGCAGCCTTTCCTGCTCCCCTTTAAGAGCCCACCGGGCCATGCACCTCCAAGGTGGGCAGGGAGCCGCACCTATCTGTTACAAAAGGAGGCATCAGACTCTATTAAAAAACGGAACCGCACAGTGGGAACGCTTTCATCATCACCCACACAGACGAGCAG
Organism: Globicephala melas; assembly: GCF_963455315.2. Classification (NCBI taxonomy): domain Eukaryota; kingdom Metazoa; phylum Chordata; class Mammalia; order Artiodactyla; family Delphinidae; genus Globicephala; species Globicephala melas. The sequence goes on along the minus strand of NC_083324.2, from coordinate 45,027,179 downwards.
AAGCTACAGACAGAGAGCCACTACGGATGGCGCTTGGGACAGAAGTGAGAATGGCCCGGAACTCTGCCTCCGGTAGAGATGCCAGGTTTACAGGAGTGATCGCGATGCCCTCACCAGACCCCTCCTCCTCCTCGGCCGCTGGCGGCTCCTGCATCTCCTCTGGGAAAGCCTGAGGCCGGCTCGGGTAACTTCTGCTGTCTGAGACAGTCACGCGTGCTCGGGACCTCTCACCTGAGGTCTCTGGGTGCTGAACTGGCGTGGAGGTAGCTAGGCCCGGGAGGGAAATGTGGTCACCTGTGTCATCTTCTTCGAAGTCGTTAAGGCAGTACACTTCGTCCAGGTCAACGTCCAGCGTCCGGAAGCCCTTGGTGACCACACCAGGCCGGGGGTCCAGGATGCCCCCGAGGTGAGGCTGGGCCAACTGCTGCCAGTGGTGAAGGGTGGCAGAACCTTGCAGGAGAAAGGGCAGAGGGGGCGACAGGGAGAAGAGAGGGTTAGGACGGGGGTCTAAGCGGATGGCTGTTCACCACCCTCCAGTGCGGAGCGTGAGCCCCAGGGGGCCCTGGGTGCCACAGGTGGACTCTGGTAGGGACACCCATTGAGCTTCCCTTGCCCCTCCTGCTGTGCAGCAGGTGCTAATCCCCTTCCATGCCTGGAAGGGGCACCAATTAAGGAGGAAAATCAATTTTTTTACAAAGTAAAATTAACGCCATACTATGTGACAAGGATGTTTGGTGACAAACTCTTTATTTTAATCAACTGATGTCAACCCCCAAATCCAACACAGAATCACTTTAGGAATAGAAGAGGAAAAGATAAACGAGGCAAGCACAGAAGAGGGGTGGGAGGGGGGAATGTGTATAGATTCTATACCAAGTACACACAGCTGGGAACAGGGAAGACAGAGCAGAGGCAGAATAAGACGATGTCAAACCAACTCTAGGACCCACAACAAGAGAAAAGCAAAAAGAAATTAAAGGAGCATACAGAGAAGTGGTGGGCACGGCCGTTACCTCCTTTACCTAGGTTTTCTGTATTCCGCCAATAAGCCTGACAGGCTGCAGGCTTTGGGGAGTGGGAACTGACTTAAAGAGACGTGATTTAAGAACACATAAGTCCACACAGAGGTCTGAAGCAGAGGAGCCCATCTCCTGGCTGACACCAGAGCCTGGGACTCGGATGACACCAAGCAAGGTCTGTAATAACACCGGAGTGCGTCCTTGAGGACCTGGAAGGTAAACCCGGTGCTCCCAAAGAGAGGTGTTCCAAGACCAAGTCTGCTTAGGAAACTTTGGTTAAGAAGTGTATTTACTGAGGCACTACATCTCAGAACCTTTAGCATGTTACTCTGTGCCGGGATTCTGCCCAACCCATCTGCTAGAGCAAACCTTCTCCCCCTTAGGACACTTAATACCCCTCACATGGCCCTGGTACTGTGGGTGCCCCGCCCGTGGGCATTCTATCCCCATTCCACAGATGAAGAAGCTAGCCACACCAATAACATTCCACGCTCAACAGAGAGACTTTGAGAACAGTTCTCAATGAACTCCCAGACACTCACTGTTGGTTTCCCGAGGGCATCCTCTGTTGGGAGGGCAAGAATCCCTCCCGACTACCAGCATGCCCTGGGGAACGTCAGAAAGGGGAACCAGGGATGCCAGGGGCCAGCAGCTCAGGAGTCAAGATGAAAGAGAAGTGAAAGGCAGGCAAGCAGGCAGTGGGCTCAGGAAGTGGTCCAGGAACGTAACTGAACTCCCCGACCCTCCCCTGTGCCCAGTGAGTGCACTGCCTCCAAAACACTGCTGGGAAATAACTCTTCATGGGGCAGTCTCGGCCGAGGAGTCTTGAAAGGATTTTGCAAATGGGCAATTTCAAATCCACTTAAAAGAGAAAAAACTGTACACACTTAGGTGTCTCTCCCGGTTTTAAGTGTCCCAAGTACGATAGCAATCTACGTAACCCCAACCTATTGACTATAACTAGAAAGTACTCTAAATGCAAAAAAGAAAAGAGATGCAAGGTACATATAATGAAACAAACCTGTGCGTGGGATCCTGAGTCCCAGGTGCCACGGCACTATTTTTTAACAAGCTACCCTGTATGGAGGCGTACCAGCAGGGCAGTTTGGTTTACACGTTATCACCTAGACTCACTCCTCAAAATCGCCCTGCAAGGTTAAGTATTATTACCCACACCTCACAGACAGAGGTTCACTGAAGTTACGTAACTTCCAGAGTCACTGAGTTAGCGGCAGCATAGCCAGGGTTCAGTGCTAAAGGCCCAGTTCTTTCTGTAAACTCATCCTGCCTCCCTCCTCAAACCATAGGTCTGAAAACTAGCCAGGAAACTGGGCTCAGTGAGAATATGGAGGAATAAATGGCGGGCAGGGCAGCTTCCCCGTGGGCGTCCGGGGCCTGCCAGGAGATGCACACTCTCCCACCAGTGGGGTTTCTCCTGCCACTCCTGGGGACCTCCACGCATAATAGTCCAAAATGGGCCCCCGGTTTGTGTGTTCACTGTTCACATGTCCACATTCCTGGCAACAAAACTGCACTGGGGAGAAATTTTAAACAAGGCAATACGACACCCAGCTTGGGGCGGTGCATCCAGGTCTTAGAAGGAAGATGAGAAATCCCCAGATGCAATGTGGCCATGGCCACACGGGGGAGGGGACTAAAGGGAAAGTCAACACAATGGAAAGTGAAGAACCATGTCAAGGAAGTGGCAGATCTCCTCATCCTTCTGAAGGGGGTTCTAGATGTTTACAACGCACCGGGAAAGAACTCATTGAGGCTGGAGGTCTGGGCCCGGAAAAGAGTCCTGTGGGCCTCCATTCTCTATCTGTTTAACAGGTTGCCCCACCTCTCCCCACCCCATGCATGAGTCCGAGAGAGAAATGAGGCTACAGAGAGTTGCTATTTGGAGTTAAAGAGGCTACAGAAGTACATGGAGTTTTTTGCATTCCCTGAAAATGCAGAGCAAGGAAATCTAGTGAGATTACAATGGAAAGGTTATGCGGAAAGATGCATAACACGTGCCTTTTTACCCCACGCCTCAGGCCTCCTTTACTCATGGAATAGCCAACCTTTACTGAGCACTGAGGGCCAGGCTCTCTTCTAAGACGCCTACACTTACTGACTCAGTCATCAGGATAACCCTGCCATCCTCACGTTACAGATGAGGAAACCGGGCGCAGGGAGGTAAAGTGACTTGCCAGAGGCTGCACAGCCAGGCTTTAAACCCAGGCTGGCTCCAGTGCCCAGCCTCTTACCATAAACACCACCTCTCAGACAGCACTGAGGAGGCCTCACATAATGTGAGCCTCAGAACTCAGGTCAGTAACACACGTGAATGGTGTTCTAATTCTCAAACAGGTGTTTTCTATTCTACAAAAGTGACTATTGGTGAAAACCTCTGTAAACACGACTGTCATGTGAGTTATGCCATGCAGGGAGCTCATGGACCATCTCCACTCCCGACTGGTTCTGAGGGCCTGAGCAAACGTGGTGGTCCAGGCGTGGCAGTGGATGGGAGGTGGAGTGTGAGGGGTTCTGCCTTATTCAGAGCCTTTGTTGTCTCTTTCCTATCCCGTTTCCCCAGCTCCCCACCACCTCCCGTGCCCACCCCTCCTGGCCTCCTTTATTTGTCAAGCACAAAGCAGGAGGATTGCTGTACTATTAGCTACCTCCCATTACCATCACCTTCTCCCACCCACATGAGAATGAAGCTGGGGTCAGGCAGGCAAAGAGGGGAACCTTCATGTTCCTAGCTGGCACCAGGATGGTCTATGGAGCAGGGCGTGGACAGCGCAGAAACGTAATTACAGTCACTGCCCCTTTCCTTCTGTTTGCTTTCTTTCCACACCCCACTGTTCTAACTAAAAGGTTTTCATGTCACCAAAGGAGAAGAAAACTAAATCCATGTATGTCAGCAGAGCACCTAGGGCTTAAAAGTTAGAACTAAACCTGCTGGATAATGTACAGCTTGGAAGTGTATGCTTTTCCCTAATTACATATTAACTTGTTTATATTTGGAAATACTATCTGGTTATAATCAATCAGAAAGGAAGAGCAAAATAGAGGGGAAAAATACTGCCTGATTCATCCTTTTAATGCCGATATATCTCTTTCTAGTTTGAATATTTTGTTTGTCCTTTACCTGCTTAAAACGTGTAAGATAAGATGAAGAGACAAGAGTGCTAGCATTCTTAAACACCTAGCCCAGTTATTTTGGCTGACACCAATGAGCAGATAGCAAGATTAATTAAATAGGTAAGGGAGACACAGATGGACGACACAGATTGGCTCTCTGCTATGATCCCAGCCAACATTCTCCAGGGGCCTCACCACAGGTACATTTACCTGGGCCACTGGAGAGCATGGGAATCCTATCAGCTTCTTGGTGGCAGTGGAAAAGGATGTAAGAACACTGGCCCCAGCAAAATACTGGTCCAGGTCTCAACACTGGTAAGGCTAGCCCTTATACCTGAATTACTGGAATAGGGGCAAGTGCAAGGAGCCTACAAGTTAATAAGCACCTATCAGATGCTGGGCACGATAAAAACACATCACATTTATTCCTTGACACAATCTTGTGTGGCAGATGTGAGCCCTATTTCACAATAAGGGAAACAGGACTCAAAAAGGTAAAGTAACTTATCCAACACCACAGTTAGAGCTGTAATGAACCCAGCATCAGGCAGACTTCCATGTCAGCACTTCACCATATCAAATTAAACATGGTAACACAGAAGTAATTGTAGAGGAGAGGAAGAAAAAAAATATTGGTTGTATTTTAAACAACTAAGAAGTCAGAGCACTACAAAATGGAGCCAGAGGGACAGATCTCTATCATGAGGATACCTTACAGCCCATAGTGATAAGACATGACTTTTTAATGGTAGTGATATGGGTTCCTGGTGAGCAGGGTACTAGAGTTGAAATTTATCTTGCAGATCTAATGGGATTTCCTCTTATTCTATTATCACAAAACTACGGCTATCTACGTCACAAGATTAAAAGAGAAAAGGATGAATTGGTCAAAATAACTTTTAAAAAAATCTCTTCCTACAAAATGCTTGGAAAATGAATCCAAAAACATATCCTTAGATGATCTAATGAAACACAAAGTAAAATATAGAAAGCAGACAAGATAGAGATGATAAATTCCAATGACCTCTGAGAGACAAAGGAGAAAAAAGAAAAGAAAGGCAAAAAGTAAAATTGCAGAAACGGAAGATTTTATTGAAAGAAAAACAGACATAATTATGGATCAGAAAACAATCACCAAGCTTACAACTGAATAAACAGTTAAAAAAAGGATGAGCCATCCCTCTTCTGAAATCTAAGAAGGACCTAAATTATACAATTAAAAAGTAATTATGAAAAAAGAATGTTCGCCCACCCTCTTCCTTCCTTTGGAGAGTTATGGCATCCAGCATTTCTTGGGTCTTTTACAAGTACAACCTCATCTTACGGCATGCATCCTAACAGGGGTGATACTGCCCCCCAGGGCTGAAAACTGGGTCTTCTGGGGTGAATAACTGTACTCTCTTTAGGCACAGATACACATATAACACATATATCTATGGCATTAACTTTTCTGGGGGGGGGAGGGATTGGGAATTCATGTCTAAAATGGCTTCTTAAAGAGGGTAACAAAAAAAAGGTGAGAAATACTGCCTTACAGAAATTCTGATTTGGCTTTGCGTTAGATACATAGTAGAATTCTGAAATACCTTCTCAAACTCTCTTGGGTTTCCAAACTAAAGAAGAAAAAAAAAGAAAATTACAAGCACTTAGTGGCTCTCAGCAGGGTAGCGGGAGGTAAGGGGAACACATGTTATAATGCCTAAAGCAAAAAGAAGGAAAAAAGGGGAGTTTTTCCATGGGGTTAATCATCTAGGGTGTCCATGACACTAGAAACTGAATTGCCCCTGGAAAAGGTAGGCTTAAAGAGGGACAGGACTCACTCGCCCCCACAGCCACCCCCTTCCCGGCCCCCAAATTGTGGAGGTCTACAAGCCTTGCTCAGAACACTGCATCTGCGGAAAGCCACACCCTCTTTATTTGAAGACCAAAGCGGAACATGTGAGTCAACAAATAGCAAACCGCGTTCACCTGGTTATTGAAAAAAGCAACTTACAGCGTTTGCTTTGCACACCCCCTCCCTGACACCAAATTTTTTGAGAAGGCAAAGCATCAATTGGCTACACTTCTCACACCTCCAGGCATGTCCTGATTAACCTCTGAGGATGTTAGGAGCGCCTCTGCCTCCCCAAAAGATTTGTACTTCTAAGGTCCTAAATGCAAGAGAAAGAGAACTAGGAAAACCGGCGCCAACACGTTTTCTTTTCTTTGGCTGTGTTGGAGGTTAGTCTGGGCTGCCTGTGTGTGCATTTCCAAACCTGCACCGGGAGAGGTGGAGGCCTGGGCACTTAGAGGAACTCAAACCAGCAGCGCGGGTGGCTATCTCGGAAGAAAAACGAGTAGGCGTTACAGAGGTTGCCAGCTTTCCGGTGGTGGATCAGGGACCACAGAGAGTCGCTGAGGAGGGCAGAGAGGGGCCGAGGCCCCTTGTGATCACCTTCCAGCGGCTTGACGATCTGCAGCTTCTCGGGCAGGTAGGAGCGGCTGCTGAACGACATGCCAGAGAAGCCGGTGAACTCCGAGAAGCGCGAGTGCGTGCCCAGGGACATGATGCTCTCGGTGGGCGTCAGGGAGCCGCTGAGCAGCTCGCCCTTCTCCGCCAGCTCCCTGAGCTTCCGCTCCTGCTCCTCCTCGAAGAACCTCCTCTCCGAGAGGTAGTTCTCCCGGCGGAGGGACAGCCGCCGCAGCGCCGTCTCCAGGTCGTGGGAGCCCGGGGTGCCCGGCGTGCCCGGCTTCTTGCTCCGCTCCTCGTTTCTGGAAGGAGGGGAAACGGGGTGGGGGTGAGCGCGGAGCACCCAGCAGGGGGCGCTAGACAACAACGGCCTTACTGCTGGTTTCCAGGTGGCAGCTGGATCTTTTAAGGAAACCAAGGCAGTTGAAATTTAGGCTAAAACGGGGAAACAAATGCCTGTCCAGAATAACAATTCCCTCTGTTGGTTCTTTTCTTCCTCAGGGAGGTGAGGAGGGAGCACTAAGGTGCATTGCAAATTTGCACACACTACATAAAATCCAACCCCTACAAAACATCTCCCTCATGATGCCTTAGGAAGAAAACTTCTTCAGGCTGATAACCAATATTTTATAATAACTCTAAGTGGGCTATAACCTTTAAAAATTGTGAATCACTATGTTGTCCACCTACCTGTAACTGACATAATATTGTACAGCAACTATACTTCAATAAGAAAAATGATAAAGTCCAGAAAAACCCAAAGTTCTGATAGAGCAGTTTCCAACTGTCTAACCCATCAGTCAGAAAAGCCAATTTTGTGAAGTCACAGGAAAAGGATGGACAATGAAATGGCGGTGGTGCTGGGGTCCTGCAGAACTTCAGGATGAGAGGGACAGACCACCACTGAAGAGGACCCATCCCAGTAGACACCCTGCACCCCACCTCCTGAAGCGAACCAGATTCTGCTCACAAGACCCAGCCTGAGTCCTCCTCAGCCTTTCAGAATCCAAGCTACAAAGGGGTTCATGAAACGAATGTCTGGTCTGTAGCCTAACAGATAAAGGTTAACAGAAAAAAACTGTCATTTCTCCTCTCCTCCAACATTTTACAGGAAAGCCGACTTCTGGTGCATCCTGTTATAACTCTTTAAACTGGTTAACACAGCAGCATCAAGATAAGCATAAGCTCAGCCGGTTGGATCACAGATTTGAGAACTGAAAAGTCTACACTTTTCAGGCGACTCTTATCAGCCCCCCTTCTTCTGATTACCGAACCTGTGTTCAATCCCCCCTACCTGTCCCCAAAGCAGAAAGATAAAAGACCCTGGCTGGCTCACCCCAGGTCTGCTGACTCTGCTTCCAGGATGATGCTGTTGGTCTTGTTGTCAAGGACGACACTGCTGACATCGCTGCCGTAGAAGCTGGACCGGGGGGTGCTGACACAGCTGGACAGGAGGGAGTTCATGGCCGAGGACTGGTTGGAGCCAGGGATGTTCATGGGGGACGGGGTCAGAGACCTCTGCTTGACGACCTGGTTGATGTTTCTTACGGTCTCAAAGACTCGCTTCTGGTGACTGGGGAGAAGGCACAACATCATCCATGACTAAGCAAATGCAGGAATGACCCTGGAGTTCAACCCTCCAAACACTATCCACTGAGAAGCCAACAGGCAGCTGGCCCACTGTGACCCCCAAGCAACCCGACACCCTGTGCCTTTCACGTGTTTCTTAGGGTGTTGGTTGGAATTCAAGAGACTCAATACCCACAGAATTCAGGGCTCCACTATGTGGTTGTGTCCTAAAGTTGATACTGCTTCCTACCGGAGCACAGGCTCCGGATGCGCAGGCTCAGTGGCCATGACTCACGGGCCCAGCCGCTCCGCGGCACGTGGGATCTTCCCAGACCGGGGCACGAACCCGCGTCCCCTGCATTGGCAGGCGGACTCTCAACCACTGCGCCACCAGGGAAGCCCCTACAAATATATTTAATGGTAACTTTTGTCTCCCACCTAGTTTTCTTCTCTCATGATAGTCTCTAGAAAGCAAATTCCAGGAGGGCAGTGTTCACTGCTCAACACATAACAGGGCTCAATAAATTTTTGCAGAATGAGTCTTTGTTGACCATTCATATTAAAAAAAAGAGTAAGACTTAAAGTTAGTCTTAAAAACTTCTATAATGAGATGATAAACACCAAATTAGTCTTTTTTTATTTCCTGGAAACTGCCATTTCTAAGAGCAGAACCACATTTTGATGCTCATTTGTTCTCTTTTAAGAAGAAAAAGGTAGGTATGTTTCTATAATGGCTGCTTCTTTCTGGGCTGCAAAGGGTTTCACATATGCACCGAGGCTTAGGGACTGGTCACTTCCAGGATCCCGTTTAAGTTCTGTCTATGGGATTTGGGTACAGAGAAAACTTGATGAAATCAGATCCACAGGTTCCTTACACCTCTGAGCAGGCCAAGTGCAAGGTCTTAAGTTAGGAAGAGAGATGGCACAGGCCGGTATGTATGCAGAAAGGAAACGGAAGCCTTGCTCACACCCCATCCCCCAAAGAGCCCTCTGTATCTCAGATTGCATCTTATTTTTCTTTTCCTGACAGACGTCAGAATTTTTTTAAGTAACATTTTCCACTGAAAAGAAAGATAAAAATGAGCGGTGGTGTCAAGATGGAGCCTGTGTGAAGAGAGATGGGAAATACATCCGTCCTTCCCTAACTTTCTGCAAGTTCATAATATATATTTAAAACCCAACCAGAGGAGGACGGGGGCTGTCAGCAGCATTCTCTAATTTCCCTTAGTCTAGACTGTCTGCGGAAGGATCACAGCGATCACTGCTGCCATCTGAGGCCCACCCCACAGTCCCTGGGAGCTGAGAACCAAGGCCGTACGCGATGTCTGGCGACTCGGGCTCTTCCAGCTGCAGCTCCTTGCGCATGGTTCCCTCGATCTCCGCCGCCAAGGAGTCCTGGGAAAAGCCGGGAGACACACAGTGAGTGAGCAGCAATTCGAGTGCTCTGTCTTTAGAAGAGGCGCCAAGACAGCCTGGACACAGCATAAACCGAGGCCTCGGAACACAGGGTGACAGCATCTGCCACGGGCAGAATGCCGGGCTGAGCGATCCCCATGGAGCTGAGTGTAAAGCCCCTTAGTCCTATGAACTGAGGGTCTGATAGCAAACCCTACGTTCCCTGGGCTAAACCATGGAGCTGTGGCGGTGACCACAAGAAGAGGCAGAGAGCTTGCGGGGGAGGACCTGAGTGATAGGTGCTGTCATTTGGGCTCTGCTCTTGTGATCCCCGGCCTCCGGCAGGGAAAGCTCCCGTGCCCACCAACCATCTGCGGCCCACCCACCTTTAACAACCGGCTCACATCTCACTTCCGCCAGGAATCCTTCCTCTCCTCCCCAAGGAGACAGCAAACACACGAAGACCTTGCCAGTTCTCTGAACACTCCACTTGCGTCTTTCTCTAGCCAGGTTGTGAATTTGTGGGTCTGGGGAAGACCAGTCATTGAGGACTTCTCACCTCCTGGATGGGCCAAGCCCCAAGCTCAGACTCAGCAATGGAGGGGCCTGCTGAGTACCCCTCTCCCTGAACCGCCCACCAGGCCAGGCCTCACTGGGCGAAGCGGGGCCTGACAAACCATCCCTCATGCTCACGCAGGTGGATGCCGACAGGACCAGGGTGTGCAGAAAAGCACCCGCTGAGGCCTCAGAGGAGGACACCACCTAGGAGAACCTGAAGAGAAGGGCTAAATGCGTGCTGAACAACAGAACTTCCTGCGGTGACGGGAATGTTCTCTTTCTGCACCATCCAGTATGGGAGACACTGGCCACACGTGGCTACTGAGCGCTTGAAATGTGACCAGTGTGACTGAGGAACTGAGTTCTTCTTTTTTCGCGGTACGCGGGCCTCTCACTGTTGTGGCGTCTCCTGTTGCGGAGCACAGGCTCCGGACGCGCAGGCTCAGCAGCCATGGCTCACGGGCCCAGCCGCTCCGCGGTATGTGGGATCCTCCCGGACCGGGGCACGAACCCGTGTCCCCTGCATCGGCAGGCGGACTCTCAACCACTGTGCCACCAGGGAAGTCCGGAACTGAATTCTTAACTGCACTAATTTTAAGTGATTTAAATTTACATAGTCACTTGTGGCCAGTGGCTTCCCAGCTGACAACGCATGGGGCCTCGTCCAGGGTTTCCACCTCCAGGGCCCCCCAGTCCACTGGGGATGCTCCCGTCTGGAATTTGTCGTTTTTAAACTAGTTTATTTTTCTTAATACTGTTTACATTCCAAGTTCTGCACAAGGGAAGGACCTTCATACCACTTAAGAGAAACAAGATACCAAACTACTAATGACACTGCTGTTCTGAAGGAAAGTCACAAGCAAGGTCTGTGACATTTGTGGCCATGATCCCCTCTGGGCCATCTGGAGATGAGCATGGATCCCTTCTCAGAATGATGTTCTTAAATGAATAAAATAATTAGGATTAAAGAGGAAGCCAGATATACTGAGTTAATTACTAAAATATTAATAACTGCAAGTATGATAGAGTAACACACAGGATCGGGTTTCAGGACTGGTAATGACTGAAGCGGAGATTAGCACAGGTGGTGTCTTGGGACATCTGTGGCCACTGACATGTGCTATGAGAAGAGCTGTGATTTCGATGGATGACAAAGTCACGGGGATGCTAATATCGCTGTGGTTTGTTACCTACCTTCATGAAGGAAGGAAACACCAAATACAGTTAGGGATTAATGAACATATAAGATATCATCCTCCCTCGAAGTTCAAGGGCCCACTGAATCCTGTCTGTAGATCCCAGATTAAGAACTCTTGGCCATAACGCAAGAGAACTGGGAACATACTTGAGCAAAACCTGCTACTCACTGTTTTATTCAGCCGTTAGAAGGGCTGGGAGCAAGAGAGGCAGAGCCGGGTGTTCTGCTCCAGAGACACAGGCATGATGCAAGTTTTAGATTGCCTTAAATACCTTTCATGCATAATGCACTTTAAAAATAGCCGTCTTCAAAAACTGAGCTCTGCCAACAGCAGAAAAAGGGCAAACAAAAGGTCCACCTCAGCAAATAATAAACACTGAGAATCAATCTCTCCAGAAGAAATCCAAGTGCAGACTTTCAATTCAACTTTTCTTACATCCTGGTTTAGCTTTAAAGGGCAGGTCTGTCCTTGAGAGCAGGAACACAGGAGAGTGAACCCCAGGCATGCAAGAAACAAGACAGCCCCAGGAGATGTGAAACCGGGAAGGAGGGAAAGGGAGGCAGGGAGTGTACAAAGCTACACGGGCCTGTCTGTGAGCCGAGCATAGGCAGCTCTAGATGGGGATTCAGGGGATATATTGTCCTTTGCTGCCTTCACTGGGATTCTTGGAATCACTGGATCACCAATCTGCTTCTTGGAAAGCTGACTTATTTACGTTGTGTCTTTCTTTTTGGTTTCCCTTAGATTTCAATCAGGTGGAGAGAGAGCGCCTGACTTTATATACGAAATCAAAGAAGAAAAGGAGATCATGATTTAGAAAAAGTGGTTCAGACAGCAAGGGGTTGGGTGACAGTGTCTGCAATGGGGAGGGGGAATCTGTGAAGAAAAAAGAGCCCTAAGTAAAGGTCAATTTGAAAGGGACCAACTTTCACAAACATTTATACAGCCCTCCACTCCTAGTTCACTTAGGGGAGTTTCTCTCAAAAGTTCTTCTCTCCTCAGAGAGAACTGGTATCTCATCAAAGCATGGAAATAGAGCCTGAAAAGTTCTTGGTGGTTTGCTTTTCAGTCTGTTGATCCAGTCATCCAGATCTAATACCTACAATATACCAAGCACTGTGCTAGGTGCAGAGTATTAAAGAGAGGGAAGGAGGAAAGAGCAAATAAGACATGGTCCCCACCTTCAAGGGGCCCTAGTCTGACAGAAGAAGATAAAATGAGAAAGTTCCCCAAATACTACTGGGAAATGACCAGCAGAGGGGCACCACCCTGTGCTGGCCATAGGGAGAGGCCAGCCTCCTGGAAAGCCCCCTTCTCAACCACATTCCCCTAACGCTTAAACACGAAACAGATCAGGCCAGGGTGAAAGAAATAGGATTGTGGGGAACTAAGACGAAAAATATAAAAACGTCACACCCAGCATAGAGGGAAATCTTTTTTCAGATCACAGATGCCGAAAGCCACCAGAACGGTTAATAAGCATACAAAGAACCAGCGGAAGCTTAAGGCAATTTAAGAATTCTCGAATGCGCTTGTGAGCCCAAAATAGCACATACGCTAAAAAGCTGGGGGGGGAAAATAATGTAGACTGCCTTCCCAATACCTGAGGTGCCTACTAAACCTAGTTCCTACTAAATTTATCTTCCAAGGGCAGGAGTAGAAAAGACAGATTCAGAGGGACGGAATATAAAGGACCAATTCGTCTCACGTGGTTAAGAAGCCACGGGCTGGGCTCGCGAGCCCTCACCTCGGATCCAGATCCAAGCTGCAAAAGGAGAAGCCACCTGCAGAGGCTCAGCTCCAGACCCGCCCTCCTCCCAGGAGCACCCGCTGGCCTGAGGGTGGGAAGTGGGGGTCAGGCAGCAGGCGGGCACTCACCATGGGAAACAGGCCCAGCGAGTGGTAGCGCCTGGACGTGGTGTTGGGCATGGTCTTGTTCCGGAGGTTCTTGAGCTCTTCCTGGGCCTCGTGGAGCATCTCCATGCACTCGGCGTACTTGTCCTCCAGCTCGCGCAGCTGCGGGACACCAGGAAAGAGCAGAGGGCTGGGATGTGAGACCTGGTACCGCCCACCCACCCACCAGGATCACTACCAGAGGCTCCCGCCCTCCACGGGGACCAGCTGCCCTGTGTCCTGAGGCCAAAGAGTCCTCAAGGCACAGTTTTTCTTTTACTTGCAGACTCGGAAATCTCCTAAAACACTAACGAGCAACTGAGAGAAAACAAACGAGAGGGCGAATCATCACTCCCTCGTTTCCTGCCACGTCTTTGAACGGGGCTCCTCTGACATGGCGTGCTCTGTGTCCTTTCCCTTATTGGAACGTTTGTCGGGGGCCCGTGAGCGCCGGGCTCCAGGCTGGTGTACAGCCCAACCTCCCAGGTGCTCACGACCAGCGTCAGCTCAACTGGGAGCTGCCTTAGGAGTAAGAATGACATTCAATTCAAAATCAGAATGGCTGTTAAGATGGACGGGACCCACACAGCCTGCTGGAGGGAGGCTGATGTACCCCAGCTGGGACCGGGGCCCTGATGAAATGAGGGAGAGCCACTCACCTCGGCCGTGAGCTGCCGCTGGGCATCCTTGGCGGCCCCCAGGTGTTGGACAAGTTCTTCATTTTCCACTGCACACTAGAACGTGGCAAAGGGAAATCAGCTTCTCTTTTAAGACACGTAGAAAAGTCTAACTTTTCCCCTCTTATTCCCTGATCCGTTATGATCCTATCACACGTCCACAGGGAGATTTTATCTTATACTGGAGTAAAATTTTGTCTTTTATATAGTTTGGAAGGCAGCGTACTTCCTGTGTCGGCGTTCATTCCCTATCGCTTACCCCTCCCCTCCATAGTCACAGCCGCTCTCTGGAAGCATTTCACCTCAGGCTTCTAGCAAAGGCCTGACGTGGGGAAACTTAATTGTTTTTCCGCTGCTTCATCTTAAATCTAAAGGCGACAAGGTTCTACTGCAGAATATACAGATGCCCTAAGGACAAATACCAAACGGGATCATTCAGACTTTGAATTCCCAAACTCTCTGTTTACAGCCCCTTTACCTTTCTTAAAGAGTTCTATTCATTTGCAGATTTTTCTTCGGAGGTAAGTGGTGATAAATGTGATCCCCTTGCCAATTCAGGGCAACAAATTTTATGCTATTGAATCCGCTAAGCTTTAGCAAAAGCTCTAAAGGGACGGCACAAATTCCTAAAATATGAATCTAAAGGGCACTGTCTTTGGGGTAAATGCCCCTTCTCGATCTCAGAACAGCTAGTTTTGCATCGGCCAGAGAAACAGAAGCCTTACAGCTTTTGCCTTCTTCTGCAAATCAACTATTTGAGAGAGCAGGTGTGTGATCTCCTCCTGCTGGCGGGCAGCATCTTCCGTCTTCTTGGCCAGTTCCTCCGAGATACTGGCAATCTGCACGTTGGCGTCCCCTTTGACCAAGAAACGACAGTCACAAGAGCCAGAGAGAATGGTTTCTTTGTGGTTTGTCCAAGAAAACAACATCTTTATTACAAGACAGGGGGGAGTAGTGGAGAGGGCACGTGAAGATGGCTTGGAGGGAGAGTCCCCATCTTCCTATATGGGCTCGGTCTGTCGTGAGGAGGAACCGGCCCACCGGCTGTGGCTCGCAGGCTCTGTGTGGGTCCTCACCCCACTGCCCAGAGCCACCTCCCCAGAGAAAATCGGGCAGGCATTCGCAGTCAGCCCGGAGGTGCTATAGCAAACAGAAGACGCCTCTGGCCAATTCTGCACGTTCCACACAGGAACACACCCCCATCAGTAACAGGAACCCCTGCTGCACTCTGTTCTAGAAAGGAACTATCGCCATGCACAACACAATTCCCCTGGGCGTTTTCAACCCATATTCAGAGCCGTAACTCATTTGACTAGATTTAAACATAGGGTGCGTTTCATTGACTTAGTGTTTCGCGGACACTCAGAATACTGTGTTGCCCGTTTGTCTTAACGTGTAAACTTATAATGGAGAGGGTGGGGGGAAGCACATCGTATTTGCAAAGCTGAGAACTCTGGCCTCAACGTTTACACATCAAATTACTGATACTATAAGGCTGTTCTTCCACATCTTCAGCTCAGGACTCCGATGCTGGACCTAACTCAGACATTCGATAACCAATATTCCAGCAGAAAGCCAAAATTAAAATTAATTTTAATTAATTGCGAGAGACTGGGAATGTATGGCTGACAACACCGCACCCGCTGTCTCATACACGAGGGTGAAGGGAGCCACACAAGATCAGGGAAGGCCTCTAGTTTTCAGAAAAAATGCTACTGAGCCCAGGCTGGCAGGAAGACCACACTCTATCAGGGGATGCAAATCCGTCTGGTCTTAATGATGGCAGGTGGGCAAAGTAAAAGCGGGGGACAGGAGGGGCGGGGGGCAGGCCATACTCAGCTCCTTCACGCAGTCGTTGACCAGCTGCTGCTCCTTTTCTTCATAGGTAATGGTCTCCGTCTTCAGCTGGCAGGCCTGTGGACAAGGCTCAGGTCAGAGACCCCACAGTCGCACCTGGACAGCCTAGGGGATGCAGCAAGGGCTAACCTGGGTCTGGAAAGCTGCCCTTCAGCATCTCCCCAGCTGTGACCCACTGAGCCCTCAGAGATAGAAAGTCAATCCCAACCACTAGAGGGCACCACACGAAGCAGCTGCTGAAACTCTTGTGAGCGCCCCCTCTATCCGTCGGCCTGTCTATTCACGTGTGTCTGTCCTGGCTCACACTCATGGACCCCCTTGTGACCCAAACAGTGGCTATGACACAGCCCTGCCTACCGTGGGCATTCTAAGGATAATCACCACCACAAGAATGGCTAACACTTAGCACACCTACTACGTGCCGGGCACCATCCTCTGAGTTTCTGAGTGGGAGTTAGACCTGTTGTATTCAGCTGAGTAAAAACAGGGTAGAATATGAAAGCATTAAAGTTCAGAGACCCAAGAGCTACCCCTCGGACTCTGGATGGCTTTGCTCCTGGCTGAAAAGGTGGGAAGATAAGACACCTGAAGGCCCCAAGAAAATGCCCCAGTTAGAGAGGTATCTCTGAGCCCTCAGGTCCTGGCCCCAGAGATGCCACAGTCCTGAAAGCCAGATGCAGGAGCCGGAATCTGTGGCTGGGATCAGATTCCCTCCGCTTGCTTTAGGGGAAGACTCCGACACAGGGACAAATTGCTGTGTGCCTGGGGCTAGAGCATTTACTTGGGACAGATGCTGGAACTCAGAATGGGGAAAACTGGACTGTCGTCGTGGCTCAGCCACTGCCTGGCAGAGAAAGCTTGGTCGCACTGGGCTTATGTCTCCCATCAGTAAACGAGAGGCTGGAAGTGTTGATGGCTAAGAGACACGAATGACCCTTTCCTCAGGCAGAAGAGCATCCTGTTAAGCCCAGACACGAGGCTCTTCCCAACACGTGAAGCAAGTTAGAGGTGACAGGTGGTCTGCCCTACTGGAGGGACTTTGGGGAGCCCTGGGCCAGCTTAGGTGAACATGCAGCCCAAACTTGACAGACAAGGGCCTGATCGATAGGGCTGTACCACACCTCTGGCTAGAGAGCATAAACTCACTGATAATTAAACAAAAAGTACTAAATTTGCATGCATCTGTATTTCTGGATGGGGTAGTGGGTGAAGGGAAATAATGTGGGGTTTGGAGCCACAGAGACTTACAAACCCTGGCTCTGTTGCTCACTAATTTGCAAGATCTTCGGCAATCAAAACACTTAGTAGGGCTTCCCTGGTGGCGCAGTGGTTGAGAGTCTGCCTGCTGATACGGGGGACACGGGTTCGTGCCCCAGTCCGGGAAGATCCCACATGCCGCGGAGCGGCTGGGCCTGTGAGCCATGGCCGCTGAGCCTGTGCCTCCGGAGCCTGTGCTCCGCAACAGGAGAAGCCACAACAGTGAGAGGCCCGCGTACCACAAAAAAAAAAAAAAAACACTTAGTAGCCTGGGTCCCGGTTTTCCCTACTGTAAATGAGAATCAGAGTAACCAGCTTCCAGCCTTGTTGTAAAGATTTTTTTAAAAAAAAGAATGCAGGCAAAGTACCCACCACAGTGACTAGCCAATCAGAAATACTCAAAAGCACGGGTTTCCAAGCTGCCTCACTCAGTTCAACCTTTTTAAGTTAACTGTCTAAGAAATATGTCTCCAAGTTCTCGGGTACTATTAGGGCACATCTGACCTGCAGTAAAGTGAAAACGAGGCTTTCACACCAGGCCTCCAAGTCACTTCTACGTCCGAGCTGGAGACCACCACGGCAAGGCCCCACTTTCCAGGAGCTTTGGCCCTGACCGAGAAGGAGAAGGGTTTGCCACTCTTACCCAGCCTCACGCTGCATAATTCGCCAGTCCGTCTGCTGCAGCCCGGACAGTATGTGCTGCCCTTTGAAGGCAATGCCCAGCTCATAAATGAGGCACGCCCTCTGGGCACTTGGTGTGGCTGTGACCCCAGGTCCACATGGCTCTTTCATAGACCATCACCCTGGAGGATGGCGGGGCTGTAATCACTGCTATTCTCACCAGACATGCAAAACGGGACCACCACCCTTGCAGAGGGGACGAGGGCAGGGAGTGCACTTCACCTCTGATCGAAGTACAACGTTCTCCTCTTCAAGGTCCTTCAGCTTCTTCTGGAGAGAATCCAGATGGAAGTAATTCTGGACGGAGGAGGACGACTCATTCCTCTTCAACCTGGGGGAGAAAGTTCACTTTCTAGGGAGGGAGGCATTTCCTCCGACCACCTGGCAAGCCATGGAGAAGCACAAAGAAGGGCCGTTTCAAGGAAAGCTCATGAAAGGTGCAGGGGTAACAATGACCCATCAGGCTGCTCCCTCACCACCAGGAAAACAGCACAGGCTTACAACACTTCAGAGCCACATCCCAACCCTTTGCTGCCACTTTGCCTCAGGTTTCGGGGGAACCAACTCTATTTGAAGTCTACACGATCTGGGATGCCTTCTATGTGCCAAGAACTATTTTAAGTACTCTACGTGTATGAACCCATTCAGTGCTCACAGCCCTAAGAACTGAGTACTATTATTATGCCCACTTTACAAATGAGGAAACAAGCACAGAGAGGTTAATAACTTGGCCATGAGCCACAGAGCCAAGATCTGAACTCAGGCCATCGGGCTCTAGAGTTCATGTTCCTAATAGGAGACTCTGCTGACACAGAGAAGCCCCTCCCCCCAGGCACCCCCCAAGGACCCACCACAGCACTGCTGGCTCCAAATGCAGAGTCCAGCCTGTTACTCCTTAACAGCCAGGCCAAACCAATCTGAACTGACAAATAAGCAGTAAGACCCAGGAAGAGGAAAACTAAAATCCCATCAGAATAGGAAAATCCATCTGTCGGAGGCACTCAGAGATGTCTGGCTGAGAAGGCTGAGAGCAGCTGACCTGTGCTGCCAGTGAAGGTGATGCTGTCTAGGCAACTCCAAGCACATGGACCACAGCCAGCCAGTGCTCTGGCCTCTAGAGACAGGCCCTTGGGTGACTTACGGGGTGGAGCACACAGACTCCGGCTCGCTCTCCTCTGCGGCGCTGGTGTAGAACTGAAGCAGCTCATCCTTCATGGACAGTTCATGCCGGAGCTGTGACACCTGCACAAACACAGCCCGTCACGCGCTCTCTAAATGTGACAGCATCCCCACTCGTGCTTAAACACTTATTGCTCACTGACAACATTTTTTAAATTCCTCATTCAACGTGAAGGCATGCCACCGATTTTGTGCTATTCAAGGAAAACAAAGGGTTGAGTCTGATCCCATTCAAGAAAAATACAATCAATTACTTTTTGGCAAAAATCCCTCTGTTTAAATTTGTAGTTTTTACTTTGGTACAAAGAAGAGGTGAGAGGGGACTAGAAGGTGCTAGAATGATGGCTGGGGCGGGGGGGGGGGGGTGGGCAGCAAGACAGCAGAGGGGCTTTGCAAGTAAATGGATGACCAGCTGGGAAAACACTCAGAGAAGCGGACCATGTTACCACATGGAGGAAGAGGCCATTCACTTCTGCCAAAACCAAATCCCATCTCGGACCAGGACCCCTGGTGATGTCAGTCCCGGGTGGGCAGCTACAAGCAGCGAGCCCGGCAACCCTTGTTCTCCCGGCTTGGAAAATCTCCTAGCGCCACCCTGTGACTGCTACACCCTCACAGGAATTCTGGCCAAGCTTGGCCAGACCTTGCTTTGTACTCAGTGACTACAAGATAGGCATTCCAGATACAGGAAGAAAAGAGGCAACCGTGAGGAACTGGCCGTACCGACTACTCTGCAAGGATGGCTCTGCAAGTCGCACTTATTTATACTTCAGGTTTAAAATAAACCTGAGCCATAAAAATTTTCACCTGCCCTTTCACCATTCAGCACCGATGAATAGGCAACCAGCACGGTGAGCGAGGATCATAATCGTTTTAATTCTTTCTTGTTTCTAATTTGATTTGGGGTCTAGAGTTTATCCCAACTTTCCTACACAACACCGTGAATATATTTTATCTTCCATGGAGAAACCAGCTTTATGTGCGTAAAGGCTTCGGATTC
Organism: Globicephala melas; assembly: GCF_963455315.2. Classification (NCBI taxonomy): domain Eukaryota; kingdom Metazoa; phylum Chordata; class Mammalia; order Artiodactyla; family Delphinidae; genus Globicephala; species Globicephala melas. Next base: position 45,007,314 of record NC_083324.2, on the reverse strand, counting down.
AACACCTAGACTGATCATTTAATGACGTGCCCAGGGGAAACAGTTTTCAAACTCCAAGGTTTCCCAAGGGGACAAAAAGTCACTTCCACCCCCAAGCGCGGGATGCACTTTGTGTGAGGAAAGGAAGCCCCAAGCAAGGGCAGCACCTTGGAGAAGTAGCGCGTGAGGGGCGACGGGTGACCATTTACTGGTTCCTGATGGCATGTCCCTCTGCTCAGAAGGGGCCAAGTAGGGGGCCAGGCTGACCTTCTCCCATACTTGGGAGAAGGGAGATTCAGGTCATGATGCTGGAGGCCAGGAGAGCAGGGGTCAACTTTATTTCTCCTTGAACACGACCGTATCTTACCTCATCACCTTTTAAAGAAAGCCCAGGATTAAAACTTGCCTTTATACAGTGCTGTACATCACTTATATCTCAGTAACACCGGAAGGGGAAAAAAATCAATAAAAATTACAATAAACCCTTAAAAAAATGTTTTCTTATCGAGTGGCTACTCTGTTTCATCACATTAAATGATTGGTAAACACAGACAACAATAGCTGGGAATATCTTTAATGAGGAAAAAGTCTGAATACGTCTTAGGGACATGAATAAGGGCATCCCCGTCGCCCCCCCCCCCAACTAAGAAAGTTTCTGATAGAAAATAAGGGAGAAGAAATGAGAAGAAGGAAAGCCAATCAAAGTCCTCACAGTTCAGATTCACTGTTCAAAGGCCAGTTAGGGGGTTTCCCTGTTGGCACAGTGGTTGAGAGTCCGCCTGCCGATGCAGGGGACGCGGGTTCGTGCCCCGGTCCGGGAGGATCCCACATGCCGCGAAGCGGCTGGGCCTGTGAGCCATGGCTGCTGAGCCTGTGCATCCGGAGCCTGTGCTCCGCAACGGGAGAGGCCACAACAGTGAGAGGCCCGCGTACCGCAAAAAAAAAAAAAAAAAAAAGGCCAGTTAGGATGATGGCAAAGACACTAGCAAGGGGGGCCTGGCTGTAAGCTCCTAATGCTGGTTGTAGCAAACCCGCCCGACTCTGCAGCCTTCCTCCTCCCGTCCACACCGTATTCCTCCCAGAAAACCAGTGCCGCTCCTCTGAGACCTCAGCCCCTAAGTTAAGCCTAAAATGTTCTTCCCCTGCCCCCCCACCCCCCATAATGATGGGGGCTGAAGATATAGACCAAGATTTGTATCATTAACATAGTAGGGCTTCGATCATGAAAACAATAGGCTATTTTTGGTTTTGTTTTAGAAACACAAAATTATATTGTGCTGATGAAGGGGCAGTCACTGCCTCACTCTGCAGCATGGCTGCAGTTCCTTCTCCGCCTGCCAACGCCCACCCCGGCTCAGGAATCTCCGCTCATTGTTGGAATAGCCTGTGTGCCCTTCAGCCAGCTCTGAGTGTCTTTCTCAGCTGACATGATGATCTAGACTCTTGGAGGACACGGGCTGTAGCTGGTCCACACTGGGGGCCTACTGACCATGTGAGGGCTGGTCCCAGCCTGGGTGACCCGTCCACACTGTCGGAAGGAGACACAGATGAACAGGAGGGGCAGCAGGAAGGCAGCTCTCCATGTCCGGGGAGGGCCTTCCCCAGCGGGATGCCGTGAAATCATCACCTTCCTCAGGCACGCCTTTTGCGGCACCCAAGCCCCTGCAGACGCCCCTGCTGGCAGGTCCTCACCTCCTCCCTGATGTGTTCCACCTGCTCCTCCAGCAACTCATTCCTCTCGGTTAGTGTCTTGTTCTTCTTCAACAACGACTGGCCGATCCGAGCAGCCAACTCTAGATCCCGCTCTTTCTGTGAAAGGCAGAAGCGAGAGCAGAGGTTGAGAAAACCCGTGCTTCCAGCAGGAGCCCACAGAACTCAGGGTCAACTGAGGAAAACAAGGGCGTTCAGCAAGGACAAGGGAATCAACTAATTCACCATCCACGCACCAGCGTCTGATACCTGTTCAAAGAGGAGCTCACTCAGCTACCAGGGCCCCAAGCAATGAAAGGGAACCTTCCGATCTAATGAAAACAAGTCTCTTCCTACAGGAAAGACATGCTTCCAAAAACCTTTCTATCCAACTGCTTTTGGTCCTTGTGTAATCATTTGATAACCTATCTCTCTACCTGAAGGGCTGAGCTATTGTATCGCCAGCACCCAGCACAGGGAGACACTCGGTAACTATTTGCTCAATGAATAAGTGAATCCAGAAATTCCAAAGTGCACTTAAAATAGCCAAGGCAGCCTCTCTGGCACACGTTAAGCTGGAATTTACTGAGTTCCTTAGATTTACCGCGTATGAAACAAAAATGTTTAAAGTTACTCTAAAACAGGATACAGTTATGTTTCTTTTACTTACGGAAGGTAGGCTACTTAGGCTTTATTTTTTTAAAAAAATAGCTTTAAAAACAGAGAAACAATGCATAACATTGCCCTACTTCAGAAACAAAGACTGTTGCAGACAGAATTTTCTGTTAGCTCAGTTGCTGACATTTAGAGCACAGCAGGGCACAGAGGAAAATCTTTACTGGCATACAAAGATACAGCTGCCTTTATGGGAGGAAAGTTGTTGCCTGACAGTGGGGACAGCGGGGTGGATGCCGTCACCAAATGCAGACTCACTGATCCTTGCTGGTGAAACTGCTGGCCATTACGAGTAGATGCACTTGCTCACTTTTAGGCGGGGATTGGCATAGGGGGGAGAACTCCGGAAAATGAAATCCTTTTAGAAGCCTACGCTAATTATTCTGCTCATCTGGTGTCAAAAAGCAGAAGAAGAGGGACATGGGGTTTTGAGCAGAAAAAAGCTGGGGATTCAGGAATCCCCGCTTCTGATAACCATGTAGTCTTATGGCTTCCACTCATCCCAAACACAGACTAGAAACCATCAGTAGGTTGAGAAGCATTTTAGTCATGGCAACCGCCATTTTGTTTTAGATGACATTCAACAGCATAGAACTGAAATACCAAAGTGCGTTCCACATAGTAAGGTTATCACTTCATGCTTAAATTTTGCTTGTCACACATTTACCGACAACCTGAGAGGCATTTCTTATAGCAGGTACCCGTCAAAAGTTTAACTGCTCCAGGTGAACCGTTCTACCCTAAAATTTGAGAGTCTGGGTTCTGATTCAACATCCCTGGGGCCCAGTTCCCTCGTCTGTGAGATGAGGTAGGGTGGATGGGCAGACTTGCTGAGGGACCCTTGGAAGAATCTTCTAGCGCTATGATTCATTGAGTGGTAAGATATTTCAAAAAGCATCTTTTGTTTCTAACTTTTTATATATCCACCAAATTATACCATGCAACAGTAGCACACCTTCCTTTGCTCATCATGGGAGTTTGGCTGAATTACGAGCAGAGCACTGGAGGTCAGAGCATGGTTTGGGGGGACTGAATCCAACAGCGATTTGGCTCTCTGGAGCTCTTGCATGAATGATGGTCTCTCTCCCCTAGGTCTTCCATGGTCCTGAAACCTGTAACTGCTGTTCCAGAAGCCAGCTGGGTGTCAAGTGAGCCATAAATTCCTCCAACTCTTTCCCAATCTGTGCCTCCCCCTCATGCCCTCCCAGGGAACAAAGGGGACCAGTGAGTCTGCCCAACGAACCGAGACGCCCCTCTCTGTGCATTCATCCGTGCCGGCTACTGTGTCTACCAAGGAGGGTCCTTATCTCAGCGGCCCTTTATTACTTTTCAGACACAACGGTTATGCGTATTTGGTACTGGGAGGAAATGACCCACAGGGATTGTGTGAGGGAACCCACTTCTCCAGGGGCCGTCTCAAAATTAGCAACTAGTGCAGGTGGTTTCAGCTGGCTAACTCTCCGTGAAAACTGTAGTACCACCGTCCATTTCCCTTTGGAAGTGTGGTCTCCATAAAGCTCTCACTCCAGTCAGTTAGATCTTTCTACTAGAGCAAGCCCTCAGACTGAATACCCAGCAGGTGCTTCATGCTCGCTGGTTCACTGCCTACCGTTCTGTGCTGCTTGCCGTCATGCAATCCAGCTGCTAAGCTCCAGCACACATAGACATTTCGTAGGCAGATTTCAGTGCAAACGAATCAAGCCAGAATCATAATGATGAAGACAGGCTGGGCAAGGCACCGATGAGCACGTGAAGAATGCTGAAGGCGTCCCACGGCACACAGGGGCCAGAACCCAAGAGGAATGGGACGCAGGCAGGGGAAGGAAACAAATGCTGAGGGGCTCGACAACGAAGCCCCTCGCCCCTCCCCACTATACCCCAATACACGTCAAATCTCAGACTTGAGGGCCTCCTTGCCCTCCGGAGGGGACAACTCTCACTGTGTCTACACCCAAAATCTAATCTGTATAGTAACATAAAGAAAATGCTCTGCTGGAAAAAAAAAAGAAAAAAAAGGAAGTTAGAGTAAAAATATTCAGAGATGAAATGAAATTCTTAAACAAAAAAGTCATCAGAAGGTCTCTGGTTTTTCAAAGGCAAAAGGCCAGCTGGGTTTCTCTTTAAGAATTTCAGTAATCGGGCTTCCCTGGTGGCGCAGTGGTTGAGAGTCCGCCTGCCGATGCAGGGGACGCGGGTTCGTGCCCCGGTCTGGGAAGATCCCACATGCCGCGGAGCGGCTGGGCCCGTGAGCCATGGCCGCTGAGCCTGCGCGTCCGGAGCCTGTGCTCCGCAACGGGAGAGGCCACAACAGTGAGAGGCCCGTGTACCGCAAAAAAAAAAAAAAAAAAGAATTTCAGTAATGAAAAGAGTCTCATTTCTTACAACCAGCCAACATGTGATAAATATTTACTTCGAAAACCAGGAAAACAGCTAGGAAATGACCACTGGATCAAACTCCAGTGAGAAAATGAGACATAAATAAATCTCAATTGGGAAATCAGCTATTAGAAGAACTGGTTCTTTTATTCCCCAGGAGATGGCGGTCAGGTGGGGCTCATTCTGGCTCTCCTAGCTCCCTCTCCGCAGCTATGTTTCGCTGAAAACTTAATGCACTGTAGGATATACGTATATGTATGGCTGATTCATTTTGCTGGGCAGTAGAAGTTAACACAACCTTGTAAAGCAACTATACTCCAATAAATTTTTTTTTTTAAAAAGACTGTGGCTTGTGTCTCAGCCCCTTTTAGCAATGACCATGAACACTCGAGCCGCCTGGCACGGCCCCAGAGACGGAGAGCTGCCTGCCTCCCACGCTGAGCAGCTGACTCATCTCATTCACCCATTTGGGGATAAAAAAGCATGACTAAGGAGCTCCTGGAATAACCCTCTCCGTAACTGGGGAGGAGACAGCTTTGCCCAAAGGTAAATTCCGAACAGCAGCAGAAGCCAGGGCGAGCTGCAGAATCCTCTTCCCCTTTAACCCGAAAGCAAACTCTTCACATTGGCCAAGGGCTGTGCTCCAGCATCCCGTGCAAATCCCGCCAGCACCCCGCCTGCCTGCGGCAGCCGTGCAAAACCAAAGCAAACGACCAGAGGAAACGGAACCAAAGCCAAGAAAAGCACAGCATGGCACAACCTTCACGCGACTGGGGCAATTAGACTTTAACCAGAAAACCCGCCTAGTTCCAAAGAAAGGCAGCAACTCAGATGTGATTCTCATCAGGAAAAGGAGAGGCACAGCGTTGTATATAAAACACGCTGATGCACACAGACCATGGCCATGGTGAGCTGTTAAAAATAAAACAAAAAAGCACGGCAAAGAGCCACCTGAAGAGACTGCCCCACAAATATTCTTTTGAGCAACTCAGTTTTTTTTTAAAGATGACAGCATACTTCTTGATACACTGACACTCATTTAAGCAATGAGCTGCGAAGTGTTGATGACCAGGATCTCCATACAGGGCTGGAGTCCCAGGCTCCTCTGACGTGGTCCTCAAACATCCAAGCAGAGACGGGTCTGGCCCTGCAAAGTCCTCACCCAGCCCTGCCAGCTCACACCCGGCAGAAGCCAGGAACCACGGGCCATGGATACTCACTGAAGCAGCATCCCATTAAAAAAAAAGTTATCCAGTTCATGTTTTTAAAGTAAAAATGTCTCATTGACAATCAACTCACCGTATTCCCCAAAACTAAATAAACAGGGCAGTAAACAACTACAGCCAAAATCAACAGGGCCACGTGCATAGTGGTTAAGGGCCCGGGCTGGAAGGCAGCTGAGCCACCGGGTGTCGCCTGTCCTCTCAAATGTAGGTCCCCTCACAGTAGGATGGGGGAAATAGTGGCACCTACTTCTGAGAACTATCGCAGAATTAATGAGATGATGCACAGACGACATGCAGCTCTCAAAGTTTACCCTTAATTTTAAGCGTGACCACAGAGGCAGACACTTATCAAAGGCCCATCATTTCCAGGATTAAAAGGGCGAAAGAAATCAGGACCCAACAGGGTCCTCGCCTTGGAAAAACTTCTAACCAATCCAGTTGGATGAACAAAGCCAACAGAATGACAGGGTGGCTCCCGAGCTCAGGGCTGGCTGGGGCACGGACTACCTGGGGCTGGAGGAGTGTGAGAGCTTCAGAGATCCCCAATGAGCCCTGCAGTATGACACTCAAGGCAAGAAAAGACAGAGGGGCCAAACGGTGCAAAAGGTCACAGGTGGGAGAGCAGGAGGCAGGTCCCGGTGATGAGTATTAAGAGGATTCAGGAATGTGATCAAGTGTGTAGCCTTGAATGCCGTGCCAAGGAGTTCTGAGTGTCGCGGGAAGCCGAGGTCATTAAAGAGGGCGTGGGAGGGTGGCAGCTGCAGGGAAGATGACAGCAGAGAGAAAACTCAAATCTCACTGCCAGGGCTCCAGAAGCTGGAGTGGTGGCCTTGGAAAAAAAATAATAAAGGTACAGACGTAGGACCTCCCTCAGAAGACTTGAGGACTAACTGGGTATGGAGTGAGGAGTGGATTAGAAACAGGACAGTGTTGGGGAAAATTGACACAGCAGGAAGGGGGAACATGGTAAAAACTATTTTCAAAAGTTGGTGGTGCCAACCAAGCTAGCCTACGAGGTCAATAATGCCAGCCGCCAAGACGGCTGCAACTGGAGAGTCACCAGAAGGCCAGTGCCCTAAAATGCCTCACCAATGGCCCTGTCACACGGCCAAAAAATCTAAACTCACTTATTCGGGGCTGAGGAGTTTGTAACTTCCCTGACATGCAGGTGGTCAAGCGGGTCTCGGCTCCTGCCCTGTCTCAGCTTCACTGGGTCTACCCGTGGGTGGCCTTCAGGAGAATGGGAGGGGAGTGTGTAGCAGGGCAGGTGAACCCTCAGGAACTTGAGGTAGGGGTAGGGGAGTATTGGAAGGGTCCAGCCCTCAGAGCAGGTAGGAGAACACTGGCTGTGCAGAAGGGAAAAGCGCAGGGAAAGAGAGAGACATAAAAATGGGGTGAAAAGGGCTTCCCTGGTGGCGCAGTGGTTGAGAGTCCGCCTGCCGATGTAGCGGACCCGGGTTCGTGCCCTGGTCTGGGGGGATCCCACATGCCGCGGAGCGGCTAGGCCCGAGAGCCGTGGCCGCTGGGCCTGCGTATCCGGAGCCTGTGCTCCGCAGCGGGAGAGGCCACAGCAGTGGCAGGCCCGCGTACCGCAAAAATAAATAAATTAATAAAGGGATGAAAAGATGCCCCCCACCAAAAAACCTCAGGTCCCACACTCCTGCTTGGTCCTGTGTTTCAACTTCGTTCTGCCACTGGCTGAAAATGATGATTTCTGTGTCTCTCATATCTTTCTACTCTCTTCCTCAAGAAGGGCTAATGAAGAGTCACATGACCCCAAATCATTCTAGATTCTAGAGCAGAAACCAGGGTCTAAAAGTCAGCACCTCTGGGACTTCCCTGGCGGTCCAGTGGTTAAGACTTCGCCTTCCAATGCAGGGGGTGTGGGTTCGATCCCTGGTCAGGGAGCTAAGATCCCACACGCCTCAGGTCCAAAAAACCAAAACATAAAACAGAAGCAATATTGTAACAAATTCTATAAAGACTTTAAAAATGGTCCACATCAAAAAAAAAATCTTTAAAAAAAAGGTTAGCACCTCTGCATCTGAGGTCTGATTTTGTGGGGAGAGTGGGAGGTAGTGCTTTAAGATGGGCACTTATTCAATAAATACTGAGAACCTACCATGTTCTGGCCTGTTGAAGGCATGGGGATACACACATTACACTCATCTGCTTCCAGAGGCCACCAAAGCACCTTAATTCTCAACTGTCAACAGAATGCTGAGAAGAAATTGAGAAAAGCATAGTCTCTAAACTAACTGCAGCTCATCTAATCCCAAGCACGTTTCCTAAATTTTCCTTGCCATGCTTGTTTTGGTTATTTCCATGCTGACACCGCATAATAATATTCCCTTAACCTGATGTAAATAAAAACATAACAAAATACAACTAAAACATTACAAAGATGGATAATGATGTATTTTTCTGACATTTTTTGTATACACTTAACATATATCATTAGTATATATTTTAAGGGTTTATAAATCTTAAACAGGGTATTCTACAGCAAGTATTTAAATGCCACCCTATTCTGTGTCATTAATACATTCCTTTTAAAATCCAAAATACCTCGTACAAAGTTACAGTGACAGAAGCCAACATAGCTCTCAGTTCAAAAGATAAATAAAATAAAGCCACTGAATTCTACCCTGAGAGGGCTCAGTTGCTGAGATCCTTCACCGAGAAAGATAGTAATGTATGCTTTAATTGATGTAAATTATAATCAGCTGTAAATGACTCTTTGCCTTGCCCCAAATCACTTACCTCCTCAAGAAGCCGAGTTACAGAATCTATGTCATTATATGTCTTAGTCATCTGGCCAACTCTTTCAGCACATAAAACTGCAAGAAATAAAAACGACAATGAAACTACTGATGCTGCAAGCCTGCCAAACAAACAACCCACCTAAAAAAGTGACTAAAGTCGTACTGGGCATAAAGGGTGATTGGTTTTGCTGGGTTCAGCCCCACCAGGTTTTGTTCCCCGGTTCCAGAGAAAAGATTCAAGCTGTGGGGTGAGGGGGCAGGGTCTACTGTTCACTGCAAAGCCTTGACGCCGCGTGTGTGTGTGTGTGTGTGTGTGTGTGTGTGTGTGTGTGTGTGCGCGTGTGCGTACGTGCACATACGCACGTGCACACTCGAGGGTGGTGCTGAGGGCAGGGCGCTGGAGTGGAAGGGGGTCTGGCTTCGTATACGGTCAGCAAACCAAAGTGGGTCAGCAGCACAGCGACCGAGGTATGAACCGACAGAAAGATCTAGAGGATCTCGAACCCACTCACTGTACAGACCCCACTACGTGGATAGGCTGGGTCCTTCCCAAAGCAGCTCTTGGTATGATTATTAAACAGCCTTAGCTGATAATTTCATAACGGCACACAGCCCACTCTTCTAAGGCTATGCAACCGGTTTCCAAACCGTGAAAACCAGGGTGACAGATTTTGTTTTTTTAATCCACACTCCCACCCAATACTCTCACATATGGTATTTCATGACATATGCCATTTGCTTAAGAGGCCTTAAGAGGCGGTCTGCGGGCCACTTTAGGACTGTGTTCTTCCACTGGAGAAAAAGGGTGTGCACTGAAAGGAGGTTTTAGTCTCCAGAAAAGTCTCAGGGTGCTTTTATTTTAAATCAATGGCAAGGAATTGATTTGTAGTCCAAATACCATGAAGGTAGCATGGGTTTTATTCTGAGGAGGAAGGAGTGAAAGCAAATGGATTTAGGGCCAAAGTGTAAAATTTTTTGAAACCAGCCACTTAGGGGCTACATAATAACTTGTTAGTAACTCCTAATAACTAAGACTCTAGAAAATCATTCTTTTAAGCGTAGAGGACTTAGCTTTCACAACAACCCACTTGCAGTCACAGCCCATGCAAGGCCTTTGGGAACTGAAGTGTATTGCTAAACCAAACTCAGTAGCGTTACTAATGGCTAACTGCAACTGGAGAGCGATAGGTCTCTAAATATTTTATAAATCCAAGTAGAGATCATCCTGGTGGGTGAGCGCAGAGAAATCTGATCTGTTGGAATGATTTTCTAGCTTAAGGAGGAGACCTGAAATCTGGTTCCAAATCTGAAACCCTCCCAACACAGGGCCCGCAGAGCTGGGGGCTGGGGGGATGAGCAGAGGTTCCTTTGCTGGCCTCTCCTCCACCCAGTTTATGGCAGGAACCCTCCAGCCACTGGAGGGAGCATTGCCTCAGGCATCTTCCTTCTCTTCCCACAAGGAAAAGCAAGGGAGATGTACAGGGTTGCTTTGAACCAGAATTTAATTTGATGGAGATGGAGTCCAGCTCAAATTGCTCTAAATAGATCATCAGCTCCAGGTCACAAGAAATCCTTAAGTGGAGATTCCTGTGCCTCGGACAGGAGGTGGTTTTCATGCTGCACAGCTGTGATGCTCTGCAACGGTACAGACAAGACCCGGGAGCCCTCTAGCCAGGTCCCTCTAGGATGAGCATGGCGTCCCCTGTCATCTACCGGCGGGTACAAAGGCCTCTCTGTTGAAGCTTGTGCTGCGACTCTAGGGCCAGCTAATGTCTCCCTTGCTCTCCTCAAAGGACCAAGTCCTCTGCTTTCCTGGAAAAAAAGACAACCAGGCTACATTTTAAACTAATCTTGGTTCTGTGTCACCCTAACATAAGAGAACAAGATTCAGAGCAGCTTTTTGCTCTGGGATTGTATTAAACGGAAATTACACTTATATTTTTGAAGCTATTTTTCTTTAATTGAGATCACTGTCGTTAATCACGTGTAGATAATCAGATGCAGATGTCAGAAATAACACAGAGATCCCATATACCCTTTAAGTGTCACCCAACAGTAACATTTTGTAACACTATATTCACAACCAGGGTACTGACATTGCTACAATCCAGGAATCTTACTCGATTTCCCCATTTTACTTGAATGCGCACGCGAGCGCACGTGATTGTGAGTGTGCATGTGTGTGTGTGAATATTAAGCTCTAATGATGTTATCGCCTGTGTAGTTTCTTGTATCCCCCAGCACAAGGACCCCTTGTGTCGCCCTTTTATAAAGCTAATTGTAGAAATATTTAACATGCTTTAACAATTGAACCCGATAAAACGTACACCTGGGCCAGGGTTTTTTCCAGCATTAACCAGTCAGGCACATAGCGTCACCACCTACACAGTGACCGGAGGCTTGGGGTGCAGAAGATGCAGGGAGAACCTCCGGGAGGTTCTGAGGTCTTTGACAGAGCCCACTTACAGAAGTCAGAGGCAGAAATGAAAAACTCCTACGGAAGCATGTGCACTATTACTCCAGTTATGTTTTCAAAATACATATAATCTCACCGGCGGGGGGGTGTCCGGATTTACAATACACACAAGAAAACAGCAAAGCCATTAAAAACACTGATATTTGGATAGAACTTACCAATTTTAATATTCTTTTGTGTGCTTAAAAATTTTTTTTTGTAGTGATCATGCCCTGATGGGGAAAACATTACTTAAAGTATTTTTCAAAAAATATGCAGTTGACTACAACAGAGGGTCCTTCCTGAGGTAACTTTTAAGAGAAATTAGTAGCAGCAGCAGCCTACTTTTACCAAAGCATGCTGTCTACAGCCTGGCCTTGTTCTTAGCCCTCTAGATGGATTATACCATTTATTTCTCAGAGCAATAAATACTACAGGGTAGGCACTCACATTAACCTCATTTTACACATGAGAAACTGAGACCCAGAGAGGTTAACTAACTCATCCAACGTCACACAGCTCGCAAATGGCGAATTTCAAAATAAAAGGAGACTCCTAGCAGGGGCAGCAGCTAACATTTATGGAGGCCCTGCTACGTCCGGGGATTTAATGTGCTTCTTTCGTTTACTTCTCAGAACTATCTTGCAGGGTAGGCGCTGTTATGATGACTACTCCATGGATGAGGAAACTGAAGCTCAGAGAAGTTAAGGACCCGACCAAGGTCACAGCAAATGAGGTTGCATATGGAGGGAACTGAACCGAGGCCAGTCTGGCTCCTGAACTAAACTAAGGAGCCACAGAGGACGCCAGGGCAAGGCTGAGGTCAGCACAAATCAACAAAGTTTAAGAAGCACAAAGAAAGAAAAAGCATCTGCGGTGTAGGTCAGATCCCTGACTCTGTGGCCCTGAGGCTGAGGTTTTCATAGGAGACTCTACCAAGGTCATGAGGCCCTGGGCAAACTCCTGGAATTGTGTGTCTTGGGTTTCTCTTCCGAGAAATGAGGAATAACAAATGACTCTTTAAACAGGAAGACAAACACAAGCTGCACTTTTCAAGCACCAGTTTTCTAGATACTCAATCTAAAATAAACCGTCACAAGTTTCTCTCTCCAGGAGAACAGTATTTCAAATAGAAGTTCCACTTCTGACCAAGGGAGCTCTACCAAATAAATCCACTTCCCCCAAAAGGTGTCCAAAACAAACGAAAATGTTATGCTCAGTAGAAGCTAGACATAAAAGACCATCTATTATATGACTCCATTCATATTAACTATCCAGCATAGGCAACTTATAGAGACAGAAAGCAGATCGCTGGTTCCCTGAGATTAGTAGGAGTAGGAATGGGGATTAACTGTAAACAGGCATGAAGGATCTGACAGGAGGGAGATGTGTATGTTCCAAAACCGAATTATGGTGATGGTTGCCAACTCAGTAAATTTACTAAAAAACACTAAACTGTGCACTTAAAATGGGCGAATTTTACAGTATGTAAATTATACCTCAATATTTTAAGTTACCACCAAATAACACGGAAACAAGCATCCCTGAACTACCTATGCCATGTTCCAGCCACGTCCCCAGAACAGGACAAGGTAAACACATTCTTCCACGATCTCATGACGGAGCCTTCCTCCGGCCACAAGAATGTTCTCAGACAGCAAAACTGTTTAGGAATAGCAAATCATCCGTTCGAAAAATCAGCATGATGAACGGCACATAAATGTACTAATCTATCTCACACAGACTATTTTTATTTTTTATTTTATTTATTTATTATGTATTTATTTTTTATTGGAGTATATAACTGCTTTACAATGTTGGGTTCGTTTCTGCTGTACAATGAAGTGAATCAGCTATTTGTATACATATATCCTCTCCCTCGTGGACCTCCCTCCCACCCCACCCCCCATCCCATCCTTCTAAGTCATCACAGAGCACCGAGCTGAGCTTCCTGTGCTTTATAGCAGGTTCCCACTAGCTATCGATTTTACACAGAGATAGTTGTCATAAATACTTGCTCAGATGGCAGAAGAATTTCATGATACGTCCATAAGAAAACCGAGAGCCAGCTTTCTCCAGTTTTACTCTTCCACCCTTCTCCCAAGTTACAGCCACTTCTTGGAGATTCAGCCATGCCCTTCCTTTGCCTGTTGCCCTTCAACATCTATCTTCAAAATAATTTAGACTTGGCCCCAAAACCCAAGGGTATTAACTACTAAGACCCATAAGACACACATGATTTGCCTTAAAAAACAAATAAAACCTAACTATTTTCATGCAGCCCTTGAAGTGTGTACAGGAGTAGGGTGAGGCCCACAGTACCTGGTAATAAAAAACAATGCTCATTTGTCAGTAATTAGAACAAAATGAAAAAAGGCAGAACAAATGCTTTGTATTCTTGTTTAAATGGCTTCACGTCAAAAATGGCCAGAAGCATAACGAACCCAATTCTTACAAATGTCCCAGGTCCCTTCCCACCTGTATAAGTCACATGATGGCAGCTGAGTCTTATTCATTTGGGGCCCGACACATGGTTGATGCTCAAAAAAAATGGAAGGTTTTGTTTTACTCCCAGACCAGTCTTTGCAAAGAAAGGCTCATTTCTAAGCAACCAGAGGGCCCAGAGAGGGGTGAAAACATAAAAGCCTGGTGTATAGCTCATCACCTCCAGAGGAGCATGTGTCTTGGAAAGGGGAGGTATCCCCTCCCCGCCAGGCTTCCTGCATGAAAAAGAAGCCATCTGGAAAGAGGCAGTCAAGTTCAAATCCAGTGTGACACAAAGACATGATGAGGCACAAAGCTGCGAAGAAAGAAGCTGCATTAACAGAAAGGCATCAACTAATAAGCCGCTGTGGTCTTAAGCTAGAAGCAAATGGGCAGGCTGCTGGCTACTACGACCGCTCTTAGGTGGAAGGTGCTGGTTTATCATGGCAGCTTCAGGGACGGTCTGTGGGACGGCGTGGTGGCAGAGGCCGGCCTAGAGCCCAGTCCATCGCGAAGAGGGGTCTGTTTGGCCACGACCAGCATCTGCATGGTGCTGGGTCTGTGCACTGGGAGGCGGGCGCGAGGTGTCTTGCCAAGAGCAGAGACCTGACCGTACAGCTCTGGCTACATTTACCTGCCCATCAACATCACCATCAGCTGAAATTTTAGTGTGACGGTTGCACAGGCTCACTTCCCCTTGCCAGGGTAGTCTGAGAGCAGGGCACCAAAGCAAGTTACTGAAGAGGCCGGGAAGAAGAAAGGAAATAACTATTAAGTATTTACAACATGCTAACTGCTACCATGGGCATTTTACAAATATTATTTCACTTAAAACCCAGAATAACCCGATGACACAAATATGACCCCTGTGAAACACCACGAGACAGAGAGAGGGGCTAAGTGACTCGTCCAAAGCCAGACAGGACATAAGCATGTACTTGAACCTGGTCTGTTGGGTGCTATAACCATCCACCCTTCCCTAACCTTGAACACTCAGAGTTGACCTATGGTGGCCATTCATCACCAGAGCATTGAATGAAGGCCTCCTTGGTAATAACCAAGCTTCTCACTTATGGACCGCTCACTGTGTGCCCAGCACTCTGCTAAGTGCTAGATGTCTAAGTGCTGGGTGTAGACCCCGCCTTCAGGGTCTATCCTCATCCTAGGAAGGAAGTAATACTATTACCCACATTTTAGACATGAAACTGCACAAGGTCACAGAGCTATCATGAGAGGGTCTGATTCTATTTGACCCCCAAGTTGGGGCCCTTAACCACAGCTGAGTAAACACATGAATCCTACCCTCGAGGACTTCGAGGCCTAATTGGGAAGGTCAGACACATGTATAAATTCGTATGGAACAAGCAGGAAGTACCAGGTGACAAAATGCTCTTGGGGAGTTCAGACACAAGATGGCTGGGGACTGGGGGACAGGTGCCCCAAGAGGGCAGGGCAGAGAGGGGACCCCAAAATGCACAGGCTGTTGGCCAGCTTTGCCCATGGCCAGCCCTGGGATGATGCTGGTACCCCCACCCCAGAAAGAGAACCGCCCTGAACAAGGGACGTCACCAGAGGCCCACGTGGAGTAGCCATGGATACTAACAAACAAACCCTAGGCTGAAACCAAGGTGATGAAAACCATGGGCAGAGAGACCTTTGTAACAGTGCTGAGGTCAGTGCTGATAAGCTAGGGCAGCTCCTTTCTCTAATGTGACCCTACAGGAGACAGTCCTGTAGGGACTCAGTGCTGCTGGCCACGCTGAATCAATACAGACCGCAGGGCCCAGGCCTGATGGCTCTTTCCATGGGGTGGACATTCCCACCCCACAAGACAGCACAACCACCAGCGGGACGCGGCACCATTCCCCACATGGCCCAGTCTTGCCCCTGCAGCCCAGGATGTCCCTCTCAAACTGGAGGAATGAGCTCCATTTGCACTGCTTCTTGTGCTTCACCTTGGAACCATCTGGAGAATTTGGACATGGGACGTTGGCCATCGTTTTCATCTCAGCTTTTGCAGGTGATAATTACTGGTTAGTGCTCAGCACCTGCAAACTGCCCTTTGTGCGGAAGACTGACAGCAGCCGCCTCTGAGGAGGGGACGTGCGCTGTCCCACGGTCTCAGTAAACCCCAGACCATGCCACATGCTCTTTTCAAATCCTGCCACCCGAAGGCAATCCTGAATGACGCCTGCCAGGAACTGAGTGACCAAGCTTGCAATTGGGTAACAGCCTCAGAAGCGTCCAGGTGAAAAAACATTACACAGTCGGGCTTCTTCAGGCCTCTCCTTGAGAAAGCTGAGGGAAACTGCCATGCAACAAACTACAAGGGAGTGATGACAAAACTCCACTCTTCACCAGTGTTTTCCTGGTGTAGGTGCCGCCACTCGGGCACAGAGGGGGTGTGACCACCATGTCACTCAGCATCACTGCGATTCCCCCCGCTCCAGCTCGTCCTGAGCAGACGGGATGGGGGAAAACAAGCAAAGCCTGTCTTCAAGAACACCACTCAGTAAGAAATCACTTGAGATCGACTCAGTTTCTGCACAACGCAAGCCTCCAGTGACCAGAAGACACAGAGCCCAGGTATTTTCTCTCCTGAAGACAGAAAGAGCAATGCTGCCTCTGACAGCTGTGTGAGCCAAGCAAGCTGCTTCTCCGGGTGCCTTGTGGGTTATGAGGATGACAGGAGGTAATGGGAGGCAAGGGCCCGAGGCTCTACTAGCTGAGAGCCTGGGTGTGGCGGAGGGCAGACCCCAAGGCAGGGCGAGGGCCCTGCTCTGTGCTTGTGGCCCTGGGACTCTGGACGACATATCTGAGCCTCAGTCTCTTTGAGTGCAAAATGGGAGTAATGCTTATTTCAAAGGCTGTTTTGAAGATTAAACGGGTGACACTGGGAAGCCTATCACCCCCACAAGGTGACCTGGGAGGGAACAACAAATGTCTCCTGTATCCATGGCTACCAATATGAGTGTTACCCCAAACTCATTTTGTCCTTCAGTTTTCAATCAGAAGTATCTCTTTTAGAACCATTAGTGGTATAGAAAACCACCTAGATCACCTCAGAATCCAGGGAACATGGTTACATCCATGTCTTGCACATATTCTCACTATTCACAGGGTCAGAAGAAAACAGGGTCCCGCCCAGTGAACACCTTGCTCTGGGATACAGGTCAGGCTTCCAGCAAAACTGGACACAGAAACCAAGCCTTCCAAACCAAACCTCTGTCTTCCTGATCTACGCCACAGACTTCCTTCAGGCCGGGAACAAGTCTAGTGAATTTCAATTTACAAAGAAAATTAAGCATGTTGACAATGAAGTCTAGTTGGCCTTCCATATCCACGGGTTCTGCATATGCAGATTCAACTAAGTCCAGATTGAAAATATTCAGGAAAGAGAAAATTCCAAAAAGCAAAACTTGAATTTGCCACACTGGCAACTACTTACATAGCGTTTACATTGTATTAGGTATCATGTGTAATCTAGAGATGATTTAACGTATACGGGAGGACGTGTGTAGGTTATATGCAGATACTATGCCATTTTATATAAGGGACTTGAGCATCCGTGGGTTTTGGTATTCAAGGGGGTCCTGGAGACAATCCCCGGCTGATACCGAGGGGCAATTGTATCTTTCTTTTGCAGTTACTGTCCTGAAAATATTATTTTCACCTTCAGGACAGCTAAAAAAAAATTTTATTACAGAAAGGAGGGAAATTGGATGGGAACAAAGAAGAGACAAGGAAGAGAAATGTAACAGTCTATCTTAAGACGGCAAATACAGAGACTGTTCCCCCCAGCCCCCCCGACCCCTACCATCGAATGTGATCACAAAGTAGAGACCCTGTCATCTGTGAGATGTGGACCAGCACAGGACGAGGTGCACTGGAATCACCCAGAAGGTGTGTTAAAACCCAGATTGCTGGGTCCCACCCCAGCATGTCTGACTCAGCAGGTCTAGGGCGGGGCCCAAGAATGTGCATTTCTAACCCGTTCCCAGGTGATGCTGCTGCTGCTGTGTAGGGACCCTACCTTGAGAACTGCTAGCACAGTACCTAAGAGCAGTCTATGCAGGGCCCTAGAGCCAGTCTATGTAGGCTGAAATCACCTATGAGCTGTGTAACTTCAGAAGAGTTGCTGAAGCTTCCTCTTATAAGTCTATGAAATGGAAAATGATAACAGTACTTAACCTCTTATGGTTATTTTAAGGATTAAATGCATGAATCCACTTAAAGTACTTGGAATGGTGCCTGGCACATGGCAAGTACATACTAAACACTGGTATCATCATCATCTGGCTATCAGTTTAAAAAAAAAGTTCAAAATATATAGATATATGTACAGAAAACACATACAATATGATTTTTCTTCTCTTGACGAGGATATATGATACTGCTCTAGAACCTAGTGAAACCTTTCATTTTAGAATCATATAGTTCAATAATTGATTTTAAAAATGATCTTACTATGCTTTTAGGCAGCAGCTCATCTCATACTTTAATGTGCATAGGAATCCCCTGAAGGTCTTGTTGAAATGCAGATTCTGACCCAGTAGGTCTGGGGTGGGGCCTGGGAGTCTGCATTTCTAACAAGCTCCCAGGTGATGTGGGTACGCAGGATGCACGCTGAGCGGCCCAGCTTCAAGGGACACGAGCTGATCCAGTGAAACGTGGGCTGGCCCTAGTTCTTAAGAGCAGAGGGAGGCCTTTCTCTTGATCACTTCCAGGAACCCAACAAATGCACAGTCCCAGTCGGTCTTTCACTCCTCTCTCCTTTCACCTCCATCATCTCTTTCATGAAAGGACCAGGCAGGGGGTGCCAGGTTTCAGCACTGCTCTCCCCTTTTCTCCAATTAAACACTTTTAACTGTCCTATAGGTGAAGTGTTAATATTTTCAGGGCAGTAACCTCAAAAGAAAAACACTTTCAGTATATAGCCAATTGTAAACCATTTAAAAAATAAAAAGTTATTCTGAGACGTGAAAACAGGCCATCACAGAGGAGAATTCTGAAAAAGTGTTTTGATTGCTTTTACTCAAGACCTAAAGAACTTCTTGCAGTCACTCTTTAAACATTCTTTTTCACAATACCCCCCCCAAAAATCCCTTTTTCCGGGCTGTGAGTGAAAGCCCCAAAAGCCCAATTAGGAAACTCACACTCAGCATTTAGGTGTATCTTTATTTAAAACACTCCCCCTCTTCTCCAAAAGCAGCACCCCTCTGATACAGCCTGGTGGTGAGTTCCCAGGTAATTTCAATGTCAGCCCTTGTACTTTTCTATTTGAAATATTTCCAAACTTTTTAAAAATCCCTATTTCAAATTGGTGATTAATAATTTTTTAAAATAAACAATTTCCTAAAGTAAACAAAAACGTATTATTTAATAATGACTCAGTTTCTTGTCCATTAATCAACCAAAAGCCATTCAGTCAGAAGAAAACAATGAAAACTCTTAAAACAGAGTGCTGGAATGCCGTAAAGTGTGTGCATGCGGGGGGACTACCGACGTTTGCAAAAAGTATGAATTTCAGGGCTTCCCTGGTGGCGCAGTGGTTGAGAGTCCGCCTGCCGATGCAGGGGACACGGGTTCGTGCCCTGGTCCGGGAAGATCCCACATGCCGCGGAGCGGCTGGGCCCGTGAGCCATGGCCACTGAGCCTGCGCGTCCGGAGCCTGTGCTCCGCAACGGGAGAGGCCACAACAGTGAGAGGCCCGCGTACCGCAAAACAAAACAAAACAAAAAGTATGAATTTCAAAGACCTCGGTTAAGCAACAGAAGCTAGACAAAATAATACACACTGTTTGATTCCACTTACATAGATCGAGAACAGGTAAAACAAATCTAAGGTGATACAAGTCAGGACAGTGGTCTCCCAGGAAGGAAGTGTAAACTAGAAAGAAAGGGGGGCAAGGGGACTTCCCAGGATGCTGGAAACGCAGCTTCTCTCCTGGCAGCTTTACATTCGCCACGTAAGACGTGTGTACTTGACCTTATACCCCACTACGAAAATAAAAGACTGCTGTGAGATCAGTGAAACAGCCAGGCCTACATAGACACTGAGAGGGAAAGGATCAGACTGGCACAAAGAACAGAATTTACCCTCCTCCAAGAGGTCCAGGGTTTCAGGCTGCTTGTGGATGGGCTTCCTCTCTTCACCCTGGCAGTCACACTCAAAATATTCTTCTTCTCCTCCCACATCTCTTAGGGACATTGCTGAAGTCACCCCAAAGCCAAAACATCACCCAAAGGAGCGGTCCCTGAAGGAGCTCCTGGCTGCCCTCCCGGAGGAGGCATTGGGGCCAGGGCCCCCGGGGCGCACGCTGGGCCTTGGCTGGGGCCACGGACAAGCCCTGGCTCAGCCGAAGTGGAGAGTGTGCACAGGGCCACTGGCCCATTGGCACCCAGGTGACCCGGAAGCGGGTGGCTCCCACAGAAGGAGGCGGGGCGGAGGGGGGGGAGAAGCACCTATCGGAATGGGAAAGCCCTGCCCAGCCCTGGGGTGGCCCTAACGGGTGCTCTGGAGTCAGAAGGAAGGTGAGCAGGCAGGTGCACGGCCTTGGGCCAGCTCTCTGCATCCAGATTCTTCTTCCGCTTTTGCTCCCCCAGAAGCAATGAGGAATGGTAGCTTCCTGGAAGTTTCGCAGCAACTGCACAGGGCAATACCATCCATGCCTCAAGCAGGCACACCTATCTAAAGGTGGAGCTCTGGCGGAGGAGATGCCCTGGTGACTGATTGCCCAGTTCCCTCAGGTGAGAGAGTTCCTGTGGGCGTGCTTCAAAACTTGAGACAAATCTGACTGTGACAACAGCATGACACAGGGCTGAAGAGGGAAGGAAAAGATCATTCTGGTTTCTAGCAAGAGGAAAAGAGAAAACTGCAGTGAGCACTACTTGTATTAAGCTTACTTCATCCCAGCTTTTCTTTGGTAATAATACATCACATTTGCTCTTTTTTAAACTGTGTTTTGTAAATCACACTCTCACCCTACATCTGTGTATACACAGCCCAATTTATAAAGATCTTTTCTAATGGCAGGATAAGGGGAAAAAAATCTACAGCCTAATAGTTTGCAAAGTTGCCTGAGAAAAGAATCAAGTTTTATTGCACATCTCACGACCAATTCCTCTACACGGTTTGATTTTGCCTGTAACAGTGAAATGGCAGGTCCTTCCATCAAACGCACTGAAAGGTGGCCCGAAGCAATGGTGTCTCAGAGAATCATGGCACATTCTACAATTCCTTTGCTTCAGCCACCTCCCCGCTACACTGTGGCACGTCTCCCTGCTCCTAAAAGCTATACCAGCAGACCTACACCACCTCTCTGCCCAGTCACCTCCCTCAGGTAACCAAGGGGGCCTTTAGCAGAGGCCAGATCGTCAGCAAGAATTCTCTGCACAAGTTCAGGAACCAGGTCTCGTCCATCTTTAAATCCTCAGGGCTGCAGATCCTGCTAAGTCGGCTAAAAATGTCTGCTAAACTGAATCGCTACCTCCATAAAAACCAACAGAAGACCACAGACCAGTGTCTATAAATACAAAACCAGAATAGAATAAAGATTTTATTAAGAAATTAACACCTAGAGACATACTCGTTGCCAGGTTACTTTTCTGGAACCTGAAAATGATTGCTACATTTTAGGATGATAAAAATGTGTTCTTTGTAAAACGTAGGGTCAGGGCTTCCCTGGTGGCGCAGTGGTTGAGAGTCCGCCTGCCGATGCAGGGGACACGGGTTCGTGCCCCGGTCTGGGAGGATCCCACATGCCACGGAGCGGTTGGGCCCGTGAGCCATGGCCGCTGAGCCTGCGCGTCCGGAGCCTGTGCTCCGCAACAGGAGAGGCCACAACAGTGAGAGGCCCGCGTACCACAAAAAAAAAAAAAAAAGTAGGGTCAGTAGAAATTCAGTAGCAGGGAGTTCAAAATCACATTTCGAAAATCTTCATAAGCTTTAAATACAATGTTTATAAAGGCAGACACTCAGGGGAAAAAAATCGTTCTTTAACGATTGGGGCTTGTTAACTCAATGCAAAGGACAGTGAGTCTGAAGCTCTGGGAGGGGAGGGAGGGAGGGAGGAAGCTCCACTGTGCATTATTCATTCCGCGAGTATCAGATTGACTATAAGATGTGCAGGCTAGTGGGAGGGGCTGTAGTATATATAAATGAAAAAAAAAGCTGATTTCATATATTTGAAAATACTTTTAAGTGATTTTACTCATAACCAGTTGGTTATACTCATCTTTTAACTCAATTCTAGGCTACCTTTAGCAAATGATGTTCAAGTCTCTATATATTATATAATTAAAGTATATATACATGTAAATTAAAAGATAAATTTAGGACATGGCATTGTGAACACAAGAGCATCCTAGCCTCCCCATGTCACCCCATTTCTCTCATTCTTCGGGGTACTCCCCACCTCAAACCCTTCCTCCTTCCCTCCCTCCCTCTGCAGGGGTGTGAGGGAATTCTCCAACCTCATCCCCATCTGCATTCACTTCAAGGTTAAAGGCAGAGATGGGACAAAGTGTACCTTCTCTGAGAGAACAGCTTTCCAAAAGTCAAAGCAGAACAGACCCCTAAAGACCAGCACGAAAGCCCGGGAATCCCTGTGCCAGGTGACGGATGGACCATGGGACATGGACATGGGAGGTGGAGCTGAGGGTGGCCCAGCTTACCCCGGACAGTCAAGCAGCGACAGTGTGTGCTGTCCCAGAAGTAAGGACTAGAGCCGTGGCCCAGAGCAGGGGCGCAGGGCACGGGTTCTGACCCACGTCCGGGAACGTTCAAGGCCACAGAAGGCAAGTGGCACTCGCCTCCCTCCAATCAGAGGGAGCTCTTCCTGTGAGTGTCCTCTCCAGATTTATTCTGCACACCCCACAGAAGTCCACCCTCCGCTGCCCAAAGAGTGGTCACGAGCCACTAGGGCTATTTACATTGAAATCTCTATTGATTAAAATTAAATAAAATCCAAAATTCAGTGGCAGTAGCCACATTTCAGATGCTCCATAGCCACATGGGGCTAGTGGCTACCAAACTGGACAGCACAGAACGTTTCCATCATCACAGAAAGTCCCACTGGACAGGCACGCCCAAGGATGCCCCTCGTCTTCAGACATGAACTTGATGCTCCTCAGCCAGCTTGACCTGCTTTTCCCCTGCAACCTGTTCCCGCTGACACCCCCTCACCCTCTGCCAAGAGTCTCCTTCCCCTCTGTATCCCATGCATTCTGCTCCTCTCCACGAGCCTCCCTGTCCTTTTACTTCTCTGCCTGTACAGAGCAGGGTGGCCCGTCACTGAGGGTCACTTCCCCAAGGCCCTTACTTATGCTATTTTAAAAAAATAAATGAGAAACACAAAGCTTGGGCTCTAAGCTCCCTCTGGCCCTCTCACCAGTCCTCTAGTCCTCCGCTTCCACATCTGAGGGAGGACGTTATCTCTGCTTTACCAAAGTTGCTGATAAAAATGTACAGCTACGTCATACATTTACATTTAGTTCTTTTTTTTTTTTTTTTTAAATCATCTTAACAGCCATTCAGAAGACTGCTGAGTTGGAAAGGGAAAGTCAGCCTCTACCTCCAATGGTGCGTCCCACAATAAACACACATGAAAAATGGGGCCTGTTTACATGTCTGAACACAAGTGCAGGAAAGTTAGAAAAGCATCTCAAAAGCCTAGTAACAGTTTTTCAATTAATGCTTAAAATACCTCTGACAAAACTTCGCTCGCAAACCAGCCACCCTGAGCCTGGGTGACATTTTAGAGGTCACTGCAGTCCGGGAACAGCACCCGTGCCACCTGTGTGTCATGCTGTGGGTTTTCATTATGGAATAAGAAGTCCTAAAAACAACCACTGCGCAATCTGCCTGAGTGTCCCCATTTATAAAACCAGTATGAATTAGACCACCTCCTGCTGTGACATTCAAACCTATAATGTTGTAAAAGGGGACACGACGGTGGATGATTACAAAAGAGATTGCAGCAAGAAACAGGTGGTCAAGATACTACACCTGTTTTTTTTTTCTGGCTGCGCTGCACAGCTTGTGGGATCTTAGTTCCCCGACCAGGGACTGGATCTGCGTCCTCAGCATGAAAGCGTGGAGTCCTAACCGCTGGACCCCCAGGGAATTCCCAAGATACTATACCGTGTTCAAAATACCAATTACCTTTTGAAAGGGATTTTTAAAAAGAACTTAATAACTAGTACTATTTCTGAAAAAATAAAATTAAGCACTGGCCTGGCACTTAGCCGATCACAAAGAGTTTTTACTTTATTTACACACATTACCCTCCTTCGCGATGGTTCTGGCCAACGTAGTTACCCCCATTTGCCAGATGAGAAAGCTGGGTTGACAGAGGCTCACTGGGGTCCCAGGATGTACCCAACCACTGGTAAAAAGAAACAACAGGCCCCAAATGGAGTTGCTCGTGCTAAGCCCCAGGGCAGCCAACCAAGACTTAATACCTGACCTAAACGCAGTTTCAGCCTCTCCCAGGAATGGAGTCTTAACCAGTCCGTCTGGAATTTCCCGGTCAGCAGTAATGAGGTAATCTGCCCGATAGACCCCATCCATCCCCCAAAGAAAGAGAGATAATCTGCTTTTTCCCTGTCCCTGCTCCCATCTGTCTATAAAAGCCTTCCATTTTATACAGCTCCTCAGAGATCCTTTCTACTTGCTAGACGGGATGCTGCTCAATTCATGAATCGCTGAAGAAAGCCAATTTGATCTTTATATTTATCCGTTGAGTTTTGCTTTTTAACACCACACAGCCATGCAGAATGCAAAACAGGCCCCAAAGGCAGACTCCAGGCCAGCACTCTTTTCTGGCATTCTACCTATTTCTAGAATAACTACAAAAGTGCACTCCAGGGCTTCCCTGGTGGTGCAGTGGTTGAGAATCTGCCTGCTAATGCAGGGGACACGGGTTCGAGCCCTGGTCGGGGAGGATCCCACGTGCCGCGGAGCAACTAGGCCCGTGAGCCACAACTACTGAGCCTGTGCGTCTGGAGCCTGTGCTCCACAACAAGAGAGGCCGCGATAGTGAGAGGCCCTCGCACCACGATGAAGAGTGACCCCGCTTGCCACAACTAGAGAAAGCCCACGCACAGAAACGAAGACCCAACACAGCAAAAATAAATTAATTAATAAACTCCTACCCCCAACATCTTCTTTTAAAAAAAAAAGTGCACTCCATTTCTTTAACTTAGGGACATATATAATTGAACCCAAGCCTTTCTGAAAATTAAAAAAGCCTCACACTCTTTATAAGCATACTTTTTTTAAGTGACCAGTGTAGCCAAGAAACAACATAGGATTTCGTGACAGACATAAAGAATTATCTTCCAGACCCCTGTGCCCAGGAATGGTCTCCACTCACACTGGCATAGTTTCCCAAACACACCTGATGTAAGGAATCACCGAAAGCGTGCACTAAAGATTCAGATTTCTCAGGGCCTCTCCTGGTCTGGAGTTAGTCTGGGAATCTGCTTTTTTAATAAGCGAAGGATTGCCATTATTTGCCAGCTTTTAGAGGTTCCTGCAATGAGAGGTGGGACACAGCCAACGTAGGTAACCAGGACCCTGTTTGACGCTACAGTTGTTGTTGTTGTTTTTTTCATTTTTATTGGAGTAGAGTTGATTTACAGTGTTGTGTTAGTTTCAGGTGTACAGCAAAGTGACTCAGTTATACATATACCTATATCCACTCTTTCTGATGCTAGAGTTTAAATGGTAAACACTGAGTACATGTGTGAAAATTCTGCAAAGACCACTGCTGTACTCTGTTGATCGCTAGCTATTTCAAACCTCTAAAAATTACCTTAAGGTATTGGGCAATCAACCCCTCCAATTTCCTACTATTCTAAGCCCCTGCCCCATACCCCTTGTTTGGGCAGTAGTGGGGGACACAGAGTATTAGACTCCACAACTAAAACTGATTAAGGGGGAAGGATACAATCAGTGGACTGAATAAAGCTCTCCTAAACCTCAAAGAGAAAAGAGAAAAGCAGCCATTTCTTAATTCCACCTTTAAAAGAGGGGTCTCTAATCATCCTGCAATCTATATTCCCACCCATATGTATTACTTTTTCGGTACTCACCCTGCAATTTAAGTGCGAGTCGGTAACTCTGACATAAATGATGATTTTGCATCTTTTTCAAAACATATGACTTATCTTTTGTTATTAGTATGGAAAGTTCCCTAGAAGCTTCCCTCACTAAAGATTCGAATGGCAAATAACAAGAGAGACAAAGCAACGCTGTGTGTCTAACTCCTACCTGGCCTCCTCACCAGGAAGTTCAGGACCAGGAGATGAAAGGGTTACTCAAAGACTGATTTGCAATTTTAAAGATGCATAAACACAAAGGCAAATTGCCTTCGTTTCCAGACTAACCTGCCGAGGTCAGGAAAGAACCCTAGTTAGACACGTATAAACAAGTAACGACAACATTAGCATATTCTTGAATTCCACCCCCTTTTGTGGGGTTTCCTAAACCAGATTAGTTCTGAGCTTCCATTCCTTTAATTCCCTGCTTTACTTAACTATCTTTAAAACGAAATGTAACGGGGATTACGAAAATGTCAGTTGCCACAGTAAATTCCGTCCCAGTGGCCTTCTCTGCTTCATCTAAATTGGGATGGAGGATAAAGGCAAGTATTTTACTCAACATAATTCCGACAGTAATTGCAATCAACATTTATTTACCCTTGGACAGATGAGCTGCCTCTTCTTCCATTTTCCTTTTCTGCTGGAAGAAGAGAGATCTGGCTGCCTCGGGGCCAAAAGACTCAACTGAGAAATGGCTGGGTAAGAAAATCCTTCCGATAGACACTCAGATAAGAGCAGGCCTCCTCTCACCCTTCAGATTAACCACCGAGAGTGACTGGCTTCATTTCCTCAGACAAGAGTGTAAACAGAGCTGGACGGTGTCGCAATTGGGTCAAGACAGTAAGAAACCTTCCTCCCTCACTTCCAGGATGGCTCCGTGGGAGCCATGGCCACACCCAGTGCATCCCCGGGCTGTGAGACAGGGCCTCTGCTGTAACCAATGCTCCGTGACCCTGTGGTCCATACTTTAAAAAGTTATGGAGGGTTCAGCGAGTCACAAATCACCAAGAAAACTTCAAGAGGTCAATGATGGATTCTGAAAAGAAGCACCCCTATAATTGCCTCCTGGAGTTGGGTAATAGGATGGGAACTTGCTTCAAGAATAATATACCCCAAAGAGAAAAAACTGAGTCATCTTTTCCCCTCATGACCCTGGAAGTTGCCCACCATCATCATTACTCAGGATGTTTAAAGATGCACAGGGACTCAACATGGCAAGGTCTTCATCTAATGCTTGGGGATGGTGGGGCTCAGCTAGGGAAGTTTCTCAGCACATTTAAATATCCATTCACCCCCACTAAGAAAGGCTCTTGGCCCTTTTCCTGCAGCCCATAGTCAAGGCACAAATCAGCAGATAACGAGGTAATTATGTAGTTCTTAGCTTACTAATGAGGTCAGGTCCCAGCCTGTTACATCATTCAGGTTAATCAAATGTAGTCATGTTAGAGAGACTGAAACTCCAGATTCAATTAAAAACCAGATAGTTACCTTACCTATTACTGGCTCGTGTGAGGCTGGGAACGTATCATCACTGGGGGAATGGACCCTCTAAGTATATATATTAATTGTGTCCTTTTTGTGTGTGTCTACGTAAAGGCATAGATTGAGTCACTTTAAAGAAGAAATTAAAGACGACAGGTTAACTGTGTCATATACAATTTGATGCAAACAGCACAGGAGCCCGAGGCTCCTCCCCTGTAGCCTGAGAATGCACCTCAGTGCAATTTCCTGATGCCTAGAACCTCCTGAGGCCGATCCAGCCACATAAACTCCACCCAGTCTCCTCTGGAATGTGCCACACCCTCCCTGCACACACAGCGGAGGATACAGGCTCTTCCAGCCCCTCCCAACATCTCCCACCCCCATCTCTGGGAGCCCACAAGGAAAATTCATTTGACTTGTCTGCCAGGTGGGAGGCTGCTTCTGCCTTTTCTCCAGCCTCCCCTGTGCCCCCAAGTCTGGGCTCAGAAACGGGTGGATTCTCCCAGGGCAGAGGACCACTTCCTGAAGACACTAGTCCCTGAACCCTAACGAGGACCACATCTCCACTTGCGCGCGCGCGCGCGCACACACACACACACACGCATCACCCCAGAGAGAATCCAATCACACTGAAGTGTGATGTTCACAAGCCCATCACACACCAACACCACCTCCAAACTGCCAAGGAGCCTCCCACAATCACGAGCCCTGCCCACCTGCTGTCTCCACCATGCCTTCGCAAGGGTCAGAGCCATGCGGTGCTGGTCCCGTGGCCCTCCTTCTTCCCGTCTCCCCAGGAAGATTCCAGGACACCCCCTCCCCCGAAGGAGACAATGGCCCTACACATCCCCGCTCTGTTCTGCAGGAGTCATAATTACCGTCCGAGCATTCTTCATAATACCAGTCTAGTTCATAATAATCCGCTTCGATAAATTTCTGCATAGTCAGTATTCTTGCAGAGGAGAGAATGCACTTCACGGCGCCATCGACGTCAAGTGAAACGCTGCCATGCCTCCCCGCCCTTCCAAAACACTGGGCAGAAGAGCGTCCCAAAACACGCCAGAATTAAGCTGTGCATTCTTAATGACAGTCTGGAGCCAAAACAGAAAAGGGGAAGTGAAAAGAAAAATTGTGGAGGGTCGGAGGAGCAGAAAGAAAGGCAATTTGCAGAGCTATCAGAGACCCTGGCAGCCCCGCTAATAAAGCGGCACCAGCCAGCAGCCCTGAATGGGAGTAGCCAGAATCGTCCTATCCAGAAGCACAGAAGGTGACGTCAGGGACACACACCACCACCCTGAGGTCTCACTCCAGCCTCGCCTCCCGCTCCCGCTCATCTTTCAATCTCACAGTTGCCATAGAAACAGGCCGGCTCTGAAAAATGATGCAGAGATGGAGGAAATGTCTTCCAAGGATGCTGGGAGCAGGGGCTGAGAGGTGCCGCGCTGGCAGAAAGGAGGGTGCAGGTGGAAAAGGGGGGCAGCACCAGGGACCTTACCACCATCGTACCCTCCAACAAATGTCAGCACAAGTTTATTTGCTTAATTCTGGGTCACTACAGAATCTGCATTTGAAAAGGCCACCTTTAAAAATCTGCAACCATTACTTCTTTCCTCAACCTGATTTTAAACATTAAGCATGTTTTCTTAAAAATTTTAACGACCACCTAAAGGAAGTGTAAAATACTCAGAAAATGGAAACATTTTCATTTAGATACAGTCCTGTTCTCTGCTCATGCCTTTGCTCAAACTCCTAGAAAAAGAGCCTGCAACATACAAATAGAGGAGAAGGCCATTACAAAGGGGCCCGTGCAATACAATAGGCTGTTTTCATGGACATTCATATGTGTAATCAAGGTACAAAAATACACACCCGAAGGAAACAGCTCACCCTCAGGAAGGTGGTTCCCTCTGGGGAAAGAGTGAAGGAATGGGACCTTGAAACTGTACTTATAAATGCATCGGTAACGTTTTATTTATTAAAAAAAAAAGTGAAGTTAACATTTATGAGTCCTAAGTGTTTGGCATGTTTGAGATATTTCTTTTAAATGAGTAATGGGATAATTAAACAGATTTGAGACTTCCTATAAGTTAAACTCACTCCCCAAAGCAGGGTTTCTCAACCACAGCACTACTGACATTTAGGGTCAGATAATTCTTTGTTGCGGGGCGCTGTCCTGCTCTAGCAGCATCCCTGGCCTCTACCCATTTAGGTGCCAGAAGCACCACCCTCTCTCTCTGTAGATGTGACATCCAAAAATGTCTCCAGATGCTGCCGAATGACCCTTGGGAGCAAACTCTCCCTCGGAAAACCACTGCCCTAAAGCAAAACTACCTATAGAACCTCACCAGCCTGTTAGCCAGGTACTGTAACCATCTGTTGGTGGCAACAGCAACAAGTGTGGCCTTGATTCAGTTTTCCTCTTCACTTTCTACTCAAGACTGTATAATTTGTGAACGAGTAATAGTAAAAGGACCCTTCAACCACCACTGGGAGGGCAAGCTTCCTTCCTTCCACAGTGACCAAACGGGGACAATTTCCCTTTATCCTTCCAATGGCATATGATACCTCAGTGAATGAACTTGGAGGAAAAGGCATCCCTCTAGGGCAGGGCTTCCCAGGCTTTAACGAGCATGAATTACCTGGAGCTCTTGCTAAAGTGCAGATTCTGAGGCAGCAGGTCTGCAGTTGGGCCCAAGATTCTGCATTTCTAACAAGCGCCCACATAATAGCAATGCTGCTGGTCCCCAGACTACACTGGATGGCAAGGCTCTTCAATGGAATAGACAGATTGGGGTGGGGGCAGATTTTACCGTGTGTGTGTATATATGTGTGTGTGTGTGTGTGTGTGTGTGCGTATCTGCCTGTCTGTCTGTGTGTCTGGTAGAAAATTTAGAGGAAAACTATATAAGTGTGTGTGTGTGTGTGTGCGCGCGCGCGCGCGCGCGCGCGCACACCCTCCTCAGACCCTAACTTGGATACACATTTAAAATTTTCTAGGACATTCACCTAATTAAAGTCAGCAGCCAATGATTTTAATTCCTGCTGTAACTGCCCCCATTATCTGAACATATCTCATCTCTCCCTTTGGTCCTTATCATGTCTCTTCCTGGCAATGATGGCACGTCTCAAGAGCCCCACAGCAAACCACTAGGCGACCTCTCAGATGTCATTCCTCATGACAGGTGAGCTGAGGCTGGTGTCCTAAGGTTTTCCGAGACTTTATTTTTTTAAAGTTCCCTAAGGTGTTTCTAAAAAGATGATTATAGGCCTCATAAATAAACCGATCAACAGTTAACAGGTTCCTCAAAATCAGCATGTTCAACAAGTTCAATCCAATATTCGGGGTGGGGAGAGTCCAATATTAATTTTCAAAATGAAGATGTAATAAAGGAACGGGAAATGCAAACTCCACAAAGCATCATAGAAAAGTTAGGTGCAGTTAGAAACCCCTTAAACAAAGGCTGGGCCCATTTACCTCACAGTGCTACAAGTTTCAAAAATATTTTATTCATCCCACATCACCATAAAAGCAAAAAATCAACGGATGGATGGATGGATGGATGGTCAACTAATGGCAGGCAGTTTAGCTTCATAGCTAAGAGCGGAGCTTCTGGAGTTGGGCGGCCTGAAGTTTGGTCCAGGATCCTCATTTCCCGTCTCTGTGACTTCTTAGACACCTGAGTCTTATCTGCTCAATGGGGTGACTATACCTGCCGCATAGATGGGGCGAGGCGTTAATTAATTAATGCATGGCAGAGCACTTAGCACAGTGCCTTGGGACAAAGTGAGTTTGCGATAAATGTTAGTTGGGATCATCTTCATCACTCTAATTCCCTAAAAAAGGAAACAAGCCAGTATGAGCAATTAAAAACAGAGTACAATTTTCTAAGCTGTAATTAGGGAAATGAGGTAGAAACGTCATTTATTAGCTTTTCCCAGCATAATTCATTAGAAGGCATTGAGTTCACAGTAATGAGCAGAAGTGGCAATCTGGGGGTGGGGTGAGGCCATTTACAAATTACTGAACACAACTTACATCAAATCCGAAGACTGCATATACCCAATTGACTTTTTTTAAAAAATTAATTAATTATTTATTTTTGGGAGCTGCGTTGGGTCTTTGTTGCTGCACGCGGGCTTTCCCTAGTTGCAGCGAGCGGGGGCTACTCTTCGTTGAGGTGCGCGGGCTTCACATTGCGGTGGCCTCTCTTGTTGCGGAGCACGGGCTCTAGGCGCACGGGCTTCAGTAGTTGTGGCTCGTGGGCTCTAGAGCGCAGGCTCAGTAGTTGTGGCGCACGGGCTAAGCTGCTTTGCAGCATGTGGGATCTTCTCAGACCAGGGATGGAACATGTGTCCCCTGCATTGGCAGGCAGATTCTTAACCACTGCGCCACGAGGGAAGTCTCCCAATTTACTTTCTTAGAAAATGCGAAAGAAAGCAGAATGTGTATGAATAAGGAAACAGCATCATTTATGGGTGAATTTTATGGGCCTTGAGCAAATTTTAAATTGAACCTCTATACCAAAACTGCCATGTGATAGGCTTAGAAGGATGCAGTAATCCATCCACAACTCTGCAGAGATGGTTCCGAGGTTAAAATACAGGTTTCTCTGCCTTCAAATCCACACTTTCCTCCAACATTCCCACGACTCGAGAGAGTTACAGCCCTTCCTTGGCCCAGGCTTACTGCAGCTGAAAAAGCACCTCCTCCTCCGATGTTCCTGGGCTCCCCCCCATCACTGCCCCACCCCAGGAGGATCAGGAATCAGGACTGGTCCCAGGAGCAGCCTCAGAGAAGACACCCTCACTCACCCTCATGTTCACACAACACTATTTAAGAAATGCTGACTGCACATCAGACAACAGCCCTTTACAGCTCACTCACGCCTCAGACCCCTGCTACCTAATATCCCCTCATTGGGCAGACAAGGAAAGGGGGCTCAGAAAGTTGAACTCACTCGACCAGGATCACTCAGCAAAAATCAAGAGCAACTGAATCCAAACCGGGCACCAACCACCTCCAAAGCCTTTTCTGTTTATAATTGAGAAAACAGGCCTGGGCTCTGAGCAGCGGCGGCCGGAGCGCTGGGGCGGGCCGCTCTGCTTTCCCAACGCCTCCCGCCGCGCCGCCGCCTCCTGCTCGGCCAGCCGCCGGCTTCTCCTCCCCAGACGGCCCTCAGCCCGCACGCCAGCCGGCTCCGTTACGGCGACCCGCAGTCCCAGCGTCGTGATTAGTGATGATGCACCAGGTTATGACCTAGATTTATTCTGTAGACCTAATCAGTATGCTGAGGATTTGGAAAAGGTTTTTATTCCTCATGGACTAATTATGGACAGGGCGGAACGGCTGGCTCGAGATGTGATGAAGGAGATGGGAGGCCATCACATTGTGGCCCTCTGTGTGCTCAAGGGGGGCTATAAATTCTTTGTTGACCTGCTGGATAACATCAAATGAACAGAAATAGTGATAGATCTAGACCTTTGACTGTAGATTTCAACAGACTGAAGAGCTCCTGTAATGACTAGTCAACAGGTGACATAAAAGTAATTGGTGGAGATGATCTCTCAACTTTAACTGGGAAGAATGTCTTGACAGTTGACGATATAATTGACACTGGCAAAACAATGCAAACCTTGCTTTCCTTGGTCAAGCAGCATAATCCAAAGATGGTCAAGGCTGCAAGCTTGCTGGTGAAAAGGACCCCTCGAAGTGCTGGATATAGACCAGACTTTGTTGGATTTGAAATTCCAGACAAGTCTGTTGTAGGATATGCCCTTGACTACAATGAATACTTCAGGAATTTGAATCATGTTTGTCATTAGCGAAACTGGAAAAGCAAAATACAAAACCTAAGATGAGAGTTCAAGTTGAGTTTGGAAACATCTGGAGTCCCACTGAAATCACCAGGAAAATGATCAAATGTTCTAGTTCTGTGGCCAGCTGCTTAGTAGAGCTTACTGAATGTATCCTCTAAGAATTTTATCCGTTTTGTATTTTAGAAAGGTCAGTGGCTGCATCCGCGAACTCTTTATTTGCACTATGAGCCTATAGACTCTCAGTTCCCTTTGGGTGGGTTGTTGTTTGACTTGTGAATGAGAAATCGCTTAAACCACACCACTATTTAATGACAATATTGAAATTGTATCTGTAAGAAACATTTAAAGAGAAGAATATATTAGTTTTTTAATTGGTATTTTAACTTTTATATATTCAGGAAAGAACAGAAGTGATTGAATATTGTTAATTATACCACTGTGCGTTTAGAAAAGAAGCAGTCAGTTTCATATCAGTGACAGCATTTAGAGGTATCGTCATGTCGGATAAACCATATGTCCTGGAATTATTTTAGTAGGTTTCAGTAGTATTAACTGTATTTTCCCGTTTGTTCAGATTATTTCTGGCGAATCTTTGTCAACAGTTCCTTTTAAATACGGGTCAGTAAGTTCTAAAAACCTACCACTTTTTGAAGTCTTCAATGTAAAAATCCTTAAAATAAAGGCTGTCTCTTTAAAAGAAAAAAAATAATTGAGAAAACATTCAAGGAGTATTTACAAATAAAATTTGAAAGAAAAAAAAAGAAGGGGTAGAATTAAAGGAGATAACTCAAGTTGGCATCGCACAGAGAAAACAAATTGAAAAGATATTTTTAAGAACGATATTAAAAATGATCAGGAGAGTAAGAGTTAAGTTAAAATTACCAATGTGTCTTTTGTGATGTTAAAAAAAATTCTATAGGTATACCTCAGAGATCCTGCGTTTTTGGTTCCAGACCACCACTTTCATAAACCAAATATCGCAATAAAGCAAGTCACATGAAATTTTTGGTTTCAAAGTGCATATAAAAGTTATGTTTGTATTATACTGTAGTCTATTAAGTGTGCAATAGCATTATGTCTTAAAAATATGGACATACCTTAATTTAAAAATAACTTATTGCTAAAAAAAATGCTAACCATCATCTGAGCCTTCAGCAAGTGGTAATCTTTTGGCAACTGTAACATCAAAGATCACTCATCACGGGCTTCCCTGGTGGCGCAGTGGTGGAGAGTCCGCCTACCGATGCAGGGGACATGGGTTTGTGCCCGGTCTGGGAGGATCCCACATGCCGCGGAGCGGCTGGGCCCGTGAGCCCTGGCCGCTGAGCCTGTGCTCCGCAACGGGAGAGGCCACAACGGTGAGAGGCCCGCGTACCGCAAAAAAAAAAAAAAAAGATCGCTCATCACATCACCATAACAAATATAATAATAATTTAAACTTTTGAAATATTGAGAGATTTATCAAAATGTGACACAGACACACAAAGTGAGCAAATGCTGTTGGAAAAATGGTGCTGACAGATTTGTTCGTTAAAAAACCTTCAGTCTGTAAAAAATGCAGTTATCTGCAAAGCACAATAAAACGAGGTAGGCCTGTATTGTCAGCTCTGTCAAGAAAGCGGCCCAACTAGGACACTATTCCACCCAGCCCCAGCACATCAACATTCTGGTGCCCAGATTTGGGTTAAATCTTAACAGAGCTCCTTGGAGAGTTGCTGATTCCACGTCTTTGGGCAGGAAAATTCAAGACAGGCCTGCAGTAGCGTGTTGCACAAAAGCAAAAGACCATTCCAAAAGGTCTGGGGTAGAACTGATAAGGTATAGGCACCTGCTTAAAAGGACATCACCAGCCCGCTTGTGATAATTCGAACACCAAAAAGAAAAGATAGCTAATAACAGTTAAAGGAAAGGGGATGAGTCTGTAAAGGCCACAAACATCAATGAATATGAAAATAAAAAGGGCAACCAAGTGAACAAGGCAACTGATATATTGCCTTAGGGAAAGGGGAAAATAATAGAGAGACATTTTTAATCCATCTTAAGAAGTAGGGGAGGGCGGGTGTGTATGACTGTTCTCTTTCTGGCACTAATACCTTTTATAAAGCACTGTATGAACATTTCTCTAAGTAGGGTGGCTATGAATAAGCCAACCGCATATGGAATGAGGAGGTAGGTAGAAGAACAGAAAAACCTCATGTTGTGGCCACAACTACCCCCAGGTAGGAGGAGGATCAGATCCTGGGCTGCAAAGTTAGTTATATATTGTCTTTTGTGAGCATTTAAGAGACTCTAATAGATTTGGTCTGCAAAGTTAAGAAAACTCTAATTAAATAAACCTGTAATCAAAGTTAAATGTGTACAAGAATTTAATAAAATTTCTGAGTTTCTAATTATTAGTTGTGTGAACACATAAGTATTCATATACACATACACAATTTAATAGACCCATATGCATATATATATACATATAAGAATTTTTAAGTTATTCAATCCATTTTAAAAATGACTGAATGCTAACAATTTTGGATTAAATTACTACTGATGCAGTTATGAGTTTGCAGATAACTGCAAATTAAGATGAGTTTCTGATCTTAATTTTTTAAAACACTGCCACTACCAGCCACTGAGCTTCTGTGGCAGAAGGCAGGCTGCTAACGAACAGCTTGCTGTCAACTACCCCCTCCCAAACCATCTCCACCTCATTTCAAGCGCAGGAAAAGCAGGCACCCGTCCCACCTCCAGGGAGAAGGTGGGGACAGAACAAAGGCAGGAGACGGCACCCAACAGAGACCTACAGACTCAAGTGCACCCCAGCCTGGATGCAGTCCTCATTAAAATCACTCATACATCTGAGAAGGATACAGAGAAGAAACAGAGTTCGGATATGTTGCACGGTTCCAAGTTTGCTTCCCGCAACCTGGGAGGGCTGCACAGGGCATCTCACGCCTGGGACCAGCAGGTCATGTAGCAGACGTCACAGGGTTCAAAACACAAACCAGAAGCTCAGAACACAAACCGTACCTCAGAACCACTACGGCCTGAGCCCATCACCCAGGAGGGGCGGATGGGCTACAAGCTGAGCTGTCATGTCAATTTCCCACCTGAGTCCGTTCCAACTTTGTCTTAGACATGCTAGATTCACATGAAAAGGAAAACGGTCAATCTGTACAGAATCGCTTGCCAAGCATTTCTGTTCTTAAAAGAAAAAGCAAAGATAAATCAGCATTGGAATCTGGAATGATGAGAAAGAGTGAAAGCTGGCAGGTGGCAGGTGACAAAGTAGGCCTAAGGGTCACCGGGTAATCTGCTCACTAGGATAAGTAGCTGGCAGCCCTGCTCACCAGACACTGTGCCCAGGGCTCCTGGTCCCGGTCGGTACCCTGCACGGATGTGGCTGTTTTGGACCTTCAGAGATAAGCCCCTTCAATTCTCCCGGACGCCTGGTGCCCAGGCCCACGCCTGGAGGGGAATGGCGGGGAGGCAGCGCCTTGACCGCGTGTCGCTGACATGTGGGGAGTGATGGTGCAGCCAGAGCTTCTCTGCTTCCATCTTTGACCCTGCAGGCCTCTGTGTAGCTAAAAGCAATGAAAATGGGCCCAAGGAAGAGCCCGCTCACAGGAGGAGCGAGCAAGAGAGGGGAGAAGACACAATTCCAGGGCTCACTCAGGTCCTCACCTGGAAACAAAATTGCCTGAGGTCTTGAGAGCAGCAGAAAGGACACAACCAGTACGTGGGCGTTTACGTGAGAGAAACTCACGGCAACTATTTATAAATATATTATAATGTATACATTTTAGTATTATTTTTGTTAGCAAATGATAATGAAATGTTTTCTCTGGCGATTAGATCCCTTCTCCATGCCCTGTACAACCTCCCCTGACTCCCATCTTTTATCTTTCCTTCCTTCTTTCAACCCCACCTACCACAATGTTTGTCAGTGCTCCACGTGGCTCCCCTCCTGCAAACACACACACACACGCATGCACACAGTGTTTTCTCTTAGGTCACCATCTCATGTAACTTCTGACCCCTCCCTTTAGAAGGTCAGCATTGTGTGTTATTGATCCCTTTAATTTGCACAGGCTCAGTGCATATTGTGGTGCCTTTATTTTGGTTTCACTTACAATTTTAGTTAGATGAAGGCAATCTTTGGAAGGGGGCAACAAACAAAATGATCTTTCTATTCTGTACGTTGTTTTTAATTTTGCTTTGTTTTTACAAAAAAAGAGAAGAAAGGAGAAAAACTTGTTTTTAATTTGAAGAAGATGCTTTTCCATTTTCTCTTATTTAAGAAGCACTTATTAATCACCTACTTAATACAAGGCACTGGGCTGAGGACTCTGGCCTATTCGAACATGAAGTGGACATGGGCTGTACCATAATGGTTGGACTAGATCAACGGCCTTTGATTTTTTTGCCGTTGTTTAAATTAAATGTTACAAAATTAAAATGGGACGGAGAGCTGGTTTAACATGCAGGTTCCCAGACCCCATTCACTCCTCCCACACAAGCAAGGTAGACAACTCAGTACAGGATGCCAACGGAAGGCCTCAAGGGCATCTTGTGTTGGCCCAACCTGGTGCAAAGTCCCTGGTTAGGTAATGAAAGAAAATCAATAATCAGATGTCTTTGCTTCCTTAGCCAGAAAACCTCAGCTGAAACTCAAACAAGTCAAGCTCATGAAAGATTACAGGTACATAACAGGCACTCAATAAATACCTGTTGACTGATTCATTAATCATACTTTACAGCAAAAGCAAACAGTGAGATGCTATCTTGAAACTCTTATTTGCTTCATAACCTTCTCTTCTTAGGAAAAGGATTGTTCCAGATAAACTCAGAGGTGAAGTTGTCAGCAGATCATTTGCACTTGATACAGAGAGAGATTTCTTCTCTCGTCCAATGCTCCTTAACCAAAAAGTTAACAAAAAGCAGTGCTCTTAGAAAAGGAATCAGAAGGAGGCGTAACTACCTACATACCAACACGGCAACCCTCGTGGCTGGTGTCCACTAAATGTTATGAGACTAGAAAAATTTACAGCACACAGAGTCATCTCCACTTGAGTTCAGGGAAGCATAACCTATAGACCACAGGACACAGGGGCAAAAATCACAGGGAAGAAAGAAACCTCATCTTGAAATTAAGCTACATCAGGCTAAGTTTCACTTGGGACCGTGACCTTGAGTGAAAGAAAATGAATTTTGAATATGTCGGACACATTTTTATAAATAAATAAGCTACTGACATATTCTAAAGCTGAGGGTTTGCTTTCTTCACGTTTACTAAATGTGTTTTATTCCTAAACTAGAATTTTTTTCTTATTTAGCTTCTCTGAGAGAATGGCTAATTAAGACATAAAGTGAGACCAGACAACCTAGGTTTGAAACTCAGCACCCCACCTTACTAGCTGTGTGATTTGGGGCAAGCTCCTTAACTTCCCTGAACCTCAGTATCCTCATCTGTAGAATAGGGAGAGCAAGACTATTTTATTCAGAGGTCACTGTGAGAATTAAATGAGAT
Organism: Globicephala melas; assembly: GCF_963455315.2. NCBI lineage: Eukaryota > Metazoa > Chordata > Mammalia > Artiodactyla > Delphinidae > Globicephala > Globicephala melas. Next base: position 44,968,738 of record NC_083324.2, on the reverse strand, counting down.
ACTTGTAAAGCATTAAAAACAGTGCCTGGAGGCTTCCTTGGTGGCGCAGTGGTTGAGAGTCCGCCTGCCGATGCAGGGGATAGGTGTTCGAGCCCTGGTCCGGGAAGATCCCACATGCCGTGGAGCAACTAAGCCCGTGCGCCACAACTACTGAGCCTGCGCTCTAGAGCCCGCAACCCACAACTACTGAGCCCACACACCACAACTACTGAAGCCCACGCACCGACAGCCCGTGCTCCGCAACAAGAGAAGACACCACAACGAGAAGCCCGCGCGCCGCAACTAGAGAAAGCCCGCGTGCAGCCACAAAGACCCAACACAGCCAAAAATAACTAAATAAAATAAAACAGTGCCTGGCACACAGTAAGACTATCCTTTCTTCCTGTTGCACCATCGAATCCTAAATGCTCCATATTTATGGGTACATTTGCTGTGTGGGTCATTTTCATTTTCTGTGTTTCTCAGACTCAACAGGACTGAAAATCCACTTGACTGTTGAAATTTGTCTGAAAAGGTCATTCTACCACCTGGTAAAGGTGGAAACCCAAAGCTTTCTTGCCTCTTCTTAACAAGCCAGGTGAGGGCCAGATTTAAAAGGCAAAGCATCGTTTCTCTCCTCTGGGGGATGACATGTAGGAAAGGGAGATGAGTTTTATCCCACCCAAGGTGTCCACTCTGATCTGTGTAGCAATGGTGTAGGTGACCCTCTTGTCCAATGGTTCTCACCTGGGGGAGCGTATCAGAACCCCCTGGGGAACCACTTACCCTGATTCCCAAAGAGAACCACTGCCCTGATTGATGCAGAAAATAAATCTAAAATGAAAGGAAGGTTTACGTTGTCTTCCCACACACCTCACGACTGATTTAATACGCTGGTGAGTCTCAGTGGTGTGAACCATGGCGTGTCCTGGGTTACACGTGTAAACAAACAGATGAAATCCAAAAAGGACACCAGGTACAGAGCAGGGCTCCTAACCTCTGCTTCCACCGACCCCTGGGCCAGTCCGGCCAGGCTCACAGACCCCTCCTCAGACGAAAGATTTAGAGACGTAAAATAAAATACAAAGGACTACATAGGAAACCAATTGTATGTCAATGCAGTTATTAAAACTTCAAAAAGAAGTCTGCGATATACGTGCCTCTTTATCAATGCACATTAAATAACAAGATCAGCACATCTAATAACGAATGTAATTTCAAAGCAGTGATGAGTAAGGACCTTATTTCTTCTGTATCTGCTTCTTCTGTAGCATGACATGAAAATATCTGTGATTTCTACTGGTGGCAAAGTCACAGGCCCTGGTAATACCACTGTGCTTTGTTTTGTCTATGTTCACAATGAAAGTAAATGCTGCATTTCAGTTAGAAGTTTATGAAATTAAGGATGTCATTTTTTTTTCCTTTACAAGTTAACAGAACTCCAATTTCTCTCTACAGACTCTTTGGGGGTCCCAGGACCTCAGTTTGAAAGCCCTGCTCTAGAGGGCGCTGTATTTAAGTTAAGAGTTAACGCTTGATCGTTCATTTAATTGATATTTAGCAAATACCCACTTTGCTCTAAGCGCACGTACCACAGAAGAAAATACAGAATTAAGGTTAGACTTGAAGGCAACCATGCTCTAAGAACTTTCGGAATCTCTGCTCAATGTTTATTTTGATTTTCTAATTTTATTATAATTTGTGTTATGCACTGCCAAATCCAGCAGGATTTTTTTTCTCTCTCTCCTTTAAATATCACTAGAAGCAAAACAAACAAATAATAACAAGCCACAATGTCTGTTCAAGTATACTGTTAAAAGGATGTTAGAAGCTATAGATCAGTGCTACGGAATAAATACTACGAGCCCTCCACACCTCAATTTCTTTGATAATAAAATCAGCCTGGCCCAAACTGTAGACATTTTACACGGATGAGATGAGCCAATTCATATGAAAGGTCTCTGACAACAGTGAAGTATTATCCTTGGGTGGTGTTCCAATCATACTGTGAATGTAAGTGATTAATCAGTGTGTGTATGAGGGACCCGGCAGCCTCCCTCAGCAGAAATGGCCAAGCGGAGTCCTGCAGGATCATAGGAGGGTCTGTTAAGGAAGAGTAAGTAACACACAGGGATTTCTGGAAAAATAACTCTGCTGTGAATTCTACTGTGAAGCAGTCTGGAGAAACCAAATACGAAACCTACCAGGGAGGTCACCCAGGACGCGGTTTTCCACACAATACCACATGTCCCTGGGCATACAGATACCGTGAGTAAACAAAAGTGACTTGTAATGAGCCTCCTCTAGGCTACAAGATACACTGGAAGTTCTGAAGCGTCAACTTGACCATTAGTTCAAGTCTAATGTGCTTCATCTCTGCCCTGGTGTAGACTATTCTATTTTTACTCCTATCAAAACTGACCGTCTGCAGTGCTCACAAACAGACTGTAGGGTTTGCATGAAGTATAAAAACACAGGCCAATTTAAACAAAATTCCTTCCTTACTAATATCTAATAGAGAAAAATGTGAAAATAGCCCAGATACATGCTAAAGAAGAAACTTGCAAGTTCGACTTGTTTATTATTAATGACTTCACAAATTCAAGAATATTGGAGATTGGTTTGTATTAGCAAAAATAATTACAGAAAACTTTACAGATGCACAAAACGCTGGGGGTTTTTCCCCCACTTTATTTATTTATTTATTTATTTTGAATAAGTCGGTTTTGAACCAAGTTATCTCGAAGTAGAAGCAGGACTGCTGTACTCTTTTTTTTTTTTTAAAGGTGACACAATGATACATGGATATGTAAATGATGTCACTTTCAAAGTGACATCACTAATTTAGACTAGGTTCAAATTAACTTGAATTTTAAGTCAGGAGGGTCAAAACAAAAGAGAACTGGTCTTCCCAATCTCACAGGGCTGCCGTGAATTTCTAAAGAGAAAAATTACATCTTGAGTGAACATCAGAGATATCATTGGTATGTTGTAAATCAACTAGACCTCAATCTAAAAACAAAAAAAGCAATATCACTGGTGTGAATTTTTTTAATTATCGTATATTTTTCAAACCTGCAAAATCAAGTTTCACATCCTTGTCATCACAAACACACTGAAAGAAGCCCCACCTAGTGTACTGCTCACCCTAACAGGTGTCAGCTCTGCAGCCCACGGCAGGACCAGTTTGCTGCTGCAGCAACATTTTGCCTCTCCTGAATAACCAGCTTAGTGGGCTTTCATACAGAAATCAGCAGCCTTGATATGTCAGGCTATGTCCTATAAACACTGAGCAGCCTAGAGATTCCCAATACCTTGGGTTTTAAATGCAGACAAGCTCCTCTCCAACACAAGTTTCTAAGGATTTACATGGAAGGAAATGGGAGCATTTTTTTTTTTGGCCCTGGCTAGGGAAGTCCCTGGGAGCATTTTCTTTTTTTTTTTCCATCTTTTTTTTTGTTGTTGTTAGTAAACTTTTATTTAGTTAGTTTTTGGAATTTTATTTATTTATTTTTATACAGCAGGTTCTTATTAGTTATCTATCTTATACATATTAGTGTATATATGTAAATCCCAATCTCCCAATTCATCCCACCACTGCCCGCCCCCGCCCCGCTTTCCCCCCTTGGTGTCCATACGTTTGTTCCCCATATCTGTGACTCCATTTCTGCCCTGCGAACGTGGGAGCATCTTCTATTCTTCAATATGGTTAAGAGAAAGCTGGTTTAAATGAAAACTCATCCTTGTCCCCACTACTCTGACATTTCTATCCAGAAGACTCAAAGTCAAGGCCTTTTATGGGGCTAAATCCCACAGCCGCATTTCTTCAAGTACTTTCCACAGATGGCAGGCTGCAAGATGCAGCGGCCAGGACAAGCGCTCACGTGCGGCCATGGCTAAGGAGGACAGGGCATCACAAGAAAGGGGAATCACTCACGGAAGTACTTCAGCGTCTCCTCAATCTGCTCGGTCGTGAGGTCAATGTTGGCATCTGGAGAAATGAGGGGGGTATGAAGCCAGTCGTCGTGGTCATAACCGTAGATGGTGTCAGCTCTTAGCTTGTAATGGGGCAGCTGCTCCTCCAGCAGGCTGATGATCTCAACTTCCGGAAGGTCAGTGCTGTTGCACACGTCTGGAGGGGACAAGATGGAGAGATGAAAGCCCGACCTGGTGGTGGCCCTGCCGCTGCTGGTGGCCTAACCCTGGGGCCTACAGCCAGTGTCTTGGCTACTTACCCGCAGCACAGAGAGGCCAGATGAGGCCACATCAGAGATCCTTTTCCAATTTAAATTCTACTCTTGAAACTAGGAGTTATGCATGCTTACTGCCAGACCTACCTGAAATAGTTCCTGCTTGTTTAGCTGCCCACTTTCTGTGATGTAAAGCCAAATTTCTTGTGCTTTCACCATTTGGGCTAAGTCTTTCTTTCCAACCCTTTCTCTGGCCATTCTCTCAATGACTCTACAATTAAGCCAAACCAGTTATAATTTCACCAATATGCCAAACTTCTTCCTGCCACTATTCAAACCGTGTCTCCACAGAGATAAGATTTTGCCTTTGTTTAATTCAGTCATTCACCTGTTCATCCTCCTGCATTTCCTTCCATCCACCGATCCATCCATCCATCACCATCCAACTACATCCTGAGTCCCACAGTCACAGGAGACACGATGCAAAATGCAACAGTCATGGTCCTGCCTTTGCAATGCTTGTATCCTCATGGGGCTTCCAGCCATTAAACCAACAAGTGCCCCTCCGTCAAGGCACAGCTCGAATACCACCTCTCCCCCGACAGAATGGTGTTTTGAGCATACCAGGCAGTATTAACCTGTCTTCCTCAGGAAGAATGTGGACACCTTTGCCCAGAAGAAGGGCTATGCCAGAGACTTACCAAAATCCCCATCTCCTTCGTATTTAATAAGAAGGCTGCACGGCGGCCAAAAAAATTATGGAATCACAGGTAAAGAGAGCGTTCAGCGGCCAACTTCCCCCCTTCTGGGGCAGGAGCCCAGGGAAAGCACCTGCTAGCCGCCCCCCCCCCCGCCAAACCTCCTACCACTCCACGCTAACCGTTCTTGCTTAACTCAACATATAAAGCTTCACTGCAGGACATTTCGACTCAGGAAGTCCACATGGCTTTTCAAGTGCTTGTGGAAAGAGTTATAAGTGGAAAGTAAAGACATCTCAAATTTTCCTTGGAGCTCTGGGGACTGGAGGGGGACATGTGAACGCTCAGGATTCTCTGTCTCATGTGGGAAATGTCACAGCCAGCGCACTTGGCATTTCAGCCAGCCCCCACCAGGCTGGAGCTGCTCAGACACTCTGCAAAGGTCTGCGGAGAACAGAGAGATGCCCTCCCCTCGGTCAGGGCCAGCAGCCCAACCTCGAGGCAGAAGATGCCTCATATCTCTTTATCATCTCCCACCAACGACAAAACACCCTCCAAAAGGCTCCAGCTGAGCTCCTAACTAAGGAAGTACTTCCTCGTCTCACAGTCGAGTGGGGAGTAAGTTCCCACAAAGCTCATCTCGAGGTGAGGCCTCACAACCATAAAATGACGAGCATCTGGCTGAGGGGATACAGGGTCAAGGAGGGATGACACCCAAACGATGGCATCTCTTGGCTAACCATAGATCTGCTCCACAAAAGCCCACGCCAGCCTGTCCCTAGGAGGACGGGCAGGGTACCAACACATTCCTGCGTGACGCTCCCACACGACAGGCTAGAATCTTCTGGTGTCACTGCCATTTGGTGGTGGGAAAGGCAACGGACTCCAAAAAATAAAAATAAAATCCCTTCTAAGAACACCGTGTTACTTGTGAGCACACTGGCAGCTGCTCAAACGCTGAGACTCCCCTGTCCTTCCAGGTTCCCAGGGCTGAAGGTCACCATATTTACAGTGCGGGTCCTTGTGCCCGAGAGGTATCGTTTTCCTTAAAGTGTTTGATGACCAGCGAGATCAAGTATCCAAAGGTGAGGCTGTGTCAAAAAGCCTTTTTAAAAAACTCTGAATGTTTGATTTTTCCGTAATGTGACCCGCCATGTAAACGTCAACAAGTTTTCAGCTGTGTGGCAGGCCCAGAGAATTAGGAGACGATTATAAAGACTGCCCCGGGAGCTTTCCTGGACCCTGGCTGCAGGGCTAGGGGCCCCAAGGACCCCCTGTGGAGCGGGACACCACCTCTGCCACATGGAGAAGACACATCTGAGGCCTGAGGTTGGGTAAACATAATATGAGAGCCTTTGAGAATTCCCCCGGAAGGCTTTCACCGTGCCAAGTACCAAGCCAGGAGCCTTCAGTGCATTCTCTGACCCTCCCGGCAACCCGTGACGTAGCTAATATTTGCTCTGACTGATAGGTGAGGAAGCTGATTCACAGGAGCTGTGGAATGTCTTGTAGGGCAAGGTCACCTGGCTAAGTAAGTGGTAGGTTGTGTGCGAGAAGCCTCAGCCGTCTGACTGTGAGCTGTGCCCTTCCCTCTGCCAACTGCTGCCCGTCTCCCAGGCGAGAGCACTAGAAATGCTGGGGGATTCCCAGGCTATTCTCAACGGGAAGTTTTCGTTCTCAACAGGTACAGATTTCCTAAGTATGGTAGAGGTGTCCAACTAGACACACTGACAAATCAGGGAGGTGTCTGGATGATTTTTCCTTCCAGAGCGTAGGAAGTAGAGACAAGAACTGAAGTAGCTTGTCTGCCAACCCACCCCCACCCCTGGCGCTTACTCAAGCTCAAGTGCGTGAAAGGGCACTGCTGGCCTCACCTGGAGGAAAGGCACCTTTGAATGCTCTCTACGGTCATCATTTCTCCACTGCTCCAGCTCACACTATTAACAAGCTATACCATGGAGTCTCGGGTAAGTCTCAAATGAAGGGCATCCACCTCCTGAGTGAGCCCAGGCCCCGAAAGGTCCATGGCTTCTGGCAGATCGACAGCAACAGCAGCCCGGAACCCACCGACCCCCAGCCTGGCAAACCATCGAAGGCCAGGCTCACCCAGGCAAGTCGGGTGGACTTAGGCTCAGCATCCTCCCCTTCTCCAATTACAACAGCCCCATGGATGCCGGCTCCATCTGTGAAAAACACTTTTAAAATCACAGTATTGCCCTGCTTTAAAAACCTCCCAGCTGCCTATAAAGTGCTTCATGATTCAGCCCGCACTTTCCCAAGACAAAGTCTACTGACTGCTTCCCGATATCCAATTTCTGCTTCTTTCTTTCGGTAAAGTCACCCCGAAGGTGTGGCTGGGCACGTGGCCACGCAGCTAAAAACTACATTTTCCACCTTTCCTTGCAGTAAGGTCAGTCCATCTGCCTGGTTAACAGGATGTAAACAGAACTTCCGAGTCAGACCCTATCCAACTGTCGAAATGCAGAGATGGGGTGGTGCTGGAGGAGCCGCCTTCAACTGTATAAGTAAAGGCAGCACCTAGGGGGTTACCAGAGCAAACCTGGGTGCCTCGGACAAGCAGGCAGGGGCAGCACTCCTGGGCCATCTACCACTTGGACTTTTAAGAGAGAAAGAAATACACGTCTACCTTATTAAAGCCACTTCTCAAATATCCCTTCAGTGAAGCCACACCAACTTTTTGCCATCCTCCAAACACATTTTTGCACAGACCTTGGTTTGGACACCAGCTGTTCTCGCTGTCTGGAATGCCCTTCCCTGCCAGCAAACTCCATCGCAAAATATCACTCACATTCACCCCATATTTCAAGCTTCCCTTGACCTCTCCCCTCTGGCTATGTGTTTAGTACAGAGATTATTTCACTACAATGTGACATGCGTTTTCTAACAGAGAGTCCCTGGGGAGGAGCTCTGAATTACCCCTTAACATCTAACCCAGCCCTCAGCATCACGCTGGGCAACAGGAAGTGCTCCGTAAGCGCTGGATGAATGATGGGAAAAAGGGAGGAAGAATCAGCAACGGGTGGCAAGCCTAGTCGGACAAACACCCAGCCTTTAGCATGGGGGAGGTGGAGCCATCTAGTGTCCATGTCTTTTCAAGTCTCGCTCAGTATCTCCGTCCAGCACAGAGGAAAGTCCCCACGGGGAAGTGAATGTCGCCTCAACCGCTCAGCAAACGCAAATCCAATCCAATGTCCAGCATTCTTATAGCACCGCCCTGGGAGCAGAATGTAAGACCTCTTTTCACCTCTTCAGAGCTATAACCCTTCCTAGCTTTCTCCAAGGCGTAAGGTTTGAAGCGGGTCCTCCTGTCCAAGGATGGGGGCTTCACTGAGGGCTGTGGGAGGTGGGAAAGGGCCCTGAGGGTCTGGGGCTGTAGGTCCAGCTATGTCCACTCTCCACCTGACTTGGGCTAGATCCATAACCCCCAGACGGGGCTTGAAGGGGACCCCTCCATCTAAGCATTTGCACTGATGCAAAGGTGACACGCCAGGTTCATGAAACGTGCCAGGCGCCCCAGATGATGCATACACTTTACAGCAGAGACTGCAGCTCTAAATTAGTGTCCAACGTTTAAAAATCAGAGAATCTCATGCAGAAATACAGATCCCTAGCCTGTTGGAAAAAGCCAGCATATCTAGGACCACACAGTTATAGGCTCTGAGTGGTGGCCACCTCCAGATGGGCGGGGGGGGTAGCTCCACTGGGGTTTCTGGGCCTTCTGCCTGTACACAGGAGCTGAGGGCGCTGGGCCCAGGAGAACAGAGAGCTGCAAGGGAGAGGAGGACAGTATCCTGAACACTCCCCCAGGCTCCGGAGATCCTAGGAAAAACAGCAGGGGGAGAGGCGAGGATAAAAGGAGGGAGAGAGTGCAGTGCTGGACAAAGGGGAAAAGCTTGGCCAGAGAAAATCTGGCAAAATCAAAGTAAGAGAGGAACAGAAGGGCACAGGAAAGGAGGAAGGAGGAAAGCCAGACCCTGAGGCAGGCCAGCCAGCACCACGACTGCCACCTGCTGGCAAGTGCCTGAGGCCCTGGATGCAGCAAGAGCGGCTCCAGGAGTTCGGAGAATGGGCTCCCAGCCCTGGCCCTGCCCCCAACTTCGCCACGTCACCCGCAAGTCACGTCTTGGTTTATCTGGGACTTTGTCTCTCCATCTGCAGAACAAAGGCATCAGGTTGCAGAAAAGCTCTTTTTCTACCCAAAGTGTCTCTGAGCCACCAGGCTGTGTCTGGGGGTGGCCGCCACTCCCAGCACACCCCACCTCCACCGAGGGGGGCCCATAGCACCTGGATATGCCGACTTCTTCTGAGAAGGCGGGGATCTGTATTTCTACATAAGATTCCCTGATTTTTAAATGTTGGACGCTAGTTGGGAATTCTGTAAATACCTGAGGTCAAATTAAACACATGTGCCTCCGGTTTGCACGCCGGGGTTTCCCATCCTGGTGTCTAACTCTGGGCCTTGGGAGAAGGTTCCAGACTGCACTAAAGGTGACAAGCAAAGAACGTGACCCCAGCCCGCGCTTGAAGAAGTTCTGGCTAGGGTCCTAAGCCCCTGTCATTACCCATTAACCTTGGCAGTGACTGCAAACCCATAGCCATGTTTTAAAGTCTTCACAAGACGAGGCAGCTCACCTACTCAGCCGCCTGCAAATCATTCTGTACAGACTTGGAAACAACGCCTTTTTCTGGAGTTACTAGGATTAAAGGGCATGGGCTCAGAGACTCACACACAGGCCATACTGGTGCCAGGGACACACCTGATACTTTGCAACTGGTATCTGCCAGACGTCCTTCTGGAAAATTCTTCTCTATCATAGGGTCACATAGTTAAGAGCCTCACCTAAGCTTCGTCGGGGAACTCAGTGTTAGTAATTATTCTCTAGAATACCACAAAAGTTATGATTTCACCAACTACAAAGGGACCTTTAGAACTAGAAATCACTGGCTCAACCACGTCATTTAATAGAAGAGGGCTGCACTCAGAGAGGCTGAGGAGGTGGCTGAACGTCACACAGCAGCCAGTAACAGACGTGAGACCGAGGCACGGTCCGCTGCATGGCCCCCCGCACCAGGAGCCTCAGGAAGCGGCAGGACCACCCCGCAGGCTGACATTCTCCACTGTTTACCCAGCACCCTGCCTGGTAACCAGTAAAATGCTCAATAAACATTCTGCTGAACGATACAAACCACTTGTATCTATTCCTGCATTTCACTTCCTCTCACAAACCAGCAGGCAGAGCAGGGGGAAGGGCGGGAACACATTTACAAACCAGGAAACCACGGTCCCAAAGGTTACACGAGGAGCCCAAGTCATTCCACTAGGAAGGGACTGAGCCCACTGCACACGCACCCCTGCCCCCAACACCGTCCCCCCAACTCTAATCCACACGCGACTCGCTGCTACTCTCTGCGGCCCCTTGAGAGGATCACCTAGGGAAGGAACCTGCAAGAAAGCATTTCTCCTCCCTTCACTCGTTTGTGGGCATTTCAGCAGAACTGGGGGACCCTCCCGAGAACTGAGCCTGGGGTGATGGTGCCCCGGGGCAGACAGCATTTCTGTAATGGGCTCTTTATATGCTCCTTCGCTTCTACCGCAGACCTTCTGTGCCAGGATCTATGACGGTGGGATCCAGGAGCTGGCTTTTACGTCAAGTTCTCCAGGGGGATCTCGCCCATCAACATTTGAGAGTTGACAGCCCCTTGTGATTTTCATTAACTAAATTTGCTTTCTTTAAAAAAAACTGAGAAATAAGGCCTGTGGCTCAACGTTCAAACGGTCTAAAAGGGCAACGTGGTCCCCTCGCGCGTCCCTCCCACGCACCTGCACTCTCCCCACTTCCACCGGAGACTTCTCAGACCCCTCCCCAGGGCTGGCGTGAGCTCACACCCAAGCCAGCCTCTCCCAGCCCTGCCACTTACAGAAGGGGACACTGAGGCCCTGCCAGAGGTGCGGGGACCTGGGCGAGATCTCGTGGCTGAGCAGTGTTGGCACTGGACGCCAGGTCTCCCAATGCCTTCCTGTCCCCACCATCCTGAGTTCACCTCCCGCTCACATTCCAGCCCCACAAGGACATGACGGGGACAAGATTTCTCTCCTCTTCCTTGATGCCTCGCTGTGAGCAGTAACCAGTGTCTCCAGAGACACTCGCATGGAAGCAGAGAGGCCAAGGTAATCAGGATTCAGAGAGAGAAACAAAACCTGACGCTGGAAGGGCCGTGGCCTTACCTGCCACCAGAAGTGACTCTTTCTAAGAAAAAGGATAAACAATGACCCCGGTTCAGTTCCACACAGATGGGGTGTCAGGTTCTGAGCAGTGGCTTGATCACACACGACACCAGCTCCCCATGACAGCAGCACAAACGGAGACGGCCGAGCCGCCCAGCGGCCGCCTTCACGAGCAGGGTCTCCAACACAAGGCTGAAGTGCCGCCTCGTGCAACTGAACGTGGCCCCGTCCACTCAGACTCGCCAGCGTGTTGTGCAACCAGAGGGCAGGAAGAGGCGGGACAAAGCAAAGTCAGAAGAACCCTGCTATGGAGGCCCCCGGATATCAAACTGATTGCAGTGTTTTGCAGAAATAGTGACTCCAAGGGGCTTGGCACAGAAATCTACAAAAGCAGACGATACCACATTACAAGATAGATTGATTCTAACACTAAGACATAAAGCTAGAACTGCACAGAAATTTTATTTTAAAAGGAAAAATTAATGTGTTAATTTTGAGTTAAACCTGCAGGAAAATGCTCAAAATATGGGGTGGGGTGGGGTGGATTAATATTCATTTCAATTTGTTTTACTAGGAAATAAATAGAAAAAAATACTTTGGTTTTCCAGTTTTCTTGATAATTTCTCTTAAAAGCGTACATATTATATATCTTATAATTATTAAATTACCAGGCGAAAATATTTACATGAAAATAGCCAGTGTCAGTGTGATTGTAATTAATGCGCTCACAGCTGAATTAGTGTTTAGCCAGATGGAGCTGGTGGAAATTGGAACGACACTTGCAGTAAACGGTTTGACAGCATGTTTGGAGAACCAAAATTCTGCCATGACCCTCAAACAAGTAATCTCCCATATGGGATTAAAAATGAGAGCGGAATCCAAAACATCTGAAGGGCAAAATACATAAGTGTGTTTATAGTACATACCTGATAAAGTTAAAAACATGCACAACCAGGTTCCTTGAAAAGTTAAACAGAATTACCATATGATCCAGCAATTCCGCTTCCAGGTATATACCCAAAAGAAGTAAAAGCAGGGACGTGACCAGATATTTGTACACCGGGTTCATAGTAGCATTATCACAATAGCCAGAAGGTAGAAGCAACCCAAGGGTCCTTTAGTGGGTGAACAGATAACAAAATGTGGTAGATATGTACAATGGAATATTATTCAGCCTTACAAAGGAAGGAAATTCTGACATAAGCTACGATATGGATGGACCTTGAGGACGTTACACCAAGTGGAACAAGCCAGTCACAAAAGGACAGACACTCTGAATCCTCCTGTGGGGGCTGTTAGAGGAATCAAATTCAGAGACGGAACGCAGAAAGGTGGCTGCCAGGGGCTGGAGGAGCGGGGAAGAGGAATCTGTGTTTAATGGGTGCAGTTGCATCTGGGGAAGATGATGACGTTCTGGAGATTTACAGAGGTGATGTGTGCACAACAAGGTGAAGTGTACACTTAAAAATGGCTAAAATCGGGCTTCCCTGGTGGTGCAGTGGTTAAGAATCCACCTGTCAATGTAAGGGACCTGGGTTCGAGCCCTGGACCGGGAAGATCCCGCATGCCTCGGAGCAGCTAAGCCCGTGCGCCACAACTACTGAGCCTGCGCTCTAGAGCCCGCGAGCCACAACTACTGAAGCCCGCGCGCCTAGGGCCCGTGCTCCACAATGAGAGAAGCCACCGCAATGAGAAGCCCGCGCACCGCAGTGAAGAGTAGCCCCCGCTCGCCTCAACTAGAGAAAGCCTGCACGCAGCAAAAGACCCAACACAGCCAAAAAAGGAAAGGCTAAAATGGTAAACTTTATGTTATGTATGTTTTACCATTATTTTTTAAAAATAAATAAAAGATGACCACTCTACTCACGTTATCTCCCAATGTACGGTTTTTATTGGTTCTGGTTACAAAGTCACATAACTCCTGTTATTTTTAGTGTCCCATTTTGTAGAACACAAAGTTTTTCAGAAGCAAATACATTGTGCTACAGCAAGAATGCCTGTATAAAGTTTAATTTTTGTGCAGTCAAATTTTTTTCCACCAGTTTTACTGAGATATAATTGACTTACAGCACTGTATTAAGTTTAAGGTGGACAGCGTACTGATTTGACTTACACACATCATGAAATGATCATCACAATAAGTTTAGGCAACATTCATCACCTCATATAGATACAAAATTAAAGGGAGAAAAAATTGTTTCCGTGTGATGAAAACTCTTAGGATTTACTCTCAACAACTTCCATATATAACAACAGAGTTAATTATATTCATCACGTTGTACATTACACCCCTAGTACTTATCTATCTTATAACTGGAAGTTTGTACCTTTTGACAGCCTTCATCCAGTGCTCCCTCCCCCGAAGCACCCATCCCCCCCTTTGGTAACCACAAAGGTGATCTCTGTTTCTATGAGTTTTTGTTTGTTTGTTTCTGAAGTACAACTGACCTACAACACTATGTTAGTTCCTGTTACACACAACATAGTAATTCAATATTTCTATATATTTCAAAATGATCACTAGGATAGGTCTAGTCACAGTCTGTCACCAACCAAAGATACTACAAAACTACTGACTATACTCCCCACACTGTACATTTCATACCGTAAATCATTTGTTTTGCAACTACAAGTTTGTACCTCTTAATCTCCCCTTGATCATTTCCTTTGTAATCCTAGCCTTTGGATGGCCTTCCCCATCTCAAGATTACTAAAATATCCAGCAATATTTACTTCTAGCACTTCTATGGTTTCATTCTTAACATTCTATCTTTGAATCACCTGGATTTTATTGGGTTTGAAGGAGCTATATAGGGATCCAGCTGTACTTTTTATAACGATAACGAACAACAGCAATAATAATGGCAAATGTTTATGGATGCTACCATCTCCAAGCATTTATCTCCACTGACTCATTTAAACTTCCCAACAGCCCTAAGAGTGGAGACTACTATCATCCCCACTTTACAGAAGGGGAAACTAAGGCACAGAGGTTAAGCAACTGGACCCACATCACGCGGTAAGTATTAGACCTGGCTTTCTCACACAGAGTCTGGACCCATTGGCCACAGCCACCACCCACGCTGCCTCTGGCCCTCTGGTCGCACTGATTAAATAATTCCTCCGCGTAACTCTCTTTTCTCTAAATTCTCCTCCTCCTCCCAACTTCCACTCTCTTGAGTACTTTGCTTTGAGACTTCCTAAAACATAGCACATCGCTAAAGCTTTACTTTTGACCCATTCAGAGACTTTGTCTTCAAATGTCAGACATAACTGATCTTACTTTTGTCCTGCCTCCTGGTGGTTCTACTCTCGAGGTTCTGTTAGTTACCTGTCTTTTGTTTTATAGAATATGTGTCACCAGATTCTTTTTTCTTTTCCCTAGTGATTTAGGGCTGAGTTTCCTCCAAGTGCTGGGAATGGAGGGCGGCAGGCACTAGGCAGGGTGGCCTCCAGCTATGAGTTACCATCACCATTTACCTTTTTGTTTGTTTTGCGGTACGCGGGCCTCTCACTGCTGTGGCCTCTCCCGTTGCGGAGCACAGGCTCCGGACGCATAGGCTCCGCGGCCATGGCTCACAGGCCCAGCCACTCCGCGGCGTGTGGGATCTTCCCGGACCAGGGCACGAACCCATGTCCCCTGCATCGGCAGGCGGACTCTCAACCACTGCGCCACCAGGGAAGCCCACCATTTACCCTTTGAGCTATGCAAACATCATCATTTTCTTATGGGGGTCATGTTGTGAAAGACAAGGAAACACTGATTTGGAAGGTTCACACTATCTTTAAGATATGACACCTTATGATATCACACCAAAGAGGCATGGTAGACACTGCTAGTGGCTTCCCAACCACCCATCCTCTCCTACTTTCCTTAGTATCAAAGACCTGGGAAGTCTACATTTCTCAGCCTCCCTCCTAGCAAGGTATGACCAAGAGCGTTAAGTTCTGGCCATTGAGATTTAAGCAATGGAATGGTGAGGCTTTCCCAAAGGCTGCCTTCCTACAGCCTGGAACTTGGACATGATAGCTGGAGCTTCAGCAGCCTTCTAAGACCATGAGGTGACCTTAAGGATAGAAACCATGAGTATGGTGGAAATGAAGGACAGGAGAAGCCCAGGCCTTTGAGGACAGGAGGGCCACACCAGCACTGCAGAGCCTCCCTCTGAACTTCTTTTACGTGAAAGAAAAATAAATCCTATCAGGTGAAGGCACTGTTCTATGCAGCTAAGCTTAAGCCTTGCTGATACAGGTAGTTACCTTTAAATTACTAGAAGGTAAATCTGTATTTCTCTCATTATCTGTAGCAAAAATAGGATAACTTGCTTATACTTCATCTCACTAATCTTCCTCCCCCCTCTTAGGTTGTGTTGCTCTAATCTGGGGGTTCAGATCCAATTTCCTGTTTTCAAATTATTAACTCTTTACACTTAACCTTTGCTTTCTGGTTTCCAAAAACATTTACACCCAATATTTACAGTTAGACTCTCAAAGACCTTCAAGGCAGCCTGAGCAGCTACCAGAGTTCAGGGCCCAATCCTTCTGTCCATCCTCTCCTCCCCAAAGTCAGCCCTTACCAAGGAACAAAGGAAGTCAGTTAGCATAAGGGATAAACTTTGAGATAAAGACTTATGTGCCAAATCACAGAAACTTTATTTTATTAATAGAACAAAATTTTGTGAACCCGAAATTCCTGCTGTGCCTCTACCATTCAATGCAGTCAACTGTCTTATTGTTAATCTAAACTAACTTCCGGAACAGGAAATTCTGTTTATAAATGAACAATGGTTACTTTTTCAGAACATCACATGAGATCATCTGGATATTAAAAGATTTCAAACTCATCCAAAAACAGATCACTACAGCCTGATAATAAACAGTTAAAACAGATGAAACAATAAAACCTGGGCGTGAAACGATTCCACGTTACTTGAACCAGGTTTCAAACCAACACAAATGTAAACTCAAAATGTAGAAAATTACAAAGGATAACCTCCTACAAAGAAGAATACACATGAAGAAATACAAGCCTTTGTTAAATATAAATAAATAAAGGAAAAAAATTAAAGTTATCTCATCAGGTGACGTATGTATGATACACAAGTGTCAGGAGCAGTTAAAGTTCCTCTGAGGTGCGCACTTGAATAGCATGGATGACCACTCAAGATTCCTTGCTCAACTCCCCAACGCCAGGGATGAGCCAAGAAAAGCAAGGACAGCAGAAACCAAAAAGCGACTCTCTGAAAGCTTATTGAAAATGCAGGGCTTCCCTGGTGGCGCAGTGGTTGAGAGTCCGCCTGCCGATGCAGGGGACACGGGTTCGTGCCCCGGTCCGGGAAGATCCCACATGCCGCGGAGCGGCTGGGCCCGTGAGCCGTGGCCGCTGAGCCTGCACGTCCGGGGCTGTACTTCGCAACGGAAGAGGCCACAACAGTGAGAGGCCCGCGTACCGCAAAAAAAAAAAAAAATGCAGCCACACTGGGAGACATGTGAGTGTATTGGTGAGTGACAGCTAAAGGGCCTGGGGTGTCTTTTTGGGGTGATGAAAATGTTCCAAAATTAACTGTGGCGATGATTGCACAACCCTGTGAACATACTAAAAACCATCAAATTATACACTGTAAATGGGTGAATTCTATCTCAATGAAGTGGTTACTCACACACCAAAAATGTAACCCCACAAGGAATGTGAAAAAAGGTCTCTGGGCACACCTACCACCCTTGGGCATGTCTCCAAATCTCCTGCCAAACACTGTTCATGAAAGACGTATCTGAATCCATCCAAAAGGTTAAATCACCTTCCCTATCATCCTAGGAAAGCCCAAGGAATTTCTAATACCCTTCACTGCCATTTCTACTGAAAATGGGTCAAGCAAAATGAGATTTCATGCTTAGAAACAATAAACTCTGGCTGCCTGGAGACTCCAACGATAATGGAACAACTGTTCACGGCTTAACAATGCTGAGGGGAATGGGCTATTACTGGACCCAACAGGAGCCCTTTGAATTTTTATTTTTGGCTTCTCAGCTAAAAAGGGATATTTCTCTCTTATTGTTAAGTTGAAGTCCTGATACAGATCATGGCTTGAAGGTCTAGACCAGCAGTCCACCAACTACAGTCCACAGTAAAATTCGGCCCCCTGCCTGTTTTAATAAATAAAAATTGCATTGGAAAAGAGCTACGCCCATTCCTTTAGGTATTGTCTGTGGCCGCCGTCAGCTACAACAGCAGAGACCACGGAACTGACAAACCTAAAATATTTACTCTCCGGCCCTTTAGGGATAAGTCTGCTAGCCCCTACTCTAGGCCATTGGAGCCCAGGTCCTTCCCCTACCCACCCCCACTGAGTTCCCTAGCCCAGCAGAGCTAAGAGACTAGGCAAAGGGCTTAAAGGTCACTGACACCACTTCAGGGGCTTTCCTGAAGACCACCTACATGCCTGTGCCATTCAAGACCACTACTGCTACCTGAGGGTCTCCTAAAATCCAGGCTGATCTTCCCTCATTCCCCACCCTTGCTAT
Source organism: Globicephala melas (assembly GCF_963455315.2). Taxonomy (NCBI): domain Eukaryota; kingdom Metazoa; phylum Chordata; class Mammalia; order Artiodactyla; family Delphinidae; genus Globicephala; species Globicephala melas. Next base: position 44,951,102 of record NC_083324.2, on the reverse strand, counting down.
GGCTCACTTTGAATGAAGTATCATTTTGCAACTCAGTGACCTTGAGCTAGGCCATGGAACTTCCCTGGGCCAATGGAATGTGTCACTTACTGCATGTCCAATCAGAGGCTATGACTGTGCCTGTGTGGTTACATTTGTCCCCTTGAGCTCCTGTCCCCTGCCGGGAGAAGAACACGGCCCTACACAGCTGCTGCCCGTCATCCCAAATCTTCAAATGAGACAAGTGAAGCAGACCTGAACTGAAGCTCAGGCATGGAAACTTAAGACAAAGAGCAAGGAGTAAATGTTGCAGTAGCCACTGTGAAATTGAGAGTCGTTTGTTACCCAGCATTTCTACAGCAAAACCTAACTACTACACACACCCAATTTAAAAGCATGTAAAGTACGGCCACCGATAACTAGGAGGATAAAGTTCACTGCATAGGACTGACATTCCATCACCATCAGGATCTCCTAACAAGTAGTCTAAGCAAGGAAGATGTGGCCACTCTTGGCTTTCATAACACCCTCCCTTAAAAAAACAACTCCTGGAATTAACTCCAGCAAATAGCAGATGGGAATAAAATAAAATAAAGGTGGGATGGACCAAGGCAGGAGAAGAGATGGGAGCAGATTTCTTTTGTTCTACACATCTAAAGTTGCCGGCCCTACCTGTCATACTCTTTAGACAAGTAACTCCTCTCTCCTCCAATCCCTTTCAAAAGTTGCACACCCAGGGCACTGCAGGTGTCTGGTCTCAAGGTTAAGGCTACCACTCCAGTTGCTAGTGCTCCTCTTTCCCACTAGGTGGCGCTGCATCCGCACCTGGGCAGGCCCACACCCTCCCGCAGGTCCCAGACAAAGGGAGGAGAGGACACCAGAATGCAGTACTTCCAGGCCTGCCTCAGACTCAGACTTGACCCTTCCCATTTCTACTCTCCACAAACCCCTCCTTAAATAGAAATGAAATAGCACTGAGCAATGGAGTTCAAACCTACAGTTAACGACAACCTGAGTTGTCTGTTGTGAGGTTTTTCCAACACCGAAAAAAAAAGTATAGTTATTAGATACACTGAAATCTAACGTGTTGGGTTGGGTGTGAGAACTGAATTCCTACCAAAAGAAGAGAAGGGAGGTCAGGGTTCCCATGCCCATCGGCTCTGCCTCATCATCATGTTTCTAACCATTAAGAAGCAAGACCTTCCTTCTCTCCCACCAAGAACATGACCCACATGCACGGTCCATCATGTAGATCAAAATCCAGTTTAGCGCTGAAAACCTCCTGGAAGAGGAAAATTCGAGTCTTGCCCTAAGCTGACTCTCTGGGGGTCTGGGCTTCGTGTTGGCAATCTCTGACTCCTCTGGCCATACCAGGTCATTTTCTTCCACCTGCCTTAAAAAGTCCTTGCTAGCTTGAGACTGAAAAATGGAATACTGCCTGCTATATCAGTAAACAAAGGATGTCACAGTCATCACCGATTGCAGCCATCACCAGACAGTGAGCTGGCGAGCCCCGAGGGAACTCGGGAAGGAAGAGAATACCTGCCATCTAGCAGCCTTCAGACTGCAGCCACTCCCTACCGTGAGCCCCGAGGAAACTCAGGATGTGAAAACACAGGATACTGGCTGGCCCCAGATAGCTGAGATGCCTATCAAAGGAATGATTTCGGTGAGCCCAGACTCTTTCATCTTCCCATACATAGAGAAGTGCTAAATGCCTTAACTTGGGATATCTGTTTGTTTTTAATTAACAATTATCTTTTTTAAATTTTATTTATTTATTTATTCTGGCTGCAGAGGGTCTTCCTTGCAGCACACAGGATCTTCCTCGCGGCATGTGAACTCTTAGTTGCGGAATGCACGCGAGCTCTAGTTCCCCCACTAGGGGTCGAACCCAGGCCCCCTGCATTGGGAGCGCGGAGTCTCACCCACTGGACCATCAGGGAAGTCCCATAATGATATTCTTTTTTTGTGTGTGTGTGGTACGCGGGCCTCTCACTGTTGTGGCCTCTCCCGTTGCGGAGCGCAGGCTCCGGACGCGCAGGCTCAGCGGCCATGGCTCACGGGCCCAGCCGCTCCGCGGCATGTGGGATCTTCCCGGACCGGGGCACGAACCCGTGTCCCCTGCATCGGCAGGCGGACTCTCAACCACTGCGCCACCAGGGATGCCCCAATGATATTCTTTTGACATTCAGACTACCTGCCCTTTGTTGCAAAACTTCTATACAACCTGGCTCCCCACTTGCCTCCTTGGAGCAGTTCTCTCAGGGTTACTTGAGATGCTGCCTCTGGGTTTGAAGTCCTAAAAATTCCCACCAAATAAAACATAACTCTCAATCGTTAGGCTGTGAATATTTTTGAAGTCGACAGGACTCACGCTGCCCCTGGCTTGTGCTCACTTGTCCACTGCCCAGTCCGTCCCCCTGCGGCATCAGGCTTGCAGTCATCATCCCCATGACGTGATGGGCACGTCACCTCCAAGCCAAACACCGTCCAACTCCCCACCGCTCAACTCCTGGACCCCATGCTCCCCCTCTGCCAGCGACCTCTGAAATCTGAAATCCACACATCTCCCTCCCTGCCCACAACCCCCAGTCCTCACAGTTCTCAAGACCCCCTCCCCTTGATCCCCCATATCGCCTCCATCGCCTCTTCCCATGCAGCTTCAACCCCACAGCCCGCCCTCCCTCCCTCCCTCCCTCTGTGGTACTTTCGCGGCACCCACAGGACAAAACCCAATTCTGCACAAAACCAACAGTCCACCTTACTCTGCCCTGAAGCTGGGCTCTGGGGGGTGAGAGGTAATCACAAAGCATGATGGGCAGACGGAGAGCCCTAGAATGCCGTGGGCTCCCAGGCTCACCGCGCTCGGTACCCCAGCTCCTCCTCCAGCCCGGTGCCCAGGGGTGCCAGGGAAGAAAGTCCGATGGGCTGGGTAGGGTCTGAAACAGCCTCTCCCTGGGCGGGAAACTAGGGTAACACAGCTTCTGCGCAGCTTCCAGGTGCCCAGAGCGGAGGCGAGCTGGTCCTCTCTCCTTTCCTCCCCTCCCAGAGGTCACTTCCCTCCCGAAGACTCCCAGAACTTCCAGCCTTCAAGCCTCCTCTTCACTCCATTCCTCTCCCAGCACGTTTACCTCCATCCAAGAATTCAGAAGATGTCCTGCCCAGGGACTGCAGGCAGAGTGAGACAGGCCCTCCTCCCTCCATCCCCTCACCTGCAAGCTCACACCTTCACGACAAACCCCTGTGTTTCCCAATGAGCATTACAAAGCCCTTCGTTATCACAGGAAGCCTGTTACCTAAGACACTACAGGGAAAGGGCCAGCTTTACAACAGGCCAACCTCACCTCTCCCACATGCTGGAAAACACCAAAGAACATTAACGCAGCACTCCCTGTAACCTGCTGTCTTTACCTAAGAGGTTCTGACTGAACGGGACGGCGAGGCTTACCAAGTCTTCACCAACCGAGATCCACCTCCGTTGTCAAATTGTTTTACAAGGCAAAAAATTAAAAACTGTAACTGTTTCTTTTTATGCAGTGGGGGAGGGGAAACACAGGGAAAGGAAGGAGAGAAGGGAAGGAGTAGGGAGATGGGGAACAGGTAGCACGGAGGAGAGAAAAGGAGTGGGAGGAAAAAGAAAGAGGTGGAGAGAAGAAGGGGGACGCAGTGGCGAGAGGAAGAAAGAAGCAAAGGAGAGAAGAAAGGAAAACTGAAAGCAAAAGTTCTCCAAGAGCGCCCTCTGGAACCAGAAAGCCTGCTGGCCCCTGTCTCTGTTCGATTTCCCTATTCCGGACATTTCACGTGTGACCTTTTGTGTCTGGCTTCTTTCAACGAGCACACTGTTTTCGAGGGTCATCCATGCCATAGCATGTATCAGTACTTCATTCCTTTTTATTCCTGAACTATATATACTCCATGGTATGAATATACCACATTTTGTTTACCCATTCATCAGTTGATAGACATTTGGGTTGCTTCTACTTTTTGGCTATTGTGAATAATGCTGCTTGGAACACTCCCATAAAGTTTTGTGTGTGGAATTATGTTTTCATTTCTCTTGGGTACGTAACTAGGAGTAGAATTGGTAAGTCAAACAGTAACTAGTATGTTGAACCTTCTGAGGAACTACCAGACTGTTTTCCACAGTGCAAGCTTTCACCTTGACTGCAACATCATGAGGGACCCTGAGCCAGAGCCACCTAGCTAAGCTACTCCTCAACACCTGACCCACAGAAATATGTGAAACTATAAATGTTTGCTGTTTCAAGCTGCCAAGGTTTGCGGAAGTTTGTTACACAGCGAGAGATAACTAACAGATGAGAATTAAACGAAGTTAGACACAAAAGGTGTTTAGGACAGTGTCTAGCACATAATAAGTGCTCTATCAATGTCAGCTACTATTATCACAGTATCTTCCTACCACAGGGCCTTTGCTCATGCTATTTTCACTGCTTGGAATGCTCTTTCCCTCCCTCCCTTCCTGCTATCTCCTACTTATCCTTCAGATTTCTGCCAAGACTACTTTCCCACAGAAACCTTCTTAGAAATGCCACTTCAGGGAATTCCCTGGTGGTCCAGTGGTTAGGACTCTGCACTTTCACTGCCAAGGGGCTGGGTTGGATCCCTGGTCAGGGAACTAAGATCCCACAAGCCACGTGGCGTGGCCAAAGAAAAGAGAAAGAAATGCCACTTCAGAAATCCCCTTTACACAATCTCTTAGCACCCTGTACTTCTGTGAATATCAAACATAGTCATAGTTAAATCGTATTTTCAAGACATTTTTTCCTCTTCCGAAATATAAAAGAATCTCAACCTGGCACACCGCCCTACCCTCTGTACACACAACGATATCTCAAGAATACCTCTTAAAGGCCAACAACCCACCAGAAAAATGAGCAAAGACAAAAAACAGGTTGTTTGCAGAAAATGAAATAGAAAGGAGGCAGAGACTCATTCATAATTAAAAAGAAACAAAATAAGATGAAATACCATTTTTTATGACTATCTGATTAACCATGATGAAAATGGTTGATCAAACTCAGAGACTGCCACTTCGCCACGTGGATGCTGGGCACTTAATGGGGGCAGGCTCTCTGGAGGGCCGTGCTGCGATGCACGCAAAATCCTAAATGAACGTTTCCTGTTAGCCCACAGACATGCAGGATAAGTGACCCAAAAGATGTACACGCAAGAACGCTGTTCCTTGGAGCACTGTTAAAAAGCAAACACTGGAAACAACTTAAAGCATCCGTCAAGAGGGGACAGACAAAAAACAGAGGCTCTTTTTTGGCCACTGAGTGGCGAGTATGATGAACTCCCTGCCCTCGTAGCTGCTACTTGCACAGCAACCCTGTCTGCAGGGGCAGTGCCTGCCTGCTCACTACATACCCTAATGAGGCCAGGTCCACACACCTACAATCAGAATCCAGGCTCCATCATTTTAATTTAGTTTCTCCTTTACATTACAGTAAGGCATTACCCTGGTTCTTCTAAGATGATGTGTTTAGAGGGATTCGTTACCTATTAATTTCTGATTAATAAAGGAGGAACTACACAATGTTTGTTATAAAAAAAAAATCATGTCTGAGAACAGCTGGTTTAAATAAATGGAGATGATAACGATACAGCCAAATGAGTGACTATAGAGCCACTGCAAAGCATAAGGCAATATTCTAAGTACTGTAATGAAACAATCATAAGTAGTAGTTAATTTTTTTAATGCAGATTAGGGTATATGGTATGGTCCCATTTGTGTATTTCTAGAAAAGGAATTATGTGCATAAAAACTTCCTGGAATGATTTTTTTTAATGGTTAAACTGTACAGATGGACGAATGATTGTTACCCTACGTTGACTATGCTTTGGTACAATTCCAAGTTTTACAATTTGCATGTGTTACTTTCATCATTTAAAACCCTAGTTAAATGAAATTATGAGAAGAGAAAAATCCACAAGGAAGGAAGTTAAATAGGGTCAGAAAACAACACTACTGGATTGTAAACCCAAGGATGCCTGGTTTCCATGAGAGGACAGGCCACCCCACTCTGCACCTCCTTAAAGGTGAGGGTGGTAACAGTACCTGCTTGGCAGGATCGTGCTGAGAAAAAAGTGAGTTTCCAGAGCAGCGCCTGGAAGCCTGCCAAGCACAGAGCAACTACTCAATAAGTGTCAGCCATTGCTAGGACCTGTGATGGCTGTCAACCTGACTGAGCCATGGGGTACCCGGATACCTGGCCAAACATTACTCTGGGTGTTTCCGTGAGGGCGTTTTCGGATGAGATGAAGATTTAAATCGGTAGACTGAGTAGAGCAGATTCCCCTCCATGATGTGGGCAGGCCTCATCCAATCCACTGAAGGTCTGAAGAGAACAAAAAGGCTGACTCTCCCTCGAGTAAGACAGAATTCCTCCTGCCTGACTGCTCTCCAGCTGACATCAGCTTTTTCCTACCTTTGGACTCAAACTGAAATACTGCCTCTTCCTAGGATGGCGAGCCTGCTAATCTCTGGACTGGAATTACACCACTGGTTCCCCTGGATCTCCAACTTGCCAACTACAGATCTTGGAACTTGTTAGCCTCCATAATTGTGTAAGCCAATTCCTTATAGTATGATATATATATGTAATATTTTATATATATATATATATATATATATATATATATATATATCTCCTGTCGGTTTTCTCAGGAAAGCCCTAATACAAGATTTATGAAATTTGATTTGTTCCAGGTCTAATTACAGTTACAAAGTTTCTGTTCATAATAGTTTCACTTGATTTGCTCAAGTCTGTCAATGTTCACACAAGATCAGACGTCAGAGAAGAAAGTCAAGTTTCTCTGGGCCGTGAGTCCCAGAGTCACCAGTGAACTGTGCGGCTGGGAGAACATCCAAACCCAGCTGCAAGGCACACCCAGCACCCTCTCTTGCTGAATCCCTGGGAAGCCCCTACAGCAAACCTCCGCAGAGTGGGACACACAGGGTGCTGACGGCAGAGGCCCACATCTGGCCGCTCCAGTCCCACTAGAGAGCATCTTGAACGAAGTGTGTGTGAAGTGACACTTGCTCTAATACTTGCAAAACAAATTAATGTAAATCCGTTATGAAAACTTGGCATCTAAAAGAACACCCTTAGGAATACTATTTGTGGCTGGGACCAAAGCACCCCTGATCAATTCTTTAATAAGATTACTCTTTACTTTTCTTGTAATTTATTATTTGGCAGCTTCCTAAAATGGTTTAAAGTAGGCAAGGGCTAACACCAATACATTAGGTGCATTAAAAACCTGCTTCAAATTCAGAACGAAACCAATTAGGAGGATAAAAATATAGCAGGCACCTGCAACTGTAACCTCCCAATCACATGTCAAGAATCTTACTAATACATTTTAACTCAATTTTACAGTATATGTCAAAACCTTGTGTGATAAACATTCTACCCACTCACCTAAGGATGAGAAATGGAGAAGCAAGGTCAGCTGGTAACTCCCAATCTCATTTACAGCATGTTTAAAAGGCCAATGCGAATGTTTTGTGTTTTGCTGAAGATTAAGTGTTACCTCTAAAATCAGCACAACAAGGTCCTCCTCCTGCACTGCATTTGCAAAAACAAACCAACTGCTAAATAGGGGCCATTCCACTGAGAGAAGAAGCAAAGAACATTTCTAAATGATAAATTTGAAAAAAACTTGTAATTCCCTAGATTCTAATTCACGTTTTCTCTCTCTGTGAAAGAAGAGATGTTTCACTGTCCATTCTTTTCTGTTTCACCCAGCCAAGTAAGTACGATTTACATCATATATTTTCAATGGAAAACACAGTAAAAGTTTTATTCTAGACAGGAACTGACAAGCAAGATTTTACATTCAATTCATAAAAGAAGTCCATAATACTTTAATTTGAGCATGTTTTCAGAGGACAAATCATCAACTCTGATGGCTTTAAATCAGTGACAGAAAAGGAACAAATCTGAAATGGTGGCCCTGTGATGACAAGGACACCAGACAGGACAGTTCCCGTAAGCATAGTGGCAGCAATCCTGTCCGGGGTCACAGCGAGTCATTTCCACCGCTGCCCACCTCCAGGGCTCTGAGGGAGAGGCCAGAGCTCATCTACGGACACCAGCAAAAAGCTGGCCTCGAACAGATGCCAGTTGAACAGAATTATTGAACAAGCCTGAAAATACTTTAAATATACAGACACACACACACACACACACACACACACACACACACACACACCCCACAGCATCTCCATTATCTCCCATCCAGAGTCTCATCTGTCTTGAAACCTAAAACTGAATAGAACAGGGCAAGAGGAGCTCATGCCACTGAGGAACTCACTGGTTTGTGGCCCAGCAGATTGTGAGTAACAGCATATAGACAGGACAGAAACCAGATGGGTCATCAATCATCAGACTCTGATCAGCCTGGAGGAAGCGAGGAGAAACGTCAGCCCCACATCAAGAGACAAGCCAGAGCAGAACTGATTAGCAAGCTCGCCGTCACCGGGGTGTGGATGGAGGTACAGGGCCAAGGACATTTAGTGCAGAGAAAAAGAAAAGTGGGGCAGAAAAGAGAGAAGGAGCGGGGGAGACACCCTGCCTGACCCTGTTCTTCACCTGAAAAATTCCTTGCTGACCCAGACACCAGGTGAAGCTTTAAGAAACCAGGATAGGACACAGGATCAGGAAAATCAGTAGGAGAGGCCAGAAGGGGCCTCAGAGATTGTGGTCAGTCGCTGCAGAGAATTTCAAAGAGCAAGGTGGTGGAGTCCAGAAGCCCGGTCCCAACTCAGACCCACTGCTCATGGCCCTGCAGGGGTCACCTGCCTCCCCTGAGCCTGGATGAGGGGCTGAGGGGTGAGCAGCCTCCGAGGTCCCTCTGCTCTGCCTGTCAATAACTCGATACTGCAATTCCCCACCCCAGGTCCAAGGACAACCTGCCAAGCCGAACACAACAGGAGAGAAACAACTTTCCCCGTGGCCTTTTCACCCTTCCGGCCGCAACTTTCACAAAGAAAAGCAACAGCGGACATGCCGGGCAAACACACTTACCACGTGAGCTTGTCCGAATGAGCCTGCCTGGGCAGAGTCTTGGCAGAGGCTGGGCCCTCACGGGCTGCTCAAACCGAAATACCAATGCCATGTGCAGAGAGAAACTCCAACGGCAGTTCAGAGCGAACAGCGATCCCCCATCAGAACCCAACCCAGGCAGCACCTCAGCACAGCCAGCTTCTGCACCTACTCAGCAGTTCTCTGAGCTTGCTTGTTGGGGCAAATCCTAAGACTGCTCGCTGCCCTGGAAGCACAGTGGGTTACGTAACTAGAGGCAGCATGGGCACCCTATCGGCTCATCTTGTTAAACTGCCCCAAGAAGAAAATGACGCACCCCAAAATGTGATATCTCTAGGTTGAGGATAAGGGGAGGGAGAGGGGGAGCAGGGCTTTGTGACGGGCGTTTGGGCTTTGCCTAAAAATTAAAGAGGAACAAAAAGCTTGCTGTTCATCTCAGCGCTCCCCAGGAACTGTGGGTGGCGTGGATTTATGAGAGGCCGGGTGCCAAACGGTCTCCCAGGACTGCACTTGGCAAAGCCCTTGGAGTCCACATACGCATTCTCGGAGAAACTCCAGATCTCTGGGAAATGTTTTCTGTTTTGTGTCTTCCTCTCAGTGACCGACAAATGAGACTTTAACCTGAGCGTGTTCTGCGTTGTCGGGCTGCACCTTAAACACGTAACCGTGTCTGTGTTTACGCTCCTGTTTACCAAGCCACTGCCAAACGTGACAGCACTGAGCTGCTTCTCAGCTGTCCTATGGTGCTTGCTACAGATGTTCCCGCAAAGAACCCCCAGCTACCATGCCCCATAGCCTCTGAAGTTTCAGCACTGCAATTCTGCCATTACTTTGCCCTCGGTTGTCATGTTCAAAGCGAAACGACTTTAGCAAGCTAAATGTTTCCCGGATTTCACTGGCACAGATGCCACTAGAATCCCAGCGATTAGCTCACGTGTTTAGACAAATGAAGATGCAGTTGGGACACTGCCTCCTCCGAGAAGCCCTCCTAGTCTCCCGGATCCTTTCCCCTCCAAGGCTCACCCAGGCACCCTCCTTGATGCTCTCCCGTGTGCTGTGCTTATCACTGGTGTAACCATTCTGCACAGCCTATTTCCACTCACTCATCTACGTCCCCACCCAACTGGACAGTATTCCTTGGTGGGGGTGGGGGGCAGGTGGCAGGGAACGCATACCCCGGGGGTCATGACCTACACGCAAGCCCCGCCCCTTAGAGCTCAGGATCTTAGGCCAGATGCTGAACCTTTCCTGATTTAGTCTCTTTACCTGTAAAAACAGGACAACAGTCTCCATTTAATGGGGATGCAGTACTAATTAAATGACACAACTCATTCATTCAGCAAATGTTTACTGAGCACTGGCCACAGGCAGGCGCTCTTTCAGACACTGGGACTCGGTGGTGCACAAAGTCCTTGCCCTTAGCGAC